>NW_020954551.1:12320414-12357419 GCF_900497805.2 Vombatus ursinus | reverse complement strand
GGAATGAAAATGTAAAAATCAAACAGCCCTGGTACAACCAATCAATTGATCGGCTTTTATGGAGTGCCTACTATGTCCCAGGTTATGTGATAAATGCTGGGAATGAAAACGCAAAAATCAAACAGCCCCAGCTTTCACCTGCACACTCTAGGTAGCCACACCTGTATCAAGGTTGGCTCCAGGTGTAGGTGAAAGCAGTAGAGAATGACTTCTCTGAAATTCTCTGATGTTCATTCATTAGGCTGTGCCTAACTACAGTTCTGGCATTGTTCAGAGCAATGCCTATCAACCCAGGGCAAGAGTGAAAATATGCACTTCAGGAAGAGACTTTGGGGCAATTATCACTTGGGTGACCTTGCTCTTTCTGGGCCTTCCTCATCTGCAAACTAAATTATGCCCCTTCTATTGCTAGATCTACGGTTGTATGCATACAAAGTAATATCTGCCTCCTAGGAAATGAAATAAAGAAATCACACAATATTCCAGGAAGTCTAGAATAGGATTGGATCTTTAAGGAGGGAAAAACAGCAGCGGCCAGCATTGCAGCATAAATCTGAAGACCCCAGTGGAGTCATTACCTGCCTGTAATACCCAGCATGCCTTGTATAAATTGATGCTGGCACTTTCCAGTGAGTAGAATTTTTTTTTTTAATGTTTCTCCTCCATCTCTCCTGATCAAGAGAATTCCAATGGAGTGAAAAGATCTGTCCCTTTTTTCTTGTTCACCAAGCATCCTTATTCACAGCATCCAAAAACTGGCAGATGTGAGGAACAGAGCACTTCAAAATCATTTTACAGGCTCTAGAAAGACATTGTTTTCCACAGCTCGCCCTTGGATTCCTGATTCCCATAGGGGCAGAGAGGAGGGAGGAACGGGTACACCCAAAGGCTATCTCATTTCATTCAACCTATGCTTGCAGGGAATAAAGGTAGGGAACTGTTCCTAAAAACTGACATTGACACACAGGGATTGCAATCCTAGGAGGGGGATGAATGCTAAGGGAGAAATGTCAGAATGTCATAGAAGACACCACAATCTCCTGCACACAGTCAGTCCTCAGTTTCACAGCCAGGCTAGCTGCTTAGACACGCAGCAAGCTCCACACTCCCATCCTAGTCCCCAGGTCACTTAGGGCTCAAACCTAAGTAGAGTTTTAAACAAAGTGTAGGACATCGTCTCATCATCTACAGGGCAAGGCACCGGGGTAATCACTGAATCACTGAAATCAGGGTATTTTCTGAATTGCTTAATGAGGCAGACACCCAGGAAACAACTCTGTGCAATGGGAAGGACAGTTGGGGCAGTGTTCAGTGCAGAGTCAGTTGAACCTCAGCATATACACATTCTGGTGGCAAGATCCCTACCTATCAAACAGGTTTTTACCAGCTCACAACATAAAATCTCAGCTTCTTCTGCAAAGCATCATCGTATCATCAGTTTAATGCTAGAAGGATCCTGAAATGCCATTGAGACCAACTGCCTCATTTTACAGATGAGGAAACTGAGGTGACTTGCCCCTAGGGTCATAGAGCTCTGTAGTGAATGTCAAAGGCAGGATTTGAACCCAAATCTTCCTGACTCCAAGGTCAGTGCTCTACTACATTGCTCTCACAAGAACTAGTTTCATGAAAGAACTGATTCCTGCTTAGACTTCACTTATCACTAAAAACTCACAGGAGGAAGTTTTATTGCCCATGTCATTTTGAGCTTCTTTTCCCAGAGAGGGAAAGGGGGTCCTAGGACAATGGGACAAAAGACCAGGGAGGCCACTCGCTTGGATGCCAGGAGTCATAAAAGATTTCCTTTGGATGATGATGATTCTTTATTCATCTATCTGATCCTAGCTGTCCATGATGAATCACCAGCATTAATCTCTCTAACAATATCAGGCTTCAGAACTTGTGGGCCATATGTTCATGTCACTGCCTTCAGTAAATAGATATTCTAAATATGCATCGATCTGGCACATTTCATGATTATTTATCAAAATGTTCCCTTGTCTCTTCACACTCCTATTAATAACAATAATAAAGAATAATGCCGGGTGCCAACCAGGCAAGGAGATTCCCAACTCCACATTTAGGGTGCAAGCTTAATGAAGGTTATTTGTAACTATTAGGAAAAGAAAGAGAGCAAGAAAGGCAGCTTTTCTGGAAGGTAAAATCCTGTCTCTTTTATGGCCCTGCCTACCACCAAAGTTTAGTAAAAGAGAGGGAGAAATCCAGCTTTGCTTGATATGGTTCCAGCAAAAAATCTTTTTTTTTTCTCATTGACCTAGGCTGGAATGAACATTATTTATTTGGGAAGCCCTGGGTGTTCCACCGTTAAATCATGTGCATGCCATATTTGGTCTCCTATTCCCCCTCCTTTCCCCTATTCCAGAGAAGAAATTTAAGACCTTTTTCTTCTTTCTCTCCCCAAATAATTTCCTTCTAGGCTGCCACAGTCAACAACAGACATTCTGAAATTCTGAAACCTTGGAAGGAATTGTAATGTGAAGATGGCATGTCTAATATTTGAAACTACAAATTATGGTAATATTTACCCATTTGGATTCTCTAAAGGACAGACATTTGTTTTTCCTATCATTTTTGCAAAAGGAGAAAAATAATCCATGCTTCCCAGGGTTTTTGCAAACATGCCGATACATTTTCACAACAGGTGGCAAGGGTGGGGTGTCTTTTTGACAGTTTCCTTAATGCACTTTTATTTCCTAGCATTAGTGCATTCAAAAGGTTTTTTTTTTTAAATCTATGTTTCTTTTAGAGGTTTTGGAGACTAGATCAGTGTAAAAGGACAGGTGTTTTGCTGTAACCTTGAATGAATTCCAGTTTTAGTCGTGTGTGTGTGTGTGTGTGTGTGTGTGTGTGTGTGTGTGTGTAAAAACAGACTAAAATCTAATAGCTCCAATTCTCTCTGATGCAAGCCTGAGCTAGTTCCTGACATGGTGGACCTCCTATTATAGGTACTCTCCGTCTCTTGAAATTATTTAGGATATATCTTGAATTTATTTTCTTGTATTTGCCTTGTATATCTAGGCTAGAATATAAACTATTTGAGGACAGACACTATTTTGTTTTTGTTTTCCACTGATTTCTGTCAGCAGAGAAATTCTCTCTTATCACCAGGCTTCATCTTGCTATTCTCATTGGTTATTAGCACTCTTTCTCTTGAAACTACTTTCTATAATATCTCACCTGAACTACTTTCTCAATTCCCACTAGCACTGACAGAACCAGGTCCCCAGAGGATAACTGACTACTACTATTCTCTCTCAGGGTTCTAGGAGTAATCCTGAGAGTCACTGAAATTTCTAGTACTGTCTCACATGAGCCCCCATGGGAGTATTTCCTGATATCTATCAGCCAAAATTAATTGGCTTTTGAAAAGGGCACTTACTATGTAGGTATAACAAGGACAGTTGTCACTGAAAAAAGGTCACATTGACCCTTTGCACATGTAAGGTCCCTAGGGAGAGTGGGCTCAAACCGAGAGAGTGTATGTGGCCAAAAGATAAATTCACAGCTATAGGTTACTGGAAGTCCTTTTCATCTTCATGGAGTTCTCATGAAATGCCCCTCAGAAGGTCCTGAATCTACCTTTCTACAGAGTGCTGAGTTTGAACTCAGTGTATCTCTCAGTTTCCAGTGTAGATGCTGCCATCAGTGACTACTGCTTAGGGGATACCGCTCCAGATATTTTGACCTTTCAAAGCTCATAAGATCATCACCTTATCAAAGGGGGTTAGTGGAGAAGAGGAGAAGAGAAACTCACATCTCTCTCTTCAAGAGCAGTTCCCTCTTAGTAATTCTTTGCTGCTGAATTTGGTTACTAACTCAACTGGCCTGCTTCTAAAATGGTCAAATTCTTGGATTTGTGCCCATTTTTATCCATAGTACCATAGGGCATGACTGATTCTCTTCAACCAATCACAAGGTATTTCCTTTGTGGCATCATCTGTTTTCTTCCAATGATCCAAAGTCCTTATGATCTTTTCAAATCAATTAAAGACTTATTCACACCAAGTTTATTTTTGATTGATTAATCCAATCTAGAGTCTTGGCCTTGGTTAATTAGTTGAGCATATACACTTGTATATGCTTTGCATTTATTTTCTCGTGTTGATATGATATCCCTCCAATAGAATGTAAACTCCTTGAGTGTGGGGACTGTTTTGTCTTTGTCTTACATTGTTATTGCCACACACAATGCCTGACACATAGTAGGTGCTTGTTGGATGGAATCAAATTGGATATCACTTCGTTGTTCTTCCTTCTGGTTTTACTTATAGGACATACATAGAAACAAAAAGAAAAATCATGAACTAAAATTGTGCTTAGAAAAATTTGACTTACACAAGAGAAGAATCAAAGTGGACTCGTGACATTTGTCTCCCACTTTCTCTAATGTTTAGGTTGACTCTATTGATTGATTATGTGAAGGGAAAAAAGCCAAAGATATAGGGGAGACTGATAGAAGGGCAGAAAGAAAAAGAGCCCCAAAGACAAAGATGATTCTGCCTGTGTCTGTCTTTATTTCCCTGTCTAAAGTTAGCAAAATATTTGCATCAGATGAGTTTTCTCAGGGTAGCTCTCAGTTTCATCTCTAGGTGGTCTTTCTGAAAGGTGGTCTTCAAATACTTGTATGATCTCTTGCCCAATGTAGGTTTTATGATACATGGGAAGTGTGTGTAATTGTGTATAATTTATGTAAAAACATGCAAATGAGTCATCAAATAGATGATTCAGGAAGTCCAGCACTGGATTCCTCCCACTTTCAACTGAAACCCCCAACAAAGACTTGGCTGCTGAAAATTCCACTGGGCTGATCTATCCCACATACAAACCAGCAGCCCACACACAGTTCCTGTCTAAAATATTATTTACGATTCCCCACTTCCTTTTGAACTACTCTGTGAGCGGTTAAAAGCATGAAACTCATAAACAAGGAAGAAACCTCCTACGATAGATTTCCAACTCTGCCTGTGCCTCAAAGTAACTAGAAAAAAACCCCAGTTGCTCTCTCGGTGAATTATTTTGTTCACCTATAGAATGTACCATAACTGTGCCCCTCTCGTGGATTGGTGATCTCATAGACAAGAGTAGGTTCTCTAGTGATTGGGGTTGCAACTTCTCCATACCCGTCCATCCTGTGTGGTGCTTGGTCATGTGTTCCCAAAAATCTCCACTGGGGAATCCATTAAAGGTACAGGAAGCCCACCTCTTGCTCTTGATATCACACGGGTGATGATGTAGCTTTGTTGACTGTCCAACTCATTACATGACTGGTCCATCCTCCCTTTCCAATTACATATTTCTTTGATAATGTCTTTTATATGGCTTCCCTTTCACAATTCTTTAATGAAATTACAGACTATACTTCTATTTCCAAGTGATTGTTGTTGAAGGATTGGTCCAACATTCGGTGAATAGCTGAATAAATTGTGATATGTTAATGGAATGGAATATTATAGTGTCACAAAAATAAATGTGATGTAGATAAGGAAAAATGGGAAAAGTCTGTGTGAAGTGATAAATGAGGATAGCAGAACCACAATTATATATGGATTGATGACCACTGTATAAATATATAGACAATTATATATGCATGTGCATACACACATACACATAACGAATACATATGTATACATACACATTACATAAAACAAGTTGAATAAATTTTCCCCCTAAAAATACAATATCGTGGGGGGAAAAAAGATAAACACAATAGTTCTAGACCCAAAGAACAACTGGTCATTTCCAGATTCCCTGACTGGGAGGGAGGGTATGTTTGCCTTTCTTTGTATCCTCAGTGCTTAGCATAGTGCCTGGCACCCAGTAGGTGCTTAATAAATGCTTGTTGACTGATTGACTGGATATTATTGAGAAACTTGTCAAGCTCCATAACATACAAAACTCAAGAGACCATAAAGGCAACACACAGAAACCATGTACACTCTAAGTCCCAGCTGCTGGGTCTATTCTGTCCATTCATGTCCACAGCCTCCCCTGGCTCTTCCCCCTTCAACTTTATGAAACCTGCAGAGATCATGGCTAGTGTTCCAAAAATATAGCAGCAGCTCTCCCACTATGGATGGGAAAGTCCCAAGATACTTTTAGCAGTTACCTGGCTATGGATATCCTGGGAAGAAGGTCTTCAGGAACCAGTCAGGCTCAAGGTAGCTGCTTCCAGCAGCCACAAGATGGTAGAAGCCTTTTCAAACAGAGTGCCATGACTACAAGGCTTCCTTCTGCCTGCCTTCCTGCCTGCGACACAATGCTTCACTTCTTTCTCTACACCATACTGACACCATCCTCTCAGGCAGAGTAAAAAGGAGCTATGCATTTCTTCCGAAGGGACAGCCTTGAGGGAGGATTCCATGCCACCATGGCTGGGTGCCAAGGCTGAATTAGAAACAGTCCCAAGTTGTTGTTGTGTAGTCCTTTATTCACGTCTGACTCTTTGTGACCCCATGGATCACACTACCCATGGAGTTTTCTTGGCAAAGATACTGGAGTCGTTTGCCATTTTCTTCTCCGGTGGATTAAGGCAAACAAAGATTAAGTGACTTGCTGGATCACATAACTAGTGAATGTCTGAGGCAGGATTTGAACTCAGGTCTTCCTGACTCCAGGCCCACTAATCTATCTACTGAACCATCTAGCTGCTTCCTGTTCCTAAGTTCCCATCTATAAACACCATAGCACTGCTTTTCACTGGTTTGTCTAGTAAGGATACAGTGCTGATTTCAGAAATTATCAGCAGTAAGTGATTCTCAGATCCCCATGAACCTTTGGGAAGCTGTTGTTAATTAATGACAATAATAATAATAATAACTAGCATTTACATAGTGCTTTAAGGTTTCTAAAGTGCTTTACAATTATTATCTTATTTGATCCTCACAACAACCTTTGGGTATAGGTGCTATTATTACCCTCATTTTACAGATGAGGAAACTGAGGCAGATAGCAGTTAAGTGACTTGCCCAAAATCATACAACTGTCTGAGGTTGGACTTGAATCTCACACCAAAGTGTCCCTTTCTGGTCAGCTTTGTGATTATACTCCCTGTGTGTAGTCTTCCCTTATTAGAATATAAACCCCTTGAGCGCAAGGACTGTCTTTGCTTTTGTGTTCTTTTCTGCCTTGACATCCATTGGGAAATAGGGTCCTATAGAAGTAGAACATAGGATGAGTACGTTTTGATAGGAAAAGGAGGTCAGGAGAATGGGTATTCTCTAGGACAGATGATGTGCTCTGGAGGAGGCTCTGGTCAGGTAGGCTCACAACCTTAGGGCACTGGATAATAAAATAAAGGTAGAAGAGGATGCCAAGAAGCTGTAGGATGGCAAAAAAAAAGTAGAGAAAACATGGGGTTGCCATGTTCAGATTTCACCTACAATGCAATTCTTGCTTTAAGTCAGCTCTGTTTCCACACAAATGAAGGAGTGAATTAAATTAAATGAATTAATAAAAAAGCATTTATTAATTGTTTACTATATTTAATGCCATATAATAAGTTCTATGGACACAAATACAAAAGACAAACAGTCCCTGCCTTCACGGAGTGTAGATCCTGAAAGGAAGAGACAACACATAAAAGGGAGAATTGGAATGGTATTATCCCTCCCCCCCCCTTTTTTTTATAGATGTGAATACAGATGTTCCGAGCACTCAAGGTCTTTAAACTTGAGGTCTCCCAGACAATAGTGCCCCAGAGCTGGGACACAAAACCAAGACTTTTGACCTCCAAGTCCAATAATATTTTCTTTAGTCCGTGCTTCATCTTACTGTTAGAAAGTTCCATTTGCTACATCGTTACCATCCCAGGCGCCATCCATTCTCCCACTGTCCACATGAAATTAAACCCTCCAAATCAGCAAACCCACTTGTGTCTGCACTTATCTTGACAATTTCAAAGTCTCCAGCGGGCAAAGGTCAAATCTTTGATATTCACTAGAGGACCTGACAAATGATGGTTGCTCATTTAACCCAGCCTTCCATCCAACCAGCCAGCCATCGATCAAGAAAGCCTTTCTTTTGATAACTCTTACAGCCAAGGGGTGGTGGCAATTATCTGGATGGCTCAGGTCATAATCCCACTTTGGTCCAATCATTGAGTTCCTGGCCTTAATGATCTCGGTATCTATAGGCAGCTATCATAAGACTGGACAACAATCTCTACCAGTCCACTTGTCATCTGGATAATTGCTTCAACCACTTCTATGGGAAACAAATAGATACCAGACCTCTCTCCCTATTTCACCCATTATTCTTATGGGACTGGATGTCACATCCCCACTTTCCCCCCACCTTCCAAATAAAGGAGAACAGAACTGAGAACCCAAGATGACATAACCCATGAAACCCTTGGGGTAGACTTGGGGTCAAGGACCCAGTGGAGGGTTTTCTCATTTCCTGGCTATCAAGAGTGGCATTGCTTTTATTGGCTGGGTAGAATTTGGTCTGGGAGTTATAAAACAACTCAGCCAAGTCTGTACAAAATTCTGAAATATTCTCAACTCTGGGATTCCATTCTTGCTGGCTGTTTTCTCCTCAGGGGTCTTGACTATCAGGTAATATACTGTAACTGCAAATAGATTTCAGGAAAAGATTGATTTGATTTTTTATTTAATCAATAGGGCTCAAATGCAGTTTTGATTTACTGGTTTTCAAGGCTCCTTCTGAATTTATATTAGGACACAGGATTACAGGAAGTAAGGGCTGTCACTACTAATGGATACCACTGCACAGAACTGTGGCTATAGCAGTTCGTTTTTTTCTTTCTTTCTCCCTTTTGGCTGTAAAAATTTTCATCTCTCCTAGTCTTTTATGTTTATACAACATGGGAAAGCTTTCCAGTGAGTCAATATTATTGCCAAAGATTTTGCTCTCACGTAGCTGATTCTGTATATGTGTGTGTATTACCTTTCAAAACAAACACTGAGTATTTTAAATAATCCCTGAACAAAACAAAAAAAAAAAACTGAAACAAGATGCAAGGGCTTATTTACAACTGAATATGGTGCGTGTTTCTTTTTGCTTATTCTCTGGGTGTGGTTTTCAAAAGATTTTGGATTCTCTGACATCACATGCTAGGAGTAGCTCTCTGAGTGTTTACAGGATCCTAATATGGTGGCAAATGCTATTTTCAACTTTTCCAAGCAGCTGATGGAATGTCATCTAATATGTGAAGACACCTAGGTTGACTCACTTTAAAGATTATTTGAGAGGCAGGATGTGATAAGGGAGTAAGCACTGCACTGGATTTGGAATCCAAATCCTTGACCTGTCTGACAAGGGACTGTGATAGGAAAACCATTTAATATAATTAAATTTCAATTTTCGAATTTGTAAAATGGGGCTAACTAAAGAAACTCTGCTTCTCAGACTAGGAAAGGAGTTCAGAAGCCTCTACCTGAAAAATCAGTTCCTATTGGCCAATCAGCCTTCCCTCAGTAAGGTGAAGCTCTATCTGTCCTGAAATGACTCCATTCCATTTAGGGATAGCTCTAATTGTAAGAAGTGTTTTATAAATGTTATTTTCAAAACTGTCCTGCTGATCTGATAATCTGATACTTTTCTGTGCATTAAAAAATGTTTTGGTGACCTTTTCTTCCTTCCTGCCTGCCTTCCTTCCTTCCTTCCTCCCTCCCAACCTCACTCCCTGGCTCCTTTCCTCCTTCCCTCTTGCTCACTCTTCCTTCCCTTTCTCCCTTCCTTCCTTTCTCCATTCCTTCCCTTTTTCTTCCCTTCCTTTCTTCCTTCCTTCCTTCCCTCAACATCCTAGCCCTGCCTTCCTCCTACCCTACCTTTCAAAAAAAGAAAGTAAAACAACTTGCAACAAATATGCATATACAATTTTTTTAATACTCACACTGGCCGATGTCTGTCAAAGTCTGTCTTATTGTGGGTTTTGGGACCATCACCTCTCTCCAGGAGGTAGAATATGGTCTTACCAGCCCTCACTAGGTACACCCCATCCTTGAGCTGCCATTTGCTAAAGTTTAGGCCACTATCTGGAAATCTCGATCCCATTTTCAGATGCCATCCTCTTAACCAGTTGTTTCCTTTGAAGATGAAATGAGGTCATGTCTATGAAGCGTTGTGTAAATCTCTAAGTCCTCTATGAGCATCAGCCATCACCACTGTGTAGTCTTTGAAAACCCTTTCCAGGCTGTTGCAAACCACATTTCAGAAGCAAGGAGGGTCATTCTCAGTAGAGGAACATTTTGTACTTTTTCATAAAGCTTCTCTTTTTATAAGGTGACAATATCATCTCATTTTTGCCTTGATGATTTCATAATGATGAATATTAATAACAGCTTCAGGTGCTGTCTCTTCTCTAGGATTGTCATGTGGGTACTTGGGCTAAAGGCACATTTGGAAATTTCTGTGCTGGCTGAAAATGAGAATGTAATGAGAAAGCCCATATAAAGGAAGTAGAGGGAGAGAGAGGGAGAGAGAGGGAGAGAGGGAGAGCAGGATGATAATGGGAGTGGAGACAGGAATCCTACAAGACAGGAATCTGCTTACTTGGGGCCAAATGCTGGGAGGATCCCTTGACCCATGTGGGCTAAGTTTTAATCTCAAGAAGACTAGTTAGAGTGACTGGATGAAAGCATAGAACAAGCAGAGAACACAAATATTCATTATGGGGTGATTGAAAATTGGGAGACCCCATGAATGTTCTGCCACTAAATATTTTAAACATACTCACTTTTCCAGCGAATGATGCTTTCAGAATGTTTGCATATT
Organism: Vombatus ursinus; assembly: GCF_900497805.2. Classification (NCBI taxonomy): domain Eukaryota; kingdom Metazoa; phylum Chordata; class Mammalia; order Diprotodontia; family Vombatidae; genus Vombatus; species Vombatus ursinus. The sequence goes on along the minus strand of NW_020954551.1, from coordinate 12,346,661 downwards.
GACTTTATATTGGCAGACACATGGCTGGGCCCTCTCCCTTTTCCTACCCCCATCCTACCTTCTTGCCAATGTCTCTGACCACCATGGATTCCAGGCTTATTCAAACCATAATCCAGGGTGCCCTCCCCTGGCATCCCCATGCTCCACCCTCACCCCACTGCTCTATCTCTGTTTCCTTTTCTCCTTTAGCTGCTCTGCAGTCCTGACCAGATGCTATCCTGCTCCATTTCAGTGATCCAGACCCCTGGCTCTCCCCTAGACTTCTGGGTGCCCACTCCTATATCCATCATATCTGCTGCACCTTGGCATTCCAATGCTCCACGCTAATTGTGTGCTGGTAAATACTTAACAGCTGGCTGGGGATGATGGTGAATGGACCTACAACCCACTTTTCAGTTTAATCAGCGTTATTAATTTTTCCTTCATCACTTGAAGTCCAGACAATCAACAAAATGATAAAGTAAGCCCTGATTTGGAGTGTTTGCCAATTTCCAAGGTATAAATGCTCACACTGAAAATGAATTGATTCCAGCACCCCACTACCTCCCTATCCCCTACTGATCTCCCATTTGTAACCTCAGTCTATGACATTAACCGGCATTAATGAAACCCAGTGGCTCCATCAACAAGAGTATGCCTAGAAGCCATGAGATAAGTTAGGTCTCATCCAGCAGAGATCAATTTCCCATGCCATCTTTGGAATGTCAACAAGGAAATCAAAGAATCTCAACTGACCTCATCAACAGGTCAGACTATATATCTGAACTCCCCTAAATAAATGAAAACATTTTCTCTTTATAAAGATCTCAAAAAATGGAGTGTTCACTTCTCTTCTCCTATTCCCCAATGATAATCTAGGTAAAGCACTTTGTAAACCTTAGAGAGCTATACCAATGCTAGCTATTGTTATGATTACTATCAGGAAATTCTTCTCTCTTTCTAACCCAAATATTTATTATTTGTTTAAATAAGGCAAGGCTTTTTCCTCCCCAGTTTCCCCCTTCAAAAATAAGTGTTTAAGTCTTTTCAACCAGAGATACTTTTCACCAGAACAGATGAAAGTAGTGTTAAAAGCTCATGTCAGTAGAGTCCATTTTCCACTCAGTCACCAAAGCACAGCTCTGATTGTGTCGCCTCCATCTCAATAAACTCCAACGATTTTCTCTCATCTCCAGCATTAAATATAAATCCTCTATTTGGAACTTCTTCTCCTAGCCATGCCCTATCTTTCTAGTCTTCTAATACCTTAAACACTACATACTCCAGCTCTTGAGCAAAATAACCCATCTCTCGTCTCTGGGCACTGTCTCAGGCTGTCCCCCATGACTGGGATGATGCTCCTTTTCTCTAGCCCCTGACTTCTCTGGTTTCCTTCAAATGCTGGCTAAAATTTCACCTTCCCCGAAAAGCCTTTCTCTTAATTCTAGAGCCTTCCTTCTACTGATTGATTCCTATTTTGTCCTGTTAAAGTGCTACACTCAATATGCCAGCAAATTTGGAAAACTCAACAGTGGCCACTGGATTGGAAGAGATAAGTTTACATACCAGTCCTAAATAAGGGCAATGCCAACAAATGTTCAAATCACTGGACAACTGTGACCATTCCACATGCCAGCAAGGTTATGCTTAAGATTTTGCAAGCTAGGCTTTAGCAATATGTGAACCAAGAATTAACAGAAGAACAGGCTGGTTTTTGAAGAGGCAGAGGAACTAGAGACCAAATTTCTAGCATTCTCTGGTTTATGGAAAAAATAAGGGAATTCCAGAAAAACATCTATTTCTGCTTCATTGGCTATGCTAAAGCCTTAAACTATGTGGATCCCAACAAAATGTGGCAGGCCCTCAAAAAGTACTAGGTCATCTTACTTGTCTCCTGAGAAATCAGTATTTGGGTCAAGAAGCAACAGTTAGAACCAAACATGGAATAATTGATTGGTTTAAGACTTGAAAAGGAGTATGACAAGGCTGTATATTGTCACTTTATTTATTTAACATATGCAGAGCACATAATGGGACATGTTAGGCTGAATGAATCCGAAGCCAGAATTAAGGTTTCCAGGGGAAATATCAACAGTCTCAGATATATAGACAAAACCACTCTAATGGCAAAAAGAGGAGAATTGAGAAAACTTTTGCTCACAGGGAAAGAGGAGAGTGTAAAAGCTAGTTTGAAGCTTATAAAAACTAAGCACTTGGCAACTGGTCCCATCTGTTCCTGGCAAATAGAGGGAAGAGAAATGAAAGCAGTATCAGATTTTATATTCTTGGGCTCAGAGATCACTGCAGATGACAACTACAGCCATGAAATTAAAAGACATTTGCTTCTTGGAAGGAAAGTTATGGCAAATCTGGACAGCATACTAAAAAGCAGAGACATCACCTTGTCGACAAAGGTCCATATCGTCAAAGCTATGAATTTTCCAGTAGCAATATATGATTGTGAGAGTTAGACTGTAGGGAAAGCTGAGCATCACAGAATAGACACTTGTGAATTGTAGTGCTGGAAAAGTACCTCGGACAGCAAAGGAGACCAAATCAGTCAATATGCAAAGAAATTAACTCAAACTATTCACCGGAAGGTAAAATACTGAAGCTGAAGCTTAAATACATTGGCCACATAATGAGAAGACAGGACTCATGGGAAAAGACTGTTGGGAAAGATTGAAGGCAAAAGGAAAAGGGGAAGGTAGTGAATGAAATGGCTAGATAGTGTCATGGAAGCAGTGAACATGAGCTTGGACAGACGTTGAGAGATAGTAAAGGATAGAAGGGCCTGGTGTGCTATGGTCCATGAAGTCATGAACGACTGAACAACAAAAGCATTTGTCCTATGTAGAAATCAATTAGGGGTAGCTAGACAGCACAGTTAGTCTAGAGCACTAGGACTGGAGTCAGACTCCAAAACCAACCTCACACATTTACTAGCTATGTGACCCTAGGTGAGTCACTTCACCGCTTTCTGCCTCAGTTTCCTCATCTGTAAAATAGCGATAATAACAACACCTATCTCCTAAAGTTGCTGTGAGGATCAAATAAGATATTTGTAAAGTGCTTAGCACAGTGCCTGGCACATAGTAGGTTTTTAATAAATGTTTATATCTATCCTTATATAGCTTACTTATACATAGTTGTTTGAATGTTGTCTCCTCCATTAGATTATGAGCTCCTTGAGGGCAAAAACTGTCTTTTGCTTTTTTTTTTTTGTATCCCTGACACTTAGTGCCTGGAACATAGTAGGTGTTTGTGGTTCAGCCCTTTTTCAGTTGTGTCTGACTCTTCCTAACCCCTTTTGGGGATTTTCTTAGCAAAGATACTGGACTAGTTTGTCATCCGCTTCTCTAGTTCATTTTTACAGATGAGGAAACTGAGGCAAATAGGGTTAAGTGACTTGCCCAGGTTCACACAGCTAGTAAGTGTCTGAGGCCAGATTTGAACTCAGGAAGACTCGTCTTCCTGACACCAGGCCCAGTGCCCTGTGCACTGTGCCACCTTGCTGCCCTGCATTAGATGCTAGGGCCACAAAAATGAAGCTGTCCCTGCTCTTAAAAACCTTATATTCCTTTGGGGAGGAAACAATTATACACAGATAAAGAAATACAATAGATATAAAGTCATTTGGGGAAGAGACCTAGGAATTGACGGCATTAAGAAAGACTTCTCCGGGCAGCTGGGTGGTGCAGTGGATAGAGCACCGGCCCTGAAGTCAGGAGGACCTGAGTTCAAATCCGGCCTCAGACCAAACACTTGACTCTTACTAGCTGTGTGACCCTGGGCAAGTCATTTACCCCCAATTGCCAAAAAAGAAAAAAGACTTCTCATAGGAGGTGGTCCTTGAGTCGTGATCTGAAGGAAACTAGGCATTCGTAGGCGTAGGGGGTCATAAACTGAGAGCTAGAAGGAACTGGAAAGGGTATCTAGTCCAGCCTTCTCATTACATAGAAAGGGAGGCCCAGAAAGTCCAAGTGACTCCTCCAAAGTTATACAGGTGGGAAGTAGCAAAGCTGAGGCTTGATCCCAGGTCCTCTGATTCCAATGTCTGTTTTCTTTCATAGGGAGTTAGGGATTCCAAGAAGTAAGGATACAGAGGAAGAACATTCTAGACATGGGATATGCAGCCTGCAGAGATCGGAGGTGGGATCATACGTACCTGCAAGAGTAAGAAGGCTGGTTCGGCTGAACCGCAGAATGCATGAAAAGGAGTCACAGGCCATGAGCCTAGGAAGTTAAGTGGACACTAGGTGGTGAAGGCCTTTAAATGCCAAACAGGGGAGGAGTGTTTTTTCAACCTAAAGGCAGTAGGAAATCATTGGTATTTCTTGACCAAAGGAGTGATGAATAATTTACTATCCAGATATTCAGCCTTTACCTTCTCCTCAGGGCTTAGGATGTGCTGTGGATGATGAAGCCATGAGGAGTCTAACCTGCTCCCTTTCTCAGTCGGGCTAAAGTGCCAGTGAGCAGGCCAATGCCCAAGCTGGACTTGCTGAATGTAAGTCTAACCGAGGTACGCTCTGGGAGTGCTCTGGCCTTCAAAGGCATTTGCAAAGTTCTTTGGGGTGATTTGCCGATCCATCTTTTCATATCCTACCATGAACCTGGTTTGTGACCGAACAATTTTCAATATTGTGTTCATAAATTAGGAATAGAAATCCAAAAGCAATAAAATGCAAATTACCACTTCTCCATCGCTCTTGTCCTCTAGTCTGTTATTGACAGAAGATGCAAATGTACAAGCCGGAGCCAAGAGGTTGACTGAGACTAAAATGTGACATGGAGGTCGATGTGCTTCGGGGATTCAGAATCTGCCTGGCGAAAGCCAGTTGTCGGGATTCTTCAACAACCAATGGCCAGGGCCTCACAACTTTGGACAGAAACCTGCTAGGGAGGAGTTCACAAGGTGTTGTCAAGAACACAGCTGGCCCTCACCTGGTGCAGATGTTCAGTGTATCCCATGGTGAAGACCTCTTGGTGCTTGTGGTCCAGCCCAATGCATGTGACCTTCCCCAGAGACACATATAACACATGAGAATGCATGCCCACATGCTGGGAAATCTGCCCAGGCCACTAGGCTTCTCAGAGCCGCCCTGCTGTTCCACAGAGATCTCTGGCCTGGATCGCTTCTCTCCCTCCTTCCAATCTATTAAGCTACACAGTCACATCATAAAGGTCAGTCCAATACCAGCCCAGAATTCTGGGAGAGCTTTGTTTTGTTTTGTTTTGTTTTTAAAGCTGACTATAGGTGGCTTAGGATGTGGTGGAGGAGGGAAAGAGGAAGGGATGGGGTGAGAGAGAGGTGGGAAAATGTGTAAGAGAAGGAGGGAGAAAGGGAAAGAGGAAAGAGAGAGGACAGAGAAAGAGAGAGGAAGAGAGAGAAAGAAGTAGAGATGTTAAGAGACAGAGAGTGACAGAGAAAGAGGGATGAGAGAAGAAAGAAAGAAGGAAGAAGGAAGAGAAAGAAAAAGAAAGAAAAGACAGGAAAAGAAAAGAGAAGAAAACTGTGGTATAGCAGACACAGTACTGAATTTGGAGTTTGAGGGCCTGAACTCACCTCTGCCCTTGGCTACTTGTATGGCCCTGGCCAAATGACTTTACTTCCCGGGCCCTCTGTTTCCTCACCCAGTATAGCAGACAGGAGTTAGCTTTCAAGATTCCATCCAGCTCTAAATCTTCTATCCTACAATCTCCAACGAGGGCTACTGGGTTAGGTGGTTTCATGGGTTAGATCTGGAAGGGACATTAAGAGATCATCTAGTCCAAATCCCTCACTTTACAGTAGGGTAAACTGGGGCCTAGAGAGTGTAAATGAAATTTCCCAAGGTCACAAAAACAGCCAGAAGAGCTGAGATTTGAACCCAGGTCCTCTGACTCTAAGCACAGTGAAAAAGGAAGTGACTTCCCCAAGGTAATACCACAAGCAGCAATAATAGCCCTCATTCATACAGCACTTTAATGTTTAGAAGTGTTTTCCCCACAACAACTCCTCTAGACAGGAGCTAAGGTAGTTACCACCCCCATTTTACAGATAAGGAAGGTGAGGCTTGGAGAGGTCACTTGACTTGCCCAAAGTTATGCAGCTACTGAGTGGCGGAGTCAGGATCAGACCCTAGCTCTTCTTTTCATTCCAGCATGTTGTATTTGCCTTCCCTCATATACCTCTGATTACTGTATATTCCAGGTGTGTCCACACCATACTTTGCTATTCTCTTTCCCTAGCTCTGCTATATTTCACCTTCACACCCATCGATTGCATGTTATGTTGGCACTGCTTCCCCTAGTTAATAAATATCCAGAACCTTGCTTTGCTGGTCCCAGTGACTTAGCCTGAACTTGGAATCAGAAAATCATCTCCCTAAGTTCAAACCCCACCTCAGACACTTACTAGTTGTGTGACTCTGGACAAGCCCTTTAACCCTCTTTGCCTCAGTTTCCTCATGTGTAAAATGAGCTGGAGAAGGAAATGGGAAACTACTCCAGTATCTTTGCGGAGAAAACCCAACTGGGGTCATGAAGAGTCCAACACAACTGAAATGACTCAACAACAACTACTTAGGTTGTAGGCTGGATTCAGAAACACAGGTTGAAATCCTACCTCTGACATTTACTAATTAGGTGATCCTAGGCAAATCACTTTATCTCCATGCCTAAGGCAATCCTTCTCTGCTGAGTCCTAAGTGGGCCACAGTCTTCGGTAGAGGGAGCTACCCCTCTCTCCCTGGGTATTTCCCCAAGCTAACCAAATCACGATCTTTTGTGTATTCATAGCCTGGGAGGTAGTCTTCCTGAGCAGTCAGAGATCAGATCCCACAAACTGTTAGACTTAACCTTGGTCTTCACTGAAAGGAGTTAATCTTTAACCGTTCTAAATTACATGCCAAATGGGTCTCTACTTTTAGAGAAATGGCTAAATCCTGTGCTCCTAGCAGATGTCTTTCAAGTTAAAAAAAAATAGTAATTACAGCTCTGAATGTAATTTAAGGTTTCATAAGGACATTCTCAAAAAGCTCCTAAAAGGTAAAGATTTCTTACAAAACCGAGATGAGGAGAGAAATTAATTTGAGGAAACATCTGCAAAAGTTTTCCTACTCCTTCAGAATTTCAGGAATGTTTATGTAACTGATTCATCTCCAAGCAGATGAAATAAAGTACTATGAATTATGCAGGGTTCTATAACTGAAAACTGAAGCCCTTTAGATACAATTTAAGCAAAACATTTCAGGGACTGTGGGAACCGTATGGTTCTTGTTAGAAAGTAATGCACAAGGCGCGTTACATTAAACTTTTAGCAGCCATGCATTTTTAACCCATCCTTAAAGAGCATGGAGACCTTTAAGTTGATTATTTAATTTATTGAAAAATAAAATAGATAAGATGCATCCAGTTTAATATTAAAGGGAAGAAATAAAGAGTTTTCATGTGTGCCATGAAGGCATCTAAACCATTGAATTGGAATTGAGTGTAATAATATTTATTAAGCACTGTGAGGCATATGGCGGCATAGTAGGCGGTACAGCTCTCAGGGAATAAATATTCCTGTAGTGGCCTTAAAAAAAAAAAAAGACCTATTTCCTCTGGTCTAGAAACTCACAAACTAAGATCAATAGGCACACAAAAGCTAAGGCATATGAGCCAGCACACCCAGACAACAGCTGGATAAACTAAACGGCTGGGTTTAGGATTGTAGATTTAAATTGAAAGGGATCTCAAAGGTAATCACATGCAACCCCTACATTTTATAGTTGAGGAAACTGGGGCCCTGAAGGGTTTAGTGACTTGCCCAAAGTCTCAAGGGTAGCAAGTGACAGAGGGGGATTGGAACACAGGTCCCAGGACTCCAAATTCACTACCACTATAACACACTGCTTTAAACTTCCTCATTTTTTCCCTCCTCTCTCCTTTGACTACCTCATTCTCTCCCCTGCTTCAACTGCCATTTTTGTGCAGATGACTTCCATAAATTTCTTTTTAGTCCTGTCCTCTCTTTTGTGCTCCAGATTCACCTCTCTGATTGCCTCAAGGATATCTCCAATTGTCCAAATAGACACCCCAATGGCGTCTCAAACTCACCCTTCCTTGGAGTTCATTATCTTTCACCTTAAACTGAACTCCTTTTTAATTCACTCTTGCTACCTATGACCCCACCATTCCCCAGATCCTCCAGCTTTGTAATCTTATCAAAATTGCCTATATCTCTCCCCTCCCCACCCCCACTTAGCAGCCGTTTAATCAACACATTACACGGGAATTCAAAGGAGTGGATGAGACCCACCAGGAGGGATAACAATAGCAACTGGACAGTGACAAACTCATCTCAAAGTGCTACCATTTTGAAGCCAGAGGGCACCACAGAGATAACCCAATCTAAACCCCTTATTCTACAGACTAGGAAACTGAGGTCTCAAAAGAAGTGACTTGCCCAAGGTCACACAGATGTGATGTGACAGAAATGAGGTTCAAATGAAGGTTCTCTGACCCAAATCACTGATCCAGGATAGGTCTAGTCAACACCTCTTCTCCATTACTCAGCCCTATGGTCATTTATTGAAATTTTGTTCTGTGATGAGGCATCGCTGGCCATGTGGTAAAACATGTGTGTACATGTATATACATGGGAACACACACGTCCATGCACGTTCCCATCTAAATGAAGTTGCTTTTTATATCTATGTTGTTCTTCACTGATTCCCATCCTTCCCGTCCCCACTCTCTCCTCACAAGCTGTGAATCATTAGCCCTTGATAGGAAAAAAGAAAAAGTCCTCAGCCCTGACTTCAGACCAAACAATAATTAGAAGGTAAGTCAAACAAATAAAGTGTTGAAAATCCAAACGTGATAAATGTGGCCAGTGGAAGTATTGTGTACCTCTAACTGCTGAGGGGCCACATATCTGCATGTCAATGTCATCATTGATTTAGAATTGGAAGGAACTTAGAAGTTACCTCATCCTACCTCCTAATTTTACAGATGAAGAAACTGAGGCCTATTAACCAATCAATATTTATTTTACTAAGCATCTACCATGTGCCAGACACTGCGCTAAGCACTGGGGATACAAAAAGAAGCAAAAGATAGTCCCTGCCCTCAAGGAGCTCGCAATCTAATGGGGGAGAGGAGAGTGACAATATGTAAACAAATATACACAAACAAGCTATATACAGGAAAAACAGGAAATAACTAAACTAGAATTAAGAACGTTAGGTAGGTAGGAGGTAGGATTTTAGCTGGGACTTAAAGGAAGCCAAGCTGGGACAGAGGAGGAGAATTCTAGTTATGTGGGACAGGCAGAGAAAATCCAGAGTAGACCAGAGTACATATCAAATAGTTGGGGAGGAGAGAAAGATTATGAGTTAGTTACTGACCTCCTTTAGAAAGGAAGGAGAGTGACCCCGAGATGTGTAGACAACAGCTACCAGGCTTTTGACTGCGTGGTGAATATGAATAGCATGAACCTCAAAGGAGGAGAGTTTACTGAGTGATGGAGGTACAGGAAAAACCTGGAAGTGGCAATGAGACAGCAAGGAATATTCTAACTCCCCACCTTGACCAGTGAGTTGAGGAGAATGAGGGAAAAGTGGAGCTGGTACTGAAAAGGGTGTCCAGGGAAGTTGTGTTGTCTGGGTATAGGTAGGTTTCAATAATAGCTGGTAGATGGAAGGAGTGGGAGAGGAAAAGATTTATGATGAAGAGAAGTATGTTGCTTATGGAACAGGCTTTCCAGAGGGCATGGTGGAAGAACTGGGTGGTATTTAGTTGGAACTTTGGGGTAGGAGGGTGAGGGAAATGGGAACAAAAGAATAGGATGGTAGGAGATGTGTAATGAAGTTTGGATAATGATTTACGGAAGCTCAGAGTCACTAGGATGTAAAGGGTATGACCAGGAGTGGGAATATTCATCATTAAGTGAAGTGTACCACTCCTCTGCCCGCAAAGGACAGGTGCAGCACGAAGTGGCCTGACATTAAAGGGAGGGCTGCTCTTCTTTGCACCAGAGGTTCTCCTCACCCCATTTGGAAGACTGGGCTGGCGGCAGGCGGCGGAAGTTGCCTCTTGCTGCCATAAATGGAAGTTGTTGATTTGGGACAGATGGAAAATGCTCACCTGGCCCCTTGCAGCTTTTCCTTAGGGGCATGTTACACTCAGTAGGAAATGGAGGGCACAGGGCCAACATTTGGCTCCTCTTCCATCCTAGAAAGGTGAAGGGGCTTACAAATGGGTAGAATCATAGCTCCTCAGATGGAACCATCTCAGAGGCCATCTACTGCAGCTGCCTGCTTTATAAATTAGGAAAGTAAAGCTTAGTCATGGGACTTAACCTAGGATTGCAAAGGCAGTAAGCATCACAGGCAGGATTCAAACTCAGGTTCTCTGATTTAAGAATCAATGGTCTTTTCCACTATGCTATGCTGCTGCCCAGTTATGAGGAACCCACCCATTTCAAAGACCATCTTGAATGCCCCTTCTTCCATGAAATCTTCCCTGATCCCCTGCTCTAGGAGCCCACAACACTCCCGAGTGGGCTGAATCAGATTTAAATATAATTAGGAAATATTTAACAAAATAAGTAAGAATATAATACAACATGGATACCATTACATTTTAAAACTAAGTCAACATAAGCCTTGCAGGAATCCTTATGGATGGATTAGTGGCCCCAATTTCTATTTGAGTTTGATACCACTGTCCTACTCCAACCCAATGTATGTGGTCTTTCCATGTCTGAACTCCTATAGTATGCATAACCCCTTCACTCTTATAGTTATGTATGTCTCAGTTCACTTCTAAGGCTAATAGAGTATTAGAGAATAAGACTGTCTTATTCATCTTCTCAGCACCCAATAGTACAAATCATATTGTCTTACACATGGTAGGATTTCAATAGATGTGGAGTGAATGAATTAACTTCTTAGGTCTTTTCAACCTTATCAATGCTAGTGTGAGAACCCCAAATTCCAAACCTATGATAACCTGACAACCAGGGTCCAATGGGGAGAGATTTGACAGAGGTAATGGAAAACATCCCTATCCAAATACTGAGTGTCCCAAAAGTCCTAGTGCAGCTTTGTTATTAAAAGTACACTAAGATTTTCAGGACCCCCTCCCCAGCATGTCTCCCCTTAATTGGTAACTGAAATTCCACCACTGGAGATTTATTCCTTCAAGTTAAAACATTGTCACCCCAGAAATCCTCTTTCAGAATGCCAATACTGCTGACAGGGTTAATACTTATCAGCTCCTAACACCTTCAAGGCAGTGGAGGGTAGAGGGGAAAGTAACAGATTTAGAGTCAGAGGGTCTGACTTGGGACACTGACTTCTAACTGTGTGCGCTTGGGTAAGTGATTTGGCTTCGAGGGACCATAGTTTCCTCATGTGCAAAAACAGGAAAGTGAGTCAGAACATATCCTTTCAGCTCAAAAATTAGTTAATAATTCTATAATAAATGTAACTTATGCCAAGTGCTTCACAACTTTAAAACATTATATAAGTGCTAGTTATTATTATTATTATCAGGTAATGATGATGATGATGATGATGATGATGATGATGATGATGTGGGTTATATCCATGTGGCATAGTAGAGAGAGAGTGGGCCTTGGTGCCAGGAAGATCTGAAGTGTGCACAGAGCATGGCCAGGTGTGCACAGACGCACTCACTGCACATCTTCATAGGTTCCAATACATCCTAACTCTACGACCCTGGGCAGGGCCTTTAATTTCTTGGTGCCCCAAGCAACTCTGTAAGATCTTCAGTTGAAGAGAAGGAGTCAGCGAGCCTGTGTCCTCACTGGGATCTCCCCATATCAATGGAATCACAAGTTTGACCCAAACAACTATGTGGAGAAGCTGAAGATAGAGGGAGGAGGAGAATGACCACTGGGGTAAGTTCCTAAAGTAAGCTGGAATCAAAGAGATAAGTGAGTAACAGGGGTTTGCCTGGAAAAAGGAGACAGCCACCTAGAATGATGAAAGAAAGGATGCATAAAAATGTGTAAGGATTTTGAGCAAGTAAACTCCTGGCAGAAAGGTGAGGGATTCAGGGTGCAGAATGAGATATACTTTTTTGAATGAAGCCAATGAAGCAATTTGTTTTGCTTGATTATGCAAATTTGTTACAAGGATTTTTTTTCACACTTGAGGGGAGAAAAACAACTATTTGTTCATTGAAAAAATAAGTTAAATTTTTAAAATTGAAATGCTGATTTTGAGGTATCAAGGAAAGAAATTGATGAATGACCTTGATAGTAAAAACTTTGTGGTACCGTAGAAAGAGGACTCTATAATCAGAGGACCCAAGTTCAAATCCTGCCTCTGATCCTTATTATCTGTATTACCTTAGAAAAATCACTTAGCCCTCCTATGCCTCAGTTTCCTTATCTGTAAAACAAGTTGGCCTTTGCTGTCCCTTCCAGCTCTTAATCTATGACACTAAGACTGTGGTAGAAGAGCTTGCTGTGAAATAATAGCAGCTCGAATTTACGTAGTGTTTTAAGGTTTGCAAAGTACTTTATATATATATATATGTATATATATATATATTATCTCATATAACTCTCACAGCAATGCTAGGAGGTAGGTACTATTATTACTTCCATTTTACAGATGAGGAAATTGAGGCTGAGAGGTTAAATGACTTGCAGGGTCATGCGGCTACTAAAAATCTAAGGCAGGATATGAAGCTAGGTCTTCCTGACTCAGGACCAGTGCTCTATCCACTGCACCCCCTGCCTTTTTCACAGGGTGCTCTGCAAATGTAGGAGGCAGCAGGCATACCAGATGCCTTTAGAAGGGTAAGGAGACATCCATATGGGGCGGTAGGTCAGCGTCAATGGAAGACAAACAATCTAGTCTCACTGCGGTCTTGCTGTCAGATAACCAGCACCATCTCTTCCACAGATATGAAGAAGACTCATTTCTGTTTGATGGAAAGACGTTATTGGTTTGTAACGGGAAGCGTTTCTGAGGCTGTGCCTTAAACAAAACAGTTCCTCACAATCATGGAGCCCCAGATGACAAAGATGAAAAGAAGAAAATGTGATGCCGCTGACGGCATCCAGAGAGTTGAGAGAGATTATAGCCCTTCGGGGAAAAGGTTCAGTTGCTGAAAAAAGGATTTCCAGCTAAAACATAAAAGTCATAATGAAAAAAAAAAGACAGCCCAAAATGTGAAAAACATAGCCATACATCAAACCACTTCCTTGGAATCTGCCCATCTTGTCTTATACAGTAACAGGAAAAGTTGATGAGAAGCCATTCTCTGTCAGAAGCCAAGGTCGAAGAAACACTGGTGAGGGGCATCTTCTAAGTCATTCATGTATTTACTTTTCTTCTCAATTGGCTGTGCTGAAGCTTCACCAGTGACAAATTTTTCTCTTTTACAAAGCTGTAAGTTTTTTTTTAATTGTAAGCTTAAGAACTATCAATTAAAAATGAACATAGAAATTAAGGAATAAAATGAAACATAAAGTCATGACTATCAATTATCATGCTCAAATTTCACTAGACAGAATTTTAAAATTCATTAGCAAACAAAAGGTATATACCCTCATTACCTTTCACAAGAACTCAGAATTGACTATTATAAATACCCAAATTAACTATAAAGGAAAAGATGTGAAGAAAGATGCTATCTGCATCCAGATAAAGAACTGATAAATAGAAGTATGTATAGCATAATTTTACATATATGTATATATATATATATCTATTTCTGTCTAATGTTAGCCATCTTTAGGGTAAGGGGGGAGAGGGGATAATAAAAAGAAATTTACATGATAATTTTATTATATATTTGAAAGGAATAGGAAGTTGTACATAATAGATTCACAGTTTCACATGCAATCATCTTTTTTATTAACTATGTTATGGAAATGCTTGTTTTATTCCATAAATTCAAAAGAAAATAATAAAAACAAACAGAAACAAATACCTTGCCATGGCTAAAAAAACAACAGCAAAAACCAATAACTCAGAGTTGGAAGGGACCTCAAGGGTCCTCCAGTCCAACCTTTGCCTCAACTCATCTTGTTCAGGCATGCCCCCAACAGAAAACCTCCAGGGATTGGAGCTCTTGGAAAAAGTCAATCCATCAATAAATACATAGTAAGCATCTATGATGTACGAGGTACTGTGCTAAGCACCGGGCATGCAAAAAGAAGAGGAAGACAGTCTTTGCTCTCAAGGAGCTTACAATCTCATAGAACTGCACATTCCACATCGGGACAGTACTAATTGTTAGAAAGTTGTCCCTCGTATCAAGTATGTCTCCTCTTCCCTGAAACTTCTACCCACTGCTCCTTGCTGTGCTCTCTGAGGCCAAGCAAAACAAAGCTAATCAACTCTTTCTCTTTTAAATTTACGCTTGCAGGTGACATGCTTGTTCTGGCATATTTTTGGCATTATTCCATAAAAAAATCTGCCCATATTTCTCTGTGGTCTCTAAACTTACTTTTTGAAACTTCATGGTACTTTTGTTGTATTTACACATCACAATTTATCAGTCCATTGTTCAGCTGTTTGACAAAATAGGTTGTTTTTAAGGGTTTTGCTATTAAAAACAAAGTAGCTATGGATATTTATTAATAATAATAATCATAAAAGCTAGAATTCATATAACACTTTAGGGTTTGCAAAGTGTTTTACAAATATTATCTCATTTGAGCCTCACAATCTCCCTGGAAGGTAGGTGCTATTGTTATCTCTGTTTTATAGATGAGGAAACTCAGGCACAGAGGGTGAGGGACTTGCTCATACAGCTAGAAAATGTCTGAGGCTAGATTTGAACTCAGATCTTCTTAACTCCAGACCCAGTGCTCTATTCTCTGTGCCATCTAGCTGCTTTTTTTGTTAATGAAAGGTCCTTTCTTTCCATTCCATGATAAAATCCTTACAATGGATTCATTAGGTCAGAGGAGATGGTATTAATAAATAATAATAATGCCATTTATATAGTGCTTTAAGGTTTGCAAAGCAATTTTTACCATGAGCTAAATATTGTGCTAAATGTTGGAGATAAAAGTAGAAAAAACAAGATTGTCCCTGTTTTCAAGAAGGTCACGTTCTGATGGGGAAGATAACATAGATAGAAGGGTCCAGCTTTGGGGCAGATGAAAAAGCCCACCTAATATGCCTCAAAGAGATCAAAGAGGAAGAGGACCCAAATGTACGAAAGTATCTGGAATAGCTCTTATAGTGGTAGTGAACAACTGGAAACTAAAGAGGAGCCCATCAGCGGGGAAAGAATGAACAAATTGCGGTATATGAATGCAATACAATATTGTTGTGACCTAAGAAATGACAAGAAGGATAGGTTCAGAGAAATTTGGGAAGATTTATATGGACTGATGTTGAGTGAAGTGAGCAGAACCAAGAGAATAATTCATTTAACGGCAGCTTTGTAGAGACAAACAACTCAAAAGACTTAAGGAGGAAGGAAACAAACATTTATTAAGTACCTACCGTATGTCAGACACTGTGCTAAGTGCTTTACAAATATCCATGTAACAACTCTGGGAAATGGGTGCTAATATTATTTCCATTTTATGGCAGAGGAAATTGAGGCAAATAGAAGTTAAGTGACTTGTCCAAGATCTTATAGCTACTAAATGTCTGAGGGAAGATTTAAACTCAGATTTTCCTAACTCCAAACCCCATGCTTTATCTACTGTATAACCTAGCTGCTGATCAATGCTATGACCAATTATGATTTCTGAGGAGTGAAAATGAAGCCTGTTACCCACTTCTTGACAGAGAGATGATGGATTCAAGATGCAGAATGAGACATACACACACACGTGTGTATACATATATATGGATACACATATACATAGGTATATGTAGTTATATGAATTTAACTAAACATCAATCTTTATGGTAATAAAGCCAGACCTAAATAACTGGAGAAATATTCATTGCTCCTGGGTATGCTGTCTCATTATAATAAAAATGCAACACTTACTAAATTAATTATTCAATGCCATAAAATCCAACAACCAAAGGATTGCCTTGTTGAATTAGAAAAAACATGACAAAATTCATCTGGCGGAACAAAAGGTCAAGAACGTCAAGGGAATTAATGAAAAAAAAGGGGGATAGAAGGTAGCTTAGCTGTACTAGACCTCCAACTATACTACAAATCAGTAATTATCAAAATGGTTTATCAGTGGAGCAGATTAAATATACAACTTAGAGAAGCAAATGAACTTAGCAGCCTAGTGTTAAATAAACTCAAAGATGCAGCTACTGGCAAAAAAGGCGGGGGGGGGGCCTCACTATTTGACAGTAATTTGGCGGAAATTAGTTTTTTAGATCAATACTTCATCCTATATACCAAAGTAAGCTCCAAATGGACAGATAATTTAGATATAAAAATTCACATCATAAACAAATTAGAGGAGCAGGTAAAAATACTACCTTCCAGATCTATATGAAGGAGAAGAATTCAGGAGCAAACAAGTGATAGAATATCACACAAGATAAAATGAACAATTTTGAGTATGTAAAAGTAAAAAGGTTTTACACAAACCGATCCAATTCAGCTAAGATTAGAGGGGAAGCATTTAACTCAGGGAATCTTTATAGCAAGTTTCTCTGAAAAGGTCTTATTTCTAATATCTATATAAAACTAATTTAAATTTATAAGAATAAGAGCCATTCTCCAATGGATAAATGGTCAAAGGATATGAGCAGGCAGTAATCATAGGAAGAAATCCAAGCTATCTATAGCAATATAAAAAGTCCCAAATAATTAATAATTAGAGAAACATAATTTAAAGCAACTCTTAAGTTTCTCATTAGATGGGCAAAGTTGTCAAAAAGGGGGAAATAGCAAACACTGGAGGTACTGTGGGGAAACAGGCATGCTGATGCCCAGTTGTGAATTAGTTGTGAATTAGCCCAGTCATTTTCTCCACTAATGAGATTACTAACCAGAACTGAAGAGTCCAAGGTCTGGATAGCACGAAACCAAGTTTATCTGAATGAACCTTTTCCTTCAATGATCAGTTGCTACCTGATCCTTCACACATCTGAGTCAATTTTATACTTTTTGGATAACAACAATTAAGAAACACAACAGAATGCTGAACCAGAGTGAGCAATCAGGACGTAAACAAAACCTCAGAGCACTAGAGTAAATCTGATATCGTTGCTGACTTCATCAAAACCTTTAATCATTATTAACTTTCATGCTAATTTTATTAAACCAAGATGTCAGTTGAAGTATTGTCATAGATTCCCATGCATACAGAATTATCAGTGTTATGAACATTTCTTGTCAAGATGTATTGAGAAAAAATGCTTTATTACAGAACTCAAGGCTTTTCTCTAAATAAGTTGTTATGGATTGTTAACAACGCACATTTCCATAACAATCATTGAATCAGTCATTTATTCAGCATCCACTTTGCACCAGGCACTGTGCTAGGCTCTAGGGATACAAAGAAAGAAAAACAAAATTCCCTGATTCCAAGGAGCTTACATTCTATCAGAGGAGAGGGCATAAATACACAGCAAAGCATTGGAAGAGAAGGAAAGGGTGCTAGCAATGGTCTGGGAATCAATTTGAAGTTTATGAAGCACTTCTTCCATAATAACCCCATAGGGTAATTATTATTGTACCCATTTTAAAGATGAATCAATAGAGGTTAAGTGAATTCTCCAAAGCAATGAAGTCAGAAGTGGGATTCAAAGCCACATCTCGTCCAGCCATTGTTCCACTGTGCCACAGTGCCTCTTCCCGTTCTGCTGGAACTGGCCACATTGCTTATTAAAAATAACAAATTGGCTTGATTCTCTTTTGGAGAAATGACTGGGGTTTTTTGGCTAGCAACCAGTCAAGTCAGACAGAGCAGTCAAAACAATTTAATAGTGACCAAAATAGTTGCAGTCTGTTCCCAGCAAGATCCTTGGTGGCATAAAATTTAGCTTCAGAACATTAAAAGGCATGACAAAAACTCTGGAAAAAGCGCCTAAAACCAGACCACTACCAAGATTTACTGTTGTAGCCTAATAAAATAGAAATTAAACACCAATTACAACAGAAAGCAAATCAAATTAACGTAGTGGTGCTTTACCTGAATATTAATTATGAATTAGGGGATTCAATTACCAGACTCAGGCAGAGGGAGCTTTATTGATCTGTTAATAGGTAGCTCAGACTAACAGGCCAATATGTAACATAACTTATAGAATCTGGATGTAAATCTAATAGGGCTTTTACATTGGAAATTATAAACGCAACACAATTTACACTTCATAAAACATATTTTCTTCCAATCTGTGAGACAGTAATGAAAAGTAATCCACTTCTTAAAAGAATGGGGATTAGTATAAATGAAAAAATAAAATTGATGTTTTGATTTTTAAATATCTTCTTCCTGGTTCCATTTGTGTAGAAAAATATCTTACAAAGGTCAAACCTCCCTAGATTATCTTGAGAGAGGTGCCAAGTGATACTCCTGCCCCAAATATCTCCTGAACTTATTTGCTAATGTGTGACATTTCAGCAATATAGTTCACTCTTTTTTCCTTAAGAGTTTGTCCTCCATTAAGATGAAGATATTCATCCTACCATCCTTAAAGCTCGCATTCTTGCTTTCTGCTTCACATAGGGATAAGGACTGGACTAATGATTTTATTGGTACAGGGAACTTCCAAATGAGCAAACTTCCTCTACCCCTACAGGTCTGTACCTTTGCAAAAGTTAAAATCGTAGACTTGCCCAGGATCACAAAGGCCCAATATAGGGCAGAGCAGAATTTGAATCTGAATCATCCTGGCTGCAAGGTCAGCTCTCTATCCACACCACTAAAATTCATCCTCTCTTTTCTATTAACAGTTTGTAACTTAGAAAAGTCAAGAGTGATGGAGGCTATCAAAGTAAAATGATTAGGTTGCACAGTAGGTAGAGCACTAGCTTCAGAGTCAGGAAGACCTGAGTTCAAATCCAGCCTCAGACCCTTACTAGCTGTGAGACCCTGGGCAAGTCACCAGTTAAATGTCTGCCTCAAGTTCCTTAATTATAAAATAGAAATAATAATAACATCTACCTTCCAGGGTTGTTGTGAGGATCAAATGAAATAATATTTGTAAAAGGCTTAGTATAATGCCTGATAGATAATAGGCACTTGATGAGCACTTGTCTCCTTCCCATCAGTCACAACCATATTATTAAGCAGTTTCACTTAACTGTTTTCAGCTTGGTGGGGGGAGGAGGTGTTGGAAAGTCCTGTTTTGTCCAAACAAAATGTATCAATACTTTTTCCAAAATTAAAATAAATATAATGCAAATCATTATCAGTTATGGCTAAGTGTGAATGAGTTTTTCAGATCCTTTCCTCAAAGCAGTTTTCTATGGGGGCAGGGGTGAAGACCCTGGATATCTATGTGCTTATGATGGAGAAGGCCAGCGAATAAATCAAGAATAATAATGGATTCACTGGACTCTACCATGGCTGTCACTCAGTCAACTGAGTGTCTCCTGATTCCCAAGATAGAGGAGCTGGTTGACTATGGGCCATTTGTACCCTGTCAGACACTGTGCAACAAGGTGCTGCCTTTACAAGTCTTGCCAACATTCCCAACTCTAGCATAAGGTGACTGTGGAGGAAGGCATTAACTTCTCCAGATCATTAGCTCCAAAGTCTCCCAAGATGACAACAATTCCAAATAGACAACAAACAATATTAGATTACCTACAACCTCAATCTTTTTTCTACCCTCATCATGCCACCTGCTGAGGACACTTAGAGACTCTCTTTGCAAACAGGATGAGTACTTAGGATCTGTCTGAAATGCACAGTGAACTTGAAGCAAGAAGCCCTGGGATGGCGATCTATCTGTGCTTCATATTAGCTGTGTGCCCCTGGGCAAGTCACTTCACCATTCCAAGCCCTACTGGGTACAAAATGGTGATAATTATATATGCACTACCTTCCTTACAGGGTTGTCATGAGAATCAAATTAACACACGTACGATGCTTTGGCCCCGAAAAATGCTCTAGAAATCCAAGCTATTTTTGTCATTTGCCTAGTTTAGCCGGTACAAATCTCAGTTACTTGCTGGGTTCATGACTGAAAACGTCCCATCCTGCTCTGAAGCATCCATAAGCCTGCGCAGCTCCTGTGGCTAAAGAAGACTCAGCAGTATTATTTTTAGATGTTGAACTGACAAAGAACTTCAGCTAGCACCAAACATGGGCACCCAGGAAATTGTCTTCAGGGACAATGATCAGCTGTGGGTCTCCAAAGGACATTAAGAACCAATTGCTGAGTTTATAAAATTCATTCTCTCTCTCTGTCTCTCTGTCTCTGTCTATCTCTGTCTCTCTCTGTCTTTCCTTCCTTCCCTCTGTCTCTCCCTCCCTCCCTCCCTCACTCTGTCTCTCTGTCTCTCTCTGTCTTTCCCCACCCAATAAAAGAAAATGAAATTCAACAAGCCAAAAGAGAACTGCCAAAAGGAAAAAAACTTAGATGCCAAGGTGAATTGTTTAAAGAGCAATAAATCCCTATTCTGCACAAAATTTTCAATAATTAAGGAGGAATTGCCAAATTTCTTTCATGAGATAAATATGGTGCCAATCACTAAATTAAAGGCAGAGAGAGTAGAGGGAGCGCTATAAACAAATATCGCTAATTAACATTGATACAAATTTTTTAAAATAAAATTTTAGCAAAAAGACCACAGCAATATGTACATACATAAAAAAGTATTCAGAATGGTCTGCTTTTATACCAGGGATACAAATATGACTCAGTATTAAGAAAACAATCAATGTAATTAATCATAATAAAACAAAAGTAGCAAAAAAACAACCACATTCAAACATCAATAGGCCTGGAAACAAAACACAGAACAAACAGATACTCAAAATCCTAACGAACATTGGCATAGAAGGGCCACCTTAACTCGATTTTAAGAAGTATATAATTAAAACTAAAACCTAATATTATTTACAATGGAGAAATGCTAGACACTTTCCCAACCAATTCAAGGTAAAACAAGGATGCCCCCTTCCCTGTTATTACTTAACATTGTCCAAGAAATCTTAGAAATAACAATAAGAGAAGAGAAAGAAATCAAAGGCAAAAACTTTGACAAAAAGGAGATGAAATGTTCCCTCTTTACAGACAACATGATGGTTTACTTTAGTCAAGCAATAAGTATTTCTTAAGCTCCTACTTCATGCCAAGCACCGTGCCAAGCAGGAGGATACAAAGAAAGGTAAAAATGTAGTCCCCACCTGTTCTCAAGAAGCTCACAGTATAGCAATTACACACAAACATAAAAGATACAGGATAAATTGAAGATAAGCAACAGAGGGAAGGCATGAGGATTGAAGGAGGTCAGGAAAGGTTTCTTTTAGAAGGTGGAATTTTAGCTGGAACTTGAAGGAAATTAGGGAATCTAAGAGGCAGAGATGAGGAGGGGATGATTCGAGGCATGAAATGCCCAGAGTGAGAAGATGGAATGTCTTGGTGAATGAATACCAAGGAAGCCAATGTCACTGGATCACAGAGTATACAGAAGTGAGTAAAGTGTAAGAAGACTGGAAAGGCAGGTAGGGACTAGGTTATGGATGTCTGTGCATGCCAAATAGAGGATTTCATATTCAATCTCAGAGGTGATAGACACTGGAATTTATTGAATAAGGGAGTAACGTATTCAGACCTTCAGATCTTTAGGAAGGTCAATTTGACAGGTGAGTCAAAAATGACAAGACGTGGAGAAGATGAGATCCTGCACTAAAATTATGGCAGTGTGAGATGAGAGAAGGGGGCATATATGAAAGTCATCATGAAGTTAAAATTGACAAGACTTGATAATAAATTGGATTTAAGGGGTGAGGGAGTGAAGAGTTGAAGATGATGACTAGGTGTGAGTAACTGGAAAGATGTTGATACCCTCAATAATAATAGGGTAATTTGGAATGGAGAATGGTCTAGAATGATTAGTTCAGTTTTGGACACATTGATTTTAAAATGTCGCTGAGAGATACAGTTTGAGGTATCCATCTGACAGTTGGAGATTTGAGACTGGAGGTCAAAAGCGAGTTTGGGGCCTAATAAACAGATATGTTAATCATTAGCATAGAAGTGATAATTAAATCCACAGGAGTTAATGAGATCATCAAATTAAATGATATAGAGGGAGAAGGAAGAAGGCCCAGAACAAAGCCCTAGGAAATAATCACCATGAGAAGGAGTGACTTGAATGAAAATCCAGGAAGAAAGACTAAGAATAGGTGGTGAGATAGGTAGTAGGAGACCCTAGGGTTGCTGAAAACTAGAGAGAAAGGGTACAAAGTAAATGATTGACAGTCTCGAAGGCTTCAGAGAGGTTTAAAAAAGCTGGAAATTGAGAAAAGCCCATTGGATTTAGCAATTAAGAGATGGTTAGTAACTTTAGAGAGAGTAGTTTCAGTTGAATGATAAGACTCAAAGCCAGACTACAGACAGGAAGAGAATGAAAAGAAAGGGGTGGAACTATTGATTGTAGACCCACGTCTCAAGTTAGGCACCAGAGAAAAGATATCAGATGGTAGCTGTTTAAGATGAAATAAGATTTCTTTGAGGATGTTGGGAGACAAGGGCATGTCTGTAGGCACTGGGGAAGCAGCCAGCAGACAGGAAGAGATGGAGATAAGTGAGAGTGGGGATGACAGAGAGGGCAATCTGTTGGAAGGAACAGGGTGGAATGATGTCACTTGAGCATGTAGAGGGCCTACCCTTGGCAAGGAGAAAAGCTACCTCTTCAATGTGAGATGGGGTTGAAGGAGGATATAGTGGTTGAAGGTATCTGAGTGATGTGAGATGAGGAGGAGGGGAGAAGAGAGAGCTCTTGGCAAACAGTCTCAATTTTTTTTTCTGTGAAATATGAGGAAAGGTTCTCAGCTGAGAGAGTGGGGGGGGGGGAGTTATGGGTTATAGGGGGTTTGAGGAAGGAGGAAAAGGTAGAATAAGTTGATGTGCTGAGTGAGATAGGGAACTGATTGGAGAGGTTAAAAAGAATTTGTCTGGCTGAAATGAGAGTCCAACCAGGATCTGGTAACAAATTTTTAGTAGACACTGTCAACACAGTTTCATGATTTTCTCCAGCCTCATTTAGTAACACGACTAGAAGCTAAAGCAGCGACAGTGGGAATAATCCAAGACTTAGTCTTGGCAGGGCAAGATTGAGGATAGGTTAAGAGGGAAAGAGCACAGTGTAGGGTTGACTGGCTTAGGAAGGTATCAAAATGGGAAAGAGAAAGGAGTGTAATACATGCCAAGGAGATGGCCTAGGAAAGAACTGAGAGCTCAAGGGATTGCAGATCATGGTGGGGACAAAGAACTGAGTTTGGAATTTCAAGTCAGAGGGAGAGGTAGAACAGCTACAGGTTTTAATCACATAAGGGAATTTCAGAGTTCATGAATATGAAAGTGGTGACAAGATCAAGGGTACTCTCATCTCTGTATGTAGCTGAGGTAGAACGGAGGAGTAGGAGGGAAATGAATAAGTTGAGGAATGGGAGGTTAGAGTGTTTGAGAGCGCATCAATATACATGTTGAAGTCCCCTAGTATGAGGTTAGGAGCTGTGGAGGAGAGAAAGATTGTGAACCAGGCACTGAATTCATTGAGGAAAGCAGAGGAGTACCCTGGGAGTCTGTAGACACCAGCTACCAGAATTCTGATTGATCTCCCCAAAGCAGGAGATGTTACTGAGTGATAGTGGTAGAGGGTAGACTTGAAAAGGAAAATGGGAGAGTAAGGAATATTTCATTTCCCCATTGAATAGCAAGGAATGAGTGAAAGTACAACCAGCGCTGTCCAGGGAGGCTGTGTCATCAGAAGGGAGCCAAGTCTCAATGACTGCCCCCCCCCAAAAAAATGAAGGAATAGGAAAGGAAAAGATTTAAGATAAAAGCAAGTTTGTTACCTATGGAACAAACATTCCAAAGAACATAGTCATAGAGTGGGTGGTTTTAGAATAGGACATTATTGGGGCTGGGAGGATGGAAATAAGGGAGGAGGCAGTGGGTTTGAGTAATGATGGTGGAGGGGTTCAGAATCACTGAGATGGTGAGGATCTGATTAGGTAGGTGTTTGTTAATCATTGACAAATGAGTTCAAGGGATTATTAATATTCTTTGGAGTATGACCTCAGGATAGTCTTCTCAGGGCTGACTTAGGCAGTTCGGGTGAGGGGTCCAGTGAGAGGAATCACTTGTCTCGAAAAGAGTGCTTTTTCTCACCTTTCCCTATAAGCCAGGAGACCAGGCTAGGAGACAAAACCATCACACAATATTGGGGATCTCTTTTCTCTGTAAGCTGGAAGGGTCCCCTACTAGCAGGTAGAGACCAGCCAAGGAGATTGTCACCTGATGGAATGGCCACCAGCCTCTCTGTTCCCTGCAAGCAGGAAGAGGCCAACCTAGGACATGTTCTCTGGCTTTTTCAGGAAGGAAGGGTCCCAGAGAATCAACAAGGAAATTAATTGAGAAAATAAGTTACTTTCATAAATTAGTAGTGTACAGAATATATCTATAAAAATCAACATCATTTCTGTACAGCAATAACAAGAATAAGGAGGAAATGATAGAAAAACAATCTCATTGAAAATAACTTCAAAATACATGCATTATCTAAGAATTAGTGTACCAAAATATCTAAGATTTATACAAATGCAATTAGAAAGCACTCCTACAGAAGTATAGGAAAACTAAAGTAATTAGAAATTCATTGTTTATGACTGGGTCACACCAATATAATAAAAATGATTAATTTTATTTGATTAAAATATTTAAAATCATTTAACATACTATAATTAATTTCTAGATTTCTATACCAATAAAGCCACCAAGGGGCTACTTTGTAAAAACAAAACAAAAAAAAATAATAGCAAGATCTATTTGGAAGAACAATTGAGTATCTCAAGGGAAATAATGAAAAAATATATAGGAAAGAAAGTATAATACTATTTCCACATCTCAAACTCTATTATAAAATAGTAACCTTCAAAAGTACCTGATACAGTGGTTTTAAAATATCCAAGTAGGTCAATGGAGATAATTAGATCAACAAGTACCAGAGAAAAATGATAAATTGAATAGCCAAGTAGTGTATCAATTCAAGAGCAGAAATAACTCAGGAAGAACTCTCCATTTTGTAAGAACAATGTTGTTTGGCAAAAGCTTAGATTTAAAACAACCTATACCGTGTGCCACACTAAGTTCCAAATGGATCAATAATCTAAAAATCTAAATTTAAAAAACAGAGAAAAGTAGAAGGCAGTGCCTTGTTTAGCTATGGGTAGGAGGGAGAATTCTTAACTAAATAAGAGAGAGATGATGAGAAGGGAGGGAAATAAACATTTTATATAGTGAGTACTATGTGCCAGTCACAGTGCTAAGCAATTTTTTTCTTTTTAAAAAAACTCTCCCATTTGATCCTCACAATAACCCTGGGAGGTGGTGCTATTACTATTCCCATTTTGTAGTTGAGGAAATTGAGACAAGCAGAGATTAAGTGACTTGCTCAGGATCATTCAGCTAATAAATGTCTATGGTTGGATTTGAACTAAAGTCTTCTTGACTCCAGACCCCTGCATTCTCTCCCCAGCGCCACCTAATTGTGCCGCACTTACTTTTCTTGGGTGTCGTCAGGATCAAAAGAGATACTACAGGGGTAGCTAGGTGATGCAGTGAATAGAGCATCGACCCTGGAGTCAGGAGAACCTGAGTTCAAACCCACCCTCAAACACTTGACACTTACTATCTGTGTGACCCTGGACAAGTCACTTAACTCCATTGTCTAGCCAAAAAAAAAAAAGTAAGAAAGAAAGAAAGGAAGGAAGGAAGGAAGGGAGAGAGAGAGAGAGAGAGAGAGAGAGAGAGAGAGATAATACATCTAAAACATTCTACAGGTATCAGTCCTTGCTATTATTTGTAGGACAAGAGAAAAGGAGTGAGTAACCCTCGATGTTTCCTTCTATTCGATGTTTTGGAGCTTGGGTTTCCTCATGATAACTGGAATATCTAGTAGTGGTATGTGGTAGAAGGAAACAAATGAAGGGGTTAGGGGGAACAGTCCAGGTGTGAGATTTCAGCAGTATAAAGAATAGCTGGTATGGAGATTCCCTTCGCCAGTGCAGATTAGCAACTCATTCTTCATTTATAGTCTTAGAATTGTCTTAGGGGCAGCTAGGTGGCACAGTGGATAGAGCACTGGCCCTGAAGTCAGGAGGACCTGAGTTCAAATCCGGCCTCAAACACT
>NW_020954551.1:12134966-12320404 GCF_900497805.2 Vombatus ursinus | reverse complement strand
GGCCCTGAAGTCAGGAGGACCTGAGTTCAAATCCGGCCTCAAACACTTAATAATCACTAGCTGTGTGACCCTGGGCCAGTCACTTAACCCCATTGCCTAGCAAAAAAAAAAAAAAGAATTGTCCTTAGTACAGAAAGTTTGAGGAACTTGCCCAAGGTAGTTTTTGTCAGAAGCCAGACTTAAGTTTGGGTCTTTCTGATTCTAAGACAGGTCCTTGAGTCACTAAAATTCTACCTTTCCTTTTTTCAATTTTTAACATTTTTATTTAAACTTTTGATTTCTAAATGCTATCCTCTCTCTCTTCCCTCCGCCCTCCTTGAGACAGTAAGCAATCAGATATAGGTTGTACATGTGCAATTATGTAAAACATTGCCATATTAATCATTTTGTGCAAGAAGACTTGGACAAAAGAAAGAAAATGAAAAATAGCATGCTTTAGTCCGTATTCAGTCAATATCAGTTTGTCCTCAGGAAGTGGATAGTATGCTTCATCATTTATCTTTTGGGATTGTCTTGGATCATTGGATTCCTGAGAATAGCTAAGTTATTCGCAGTTCTTCATCTAATAATATTGCTATTACCGTGTATGATGTTCTCCTGGTTCTGTTCACTTTGCTATGCATCAATTCATGTAAGTCTTTCTAGGTTTTTCTGAAATCATCCTGCTTATCATTTCTTACAACACAATAATATTCCACTACAGTCATATATCACAGCTTGTTAGCCATTCCTCAATTGATGGGCATCTCTTTGATTTCCAGTTCTTAGCCACAACAAAAAGAGCTGCTATAAATATTTCTGTACAAATGGGTCCTTTCCCCCTATATTGGATGTCTTTGAGATATAGACCTAGAGTGGTATTGCTGGATCAAAGGTTATGCAGTTTTATAGACCTTTGGGAATAGTTCCAAATCACTCTCCAGAATGATTGGATCAGTTCATAACTCCAACAATACATTAGTATCCCAGTTTTCCCACATCTCTTTCAACATCCAACATTTTCCTTTTTTGTCACTATAAAACGGGGATAATAGTATTGCCTACCACAAAGA
The DNA here is from genome assembly GCF_900497805.2 of Vombatus ursinus. NCBI lineage: Eukaryota > Metazoa > Chordata > Mammalia > Diprotodontia > Vombatidae > Vombatus > Vombatus ursinus. Next base: position 12,319,352 of record NW_020954551.1, on the reverse strand, counting down.
GTTGTTGTGAGACCAAATGAAATAATACAACACAATACAAAAACTACGTACAAAGAAGATACAGATGGGATAAATTGAAAATAATCAACAGAGGGAAGACAAAGGGAATTAAGGAGAATTTGGAAAGGCTTCCTGTAGAAGGTAGAATTTTATGCTCTATATCGCTATTCATTAAAGAAATGTAAATTAAAACAACTCTGAGGTACCACCCATTTTATAGTTGAGGAAACTGACCAAACAGAGGTTAAGTGACTTGCCCAAGGCCACATAGCTAGCAAGTGTCTGAGGCTGTATTTGACCTTAGGTGTTCCTGATTCTAGGCCCAGTGCTCCATCCATTGTGCCATTGACTGCCCAAATGGGAGAGAAAACATGCATATAAAAGTATATAAGCCATTTTACCACTCTGAGTCTCAATTCTCTCTTCCATAAAATGAAAAGGTCAGACTAGAATCTAAATAAAGTTTTATTTTATTTTAAAATTTGAAAACTATTCTTAGCTCTTCGGTAATACAAAAACAGGCTGCAGTTAGTAGTGCCAATTCCGGGATGGACGTCTCTTCCAGCCTTAACTCTGCGATCCTGAGAGGTTATGGAGAGACCGATTGTGGGCTCCGTGTGCAGAAAGCTTCCAAAGAATTAGAGCTGTCCAATGGTGAGTGGGCCACATTGGCAGTATTCAATGCTCCTTCCCTGGAGGTCTTCAAAGACCAGACCAATTCTCATCTGGGAAATTGCAGCAGGGATTGTTCAGATATGGGTTAAATTTGAAGGCCTCTCGAGTGCCATGGAATTCTGTAATTCTGTGATGTATTTTGTTATGTGTATGGTTTCTGTGCCAGGCACTGGGGGAAATACAATGATCAATCAGACATAGCCCCCTGCCATTAGAAGGTAATATATGAATAATGTTGCCTGCCCATAGCATTGAAAAGACAGGCAGGTAATGCCATTCTTTCTCCCTTACCCCCAAGTCACAGTACCCAATCTCCTGAGTAAGGAGCTATAGCTCAGCCCCCCTTTCTCTTTTCTCACTTAGAACCAGCCAAAGAAATGAACGAACGAATAAATGAATGGAAAGGCATTTATTAAAGGAACAATGTCAAGATCAATAAACCTTTATTAACCACCTACTGTGTACCAGGCACTGCTCTAAGTGTTGGATGGCCAAGAGCCTGCCTTGTCGTGACTTCTAATGAGTCTGTCCACCTTGATGAAGAGCACCATGGCCCCTGACAGGTATTTCTCTCAACCTTCAGTGGCATTAAAGGGAATAGAAGTCCAAAGAAGTGGAAACAGAAAAAAAATAAATAAAACCCAAGTTTTCATGTCCTAAAGGTGGAAACCTGCAAACTCATGAGGCTCTCAGTATGTTCTTAAGGCACAATCATCCTTAATATTGAAATCATAATTTCAAAAAAATCATAATTTCAAAAAATTTCCCAAAAGTTTTAAATACATAAATATTACATAATTTAATATTGAAATCATAAATTTATGATTGAAATGGAAGTTTTCAAGATTAAAGTTGTAAGAAGGAATTTTCCTAATCTTCATCTCCAAACATAGGTAAAGTTTTCAATAATTAAATCGTAGCTATAAAGAAACATGTGCCATGCTGACCTTAGATAGTATTATCTTAGCTTGAGACATTGTCATTTTATCTCTGAGCCTTAGTTTACTCATCTGTAAAATGAGGACAAAAATATTGTACTACCTACTTCCTAGTGTAATTGTAATGAAAATTATAAAGCAAACATAAGGTGCTACATAAATATAAGCCATCAACATTATTGCATTGAATTTAGTTTAATTTTTTTTCCTCCCCAAATTACTAAACATAGAAATGAGACTTTAAAATTCCAAATAATACATATGTAACTTAACACTAAATATGTAATCAGGTCAGATATATAATACCTTTTGCCTCTCTTTTGCTTGATATATTTTACTTTATTTTTAGTCTAGGACAGTTGCTAACCGGTCCCTGCCCAGAGGGGGCCATAGGGACTAGTGACCTGTGCCCCTCCCAGTCCTTGACTCGCCTTCTTAGCTTACCCAGGGTAAGCTCAGGATGGCTGACCTGTCAAGAAGGGAAGTGGGTGCCCCATCCTTACAGTTATTGGCTGCTGCCCCCACCCCAGATATGCTGGGGACAATGCTATTGGCTGGCTCTAGTCTAAGAGTTCTTCCCATTAAGGAGGGAAAGTAAATAAGGTACCCAGAGTACAAACGTGATGTAGATATGGAATGGGTCATTTTATTCCCACACTAAAAAGGGAATACTGAGCAATAAAGAATCATGGAACGATTAGAACAAAATTCTGTTTCTTATCACTATGAGTATAATCAGTTGAGAGGCTAGTATTATAACCTCTTTGGGACAACTGCAAACAGATTCTTTATGAAAGCTACTAATTAGCCACCCTGAATTTCTCCTCCACAGAGCACAGTCTAGCTATAAGCAGTGGGCTCTCTCTCTGTCTCTCTGTCTCTCTCTGTCTCTCTGTCTCTTTCTCTGTTTGTCTCTGTCTGTGTCTCTGTCTCTCTGTCTTTCTGTCTCTTTGTGTCTTTGTGTGTGTTTCTCTGTCTACCTGTCTGTCTGTCTGTCTCTCTCTCTCTCTTTCTCTTTTTCTCTCTCTCTCTCAGCTCAGGTGTCCCTACCCTAGGCCACAGGCTTGCCTATGATCTCATGATGTGGGTACTGGGAGGAGGATGTGCACTCTCCACACAATCCCCTGGACAACTCATGTATCCATCCCTGCACTTTGAAACTGGTAGGAAGAGGGGGAGAAGAGACCTTTAGGGCTGGCATCACCCCTTTGGTACATCCATGGAGTTCTGGCTCAGCAGCCAATTGAAAGACCTTCCCAGCACAACCCCCTGTGCCATCATCAATGACAGGAAGGAGTCAGAGGATTCCTGTACATTTGCTGAAGGGGGCAGGGGGTGAGGGCTCCTCCACTTCTCTGCACTTGCCTGAAATGTTGGCTGCACATGCCCTAAGGAGGGAGAAAGGGGTGGGGGCAGCAACAATAAGGGAATGATAGATAAGTTTGATAGATGCCTTTATTTTTGACACCACAATCACTTCCTAATCTATGCCCCACTTCACCCACTTATCTTCCCCTTGTAAAAATCAAAGCAAGTTAGGCCAAAAATTTGGCAAAATTAATGTGTCTGAGAGCACTGGCACCATTCTTTGCCCTGCAGTGCCTGCTTTCCTACCATGAGGAGGAAGCATGTTTCACCATCAGTTCCCTGGGATCAAGATTGGTCATTCTAACTAATCTGAATTTGACTGCCTTTCATTTACATGATTTCCATTTCTATTACTCTCATTCTCACCTATATTATTATAGACACCATGGATATTGTTCTCTGAGTTTGGCTCTAATCATTGCTTTGGTTCGCAGAACCACAGAATTGTCCCAATTGGAAGAGATCTCAGTAGCCATCCAATCTGCCCCATAACTGAAGAAGAATCCTCAAGTGGTCATCCATTGAGATCTCCATTAAAGGGGAAACATTCACATCTGGAGAGAGCCCATTCTTGGATAGCTCCAATCATTTGGAAGGTTTGTGTCCCTGCAACTTTTCTACCCATTGCTCCTGATTCTACCTTGTGGTACCACACGATAAGGTCCAGGATCTTTCTGATCCCTTCACCTCTCTTTCTTAGAATCTGTGGCTTCTTTCAAGACAACTCCAATTCCATCTTCTACAAGAGGTCTTTCTGAGTCTTCCCAAGTGCTAGAGCTTTCTTCTCTAAAGTTGCCTCCCCTATAAGCCATATCTATCTATCTATATATCTATCTATCTATCTATCTATCTATCTATCTATCTATCTATATGTACATATATATATGATTTGGCATATATACATATACATACATACATATACATACACACACATATATAATATTATATATATACATACATATATATCTTATATGTACATATTGACTAGTATGTACATTCTCTCCCCCACTAGAATAGAACCTCTTGAGAACAGGGATTGTTTTTACCTTTGTTTGTATCTCTAGGACTTAGCACAATGCCTGGCACATAGTCAATACTCAATAAATATTTATTGTGTCTACTATGTGCCAGGCACTGTGCCAAGCATTGGACTTACAAATAAGGAGAGGACAGTCCTTACCCTCGAAGAGTTTAGAATCTAATGGAGGATGATAAAACAGAAAAGGAAACTGAAAATTGGGGGAGTTGTGTTAGAGGATGCTTAGCCATAAAGCTGGTGGGGTCCAAACAAGCCCAGTGAGTGATGGGAAAGGGAGGTTTGGGGAGGAGTTTATTGCCCTGCCCTCTAGCCCTCTAGTCAGAGACAACTGAGGGTGCTGAGGAGGTGCTGAACATGAAGGCTAAGGCAATTTCCATGGTGGTAAGATTTCTGGTGATGAGTTTATCTTGGGAGAGGCAGGAAGGATAGGTGATAGAAAGATAGGTAGATGGGTGGATGGATGGATAGATTAGATGGATGGATGGATGGATGGATAGATAGATAGATAGATAGATAGATAGATAGATAGATAGATAGATAGATAGATAGATAGATATAAAGAAGTAGAAATCAAGCAGTGCAGTTGATGGGAGATTAAGTTGGTGCATAGTAAATGCTTGTTGATTGATTTGAGGCTTGCTTTTGCATTATTAGGGGCAGCTAAGTGGTATGGTGGATAGGGTGTTGGGCCTGGAGTCATGAAGACCTGAGTTCCAATCTGGCCTCAGACACTTACTAATTGTATGACCCTGAGCAAGTCACTCAACCTCATTTGCCTCAGTTTCCTCATCTGTAAAATGAGCTGGAGAAGGAAATAGCAAACCACTCCAGTATCTTTACCAAGAAAACCCCAAATGGGGTCATGGAGAGTTGGCCATGACTGAACAACAATAACAACAACAAAAGTTGTTAATGCTCTCCAATCTCCCAAAGCTGCACATAGGAGGTGTGTGTGTGTGTGTATGTGTGTGTGTGTCCATGTGTGTGTGTGTGTGTAGATATGTATCTTTCACTAAAATTCATCTAAGTATTCTATGTTTTTCTGGATTCCTCATATGTATTATTTCTTACGGTGTCATATTACATTATATTCATTTACCAAAATTTGTTCAGCTATTTCCCCATCGATCTGCTTACTCCCACTTTGTTTCCAGCTTTTTCTTACTGCAAAAAGTGGCATAATGAATATTGTGGTATAGGTGAGGCCTCTCTCTGTCTTTGACCTCCTTGGGGAATATGTCTGGTAGAGGAATCACTAGGTCAGAGGGTAGGAACCTCTCAGTGACTTTTCTCACATAATTCCAAATTGTTTTCCAGAACAGTTGGGCCAACTCAGTTTCCTCAATTTGTTTTCTAAATTCCTGAGGCTGCCACCATTAGGGAAAGCAGGGGCTTGGAGGTGGGTGAGAGAGGTGACAGAGAGGACCGAGAATTGCAAACAAGAAAACTGAAATGTCTCTAACTTATTATTATCTTTACATGTCACATTTCACGCCTAGAAAATGGCACATTTCTTTTTCCAATGAGGTCCAATAATACAGAATTATTATCATTATTATTAGAATAATTGTTATTATTGACATTGGCTAGATGGCACAGTGGGTATAGTGCTGGGTCTAGAGTCAGAAAGAGCTGAATTCAAATACTGCCTCAGACATTTACTAGCTGAGGTAACCCTGGTAAAATCATTAAATTTCTGTCTTCCTCGGTTTCTTCATCTGTCTAAAATAGGAATAATAATAGCACCTAATCCCCAGGGTTGTTGTGAGGATAAAAATGAGTTAATATTTGTAAAGATTTTCAAAAACTTCAAAGCACTATATTAAGGTTAGTTATTATTATAATTTTACAGAATGAAAAATGTCACCCAAATATCAGGACTTTCATTTTAAACATAAAGGGACTTCTTTCCAACTCTGTCCTGAAAAAGCCAGTTTAAGGCAAAGGATATAGGATTAGGCATACTCCCAAAAGGTCAGTCAGGGAAGGAAATCTTTTCACCTGAAGAAATGGCTTTGTGTCTTCTGATTTCATCAGCCTGTCATTGCAGAAATCTGAAGTCAGCTTTCAGAATTCTGATTTGCAAAATGGCATCTTTAGAATTCAGAACAGAGTTCACATTTGCAGACCCAAATTGCTCACCCTAGTCCAATGAGACAGTGAAACTGACACAAAATTCGGGTGTGCTCATGTACCAACTACAACAGGAAAATCTCTTTCAAAAGAAAACTGATGGAAAATTCAGACTTCTATTCAATTACTAACATGAGCCATCATCTTTATTTTCCCCTTTCCGTGGATAAACTTCTTGGTCATTTGTCTACTGGGCTTAAGAGTTAGTTTTCTCTTTGGAAGCAGATGGTGTTTAGACCCATCAATTACAGTCTCCAAGCCAGTGACTGCTCTGTCAAGTTAATACTTTATCTGCCATCTCTGTGCCTCATCTCACCATCCTCCATAGTGCTAGTTAATTCCTGGCCCTGCTGTAAGGATCTCTTTCTTTGCCCTGTTTTTCCCCGGTTGCAAAGAAAGTCTAAGATCAGAAGACATCTGGCTCTTTTTTTCTAAATGCTGTGCCTGGTTAGCTCTGTTAGCTGGTATTATTAAGACTAAGATGTTAGGTTTAATCCAAGGTTTCATTCTAGTGTCATGGAGCGGTAGACTTGGAGTCAGAAAGCCTGGGTTCAAATTTCACTTCTGACTTGTAATAGCTAGGGAACCATCAGCAAATTCATTTAACCACTGTGAGACTCAGTTTCCTCACCTGTAAAATAAGAGTGACAATGCCTGTATAGCCTACCTCACAGGCCCAAATGAGCAGATGTGTGTAAGGTGCTTTGCAAACTTTAAAGGCTTTATAAAAGCTATTTATTATTCCCATAATACTGTCAACATTGCATAGATGAAATTGTAGGCTACACCCTTTCCAGTAACCAGTTCTGTCTTTCAACAAGAAGAGACAATGTGGTCTAATGGAAAGAGTATTGGCACTGACTTTGGTAGCAAAGGATCTGGGTTCAAGTCCTGCCTCTGATATTTACTAGCTTTGTTATCTAGGACAAGTCCCTTAACTTCCTTAGGCCCCTGTTTCCTTATTTGTGAAGTGAGGGTATTGGTCTAGCTAGCCCCTGAGGACCCTAACTCCAGAACTATGATTCTAAGACTCCAGTGGAAAGCTGAACCATGCCCAAGGGAGACTTCGTGGGAACCCCATAAAGGGAAGAAACCCTAGCCACCAGGAGTTGCATCACATGTGCTCTCTAAGATGAGCCCACTTTCTGCCAAGGATGATCTGTACTTTTTGGAGAGTGTACCCTGATTTCAAGGATGTTTTGTACCAATGGCTCTTATTACAGCCCCTTAGTGTATACATATTTCTACTGCTAAAGATGATTAAGTCTGGAAGGCTGACTGATTTCAACTGATAATCAGTTGAGGAAGCCTACCAGTGGGGGCTCATCAACAAAACCACACAATACCCATCAGCATTAACCCTAGAACCCTGAAAGAAGAAGTAGCCAACAGCCCTCCAGAGACCCAGCCTACCAGTGTGAATGAGGCTTGGAAGAGCGAGCTATGGTATACCTAAAAATCTAAACAAAGTCATTTCAAGAGGTAGAGAGTACTAACAAAGAGGGGGAGCAGGAAAGGCCTTGTGCAGGGGATAGTCTTTGAGCTGTGCTTTGCAGGAAGCCTGGAATTCTAAGAAGTAAATTTTAGAAGGGGTACATTCATGGGAGGCAACTTACGCAAAGGCATGGAGGTGAGACATGAAACATTACGCACATGAATTCACATTTCCCAGGCTGTTAATTCATGTGCGTAATGCTTGTTGATAGATCAATCATTTATTAAGCACCTACTATATACCAGGCATTCTAGATTCAAATACTAAGAATGAAACAATCCCTACTCTCAAGACACATTCTAATAAAGAGACAATAAGTACACGTAAAAACATAAAGAGAATAATATAAAGTAGTTCGGAAGGCAATTAGGGAGGGAGGGTACTGGCAGTTTGAGGGATCAGGAAAAGCTTCCTCTAAAAGGCAGAGCTTGAGCTAGATCATGAAGGAACTGAGGGATTCTATGAGGCAGAGGTAAAGAGAGTGAATTCTAGGCATGAGGGACAGTCGATGCAAAGAAAGGAGATGGAGCACCGTTTGTGAGGAGTAAAGAGAAGGCCGGTTTGGATTTGATCACAGAGTGCAAGAGGGAGAATAACCTTCACTGAGGCTGGAGGGATAGGTTGGGGCTAGGTTCTAAAGGGCTTTAAAAGCTAAAGAAATGCATGTTTTCTCCCAGAGGAAACAGGGAGGCATTGGAGTTTTTTGACTAGTGGAGGATGTGGTCAGATTTGCACCTAGGAAATTATTTTGGGCGCTCTATGGAGGAAGCTTGGGGTGTGGAGAGACTTGAGGCAAGAAGAATAATTAGGAAGTGATTGCAGTCATCTAGGCAAGAGGTATGGAAGGTCAGAACTAAAGTGGCAGCTGGGTGAGTAGAGAAGGGTTAGGTTGTAAGAAATGGAGAAGTAGAAATGCCAAGGTTTGGCACCCAATGACATATGTGGGGCGAGAGAGGGAAGAGCTGAGGATAACATCAAGGTTACAAATCTGAAAGATTGGCCAAATGGTGAAGTCTTTGACAGAAATAAGGAAGTTTGGAAGAGGGATGGATTTGGAGGAAAACATAACCTTTGTTTTGGATATGTTGAGTTTTAGATGTCTCCCGGACATGGGATTGGAAATGTCTTATGGGACATTGGTGATTCGGGGCTAAAGCTCATAGGAGAAAAGAAAGGTGCTAGATATAGAAATCACTGAATCATCTATCTGCATAGAGATGATTATTAAAACCACGAGGACTAAGGTGATTACCGAGAGAGAGGAGAGGTGAAAAGTGAAGAGGACCCAGGACAGAAAACACTCAGTGGTGGGCTGGCAAATGTTTAACAACCAGCTCTCTAAAAGGCAAGACACACTTTTAAATTTAATTTGCATTATTAATATTTTCTTTCTTAAGTCTAGACCAGGGGTATGGAACCTGCAGCCTCGAGTTTGCATGTTATCCTCTAGATCCTCCAGTGCAACCTTTGACTGAATCCATACTTCACTGCGAAAGGGATGCACTAAAGGACCTAGAGGGCTACATGCGGCCTTGAGGCCTCAGGTTCCCCAGCCCTGGTCTAGACAATCAACAATAAACCAAGCCTTGATTTCCGAGGTGTGAGTGCGCACAATGCAAATTTAACAATGGGCTTTCCTGGTAGCTGACTCCGGCATACCACTGGATCCATTCATCATTATGGGCTGTAATATGGATGATGAACTAGCTTCAAAGGACACTGAGAATGGTGGTCACTTAAATAGAAGCAGAACCAGCAGAGGACGGTATCATAAAATACTAGAGGACACAGAATCTAGGAGGAGGGGATGGTCAGCAATTTCAAATGTAGCAGGGAAGTCAAGAAGGTTGAGAATTGAGAAAAGGCCATTGGATTTGCCAATTATCTGGTATCTTTGGAGAGACAGTTTCAGTTGAATGATGTGGTCAAGAGCCACACTGCAAAAGGTTGAGGAGTCAGTTAGAGAAGAGAAAGTGAAAGCACTGCCTGTAGACAACTTTTTCTTATTTTTCTGAGAGAGGAAGGAAAAATATAGGATGCTAGCTTAAGGGTATGGTAAGGTCTAATGAAGTTTTTTCTTTTAAAGGATGATAGAAAATCAGCTATATTTGAATGCAGTTGGGAAGGAACCAGTAGATGAAAGAAGGTTGGATATTAGAGAGAAGGCAGAGGGAAGGAAGGATGATTGAGGTTGCAATCTGCTGGAGAAGACAGAAGGGGAACAAGGGTGCATCTACAGGGAGAAAGGCACATGGTAAGGAGAAAGGCCGTGTCATATTTTGGTTAGTTATCAAAAATTAGGAAACGATAGCCATAATGTGAATTTGGATACTTGTAGATGTGTTCCAATGAACTTGAACCAATGGTACAGTAGAAAGGAAATGTGAACCTGAAATCATAGGACCCATATTTGAATCCAGCAAAAGGATGGAGAGGGCCTGCAGTGTTGTGCTACCTGTGTGACCCTGGACAAGTCCCTTAACTTATCTGGGCTTTAGTTTCCTGATTTATAAAATGAGACTCGGACCAAATGACCTCTATGGTCCCTTGCAGCTTTAAATGTACACTATGATCCCATGAATCTTTGCTGTATATTAAAATACAAATGGCATAAGGTTGCATATTTGGGCAAGGATTGAGGAGTGAACTGAATGAAAGGTCCAGGTCTGCGATTTTATTTGTGTGGGGAACTTCCAATATGGGAACTTCCTCCATTAAGGCATATAGCAGTATAGTCTCAGAGAGCTGCCTGAGACCCTAGAAAACCAAACAACTTGTCCATGGTCATACAGCTCGTGTGCCAGAGACAGGATTCGAACCCACGTCTTCCTGATTCCAAGACTGTCTCTTATTCAACTCTCATTACATTACATAACAGTAATGCTTATCATTACACCAGTCAATCTTTTCAAGTAAAGGCCAAAACTTTAAATCCTTAAGTTAATTAGGGACTTGTCTCTTTCCTTGCATCGGTCCACTATCCCCATATCAAGATATCTGTGCCCATTACTGTACATAATAATCCGCCAGGCCCCAGGCTCCCCTGTTTAGTGTAAAAAGTAAATCAGCAAAGTCAATGAATGGCTCTGTGAGACCATCAATTTTTCTGATGCTCTAATGTCTTCTTGTAACTGGGTAGTCAACGTGTAGCCTCACGGCTGGTCATCTGTACAGCTTTTTAACTTCTCTGATGAAACGGCCTTAGTGCTCATTCTTTATTTATGTGAGTGAGGGAGACAGCTTCCCTCTTGGTTTTAGCTCAATCTTCAGCCACTGTTTTGTAGGCCAATAGCTGTAATGATTGCAAAAAAAATGTTTGTTGCTTCAGATGGAGCTATTAAACGAAAATTGTTCCCAAAGAAATTCTTATCTCCTGATGGGGTAGGCGAGTTACTATAAATTATGGAAAAAGGAAATTGCTAATGGGGCTTGCATCTCTTTTTATCAGAGGCATTGTTTTATCACAGCTGTCAGGGAAAGCCTACACCTATTTTGAAAGCCTTTTACAGCTTTGAATTAAAGTCAAATGGGAAAATAAGGGTCTGTACAATTAGAGTGGCAAAGGGGGCTGACAGGTTTGGAAAAGGAAGGTGGGGTATTGCTATTACCTTTCCACGGACAAATGGAGCTGTCACAAGTACAAGAAAAAAAAGTGACAGGAGAATCAAGGAGGGAAATTGACCAAAATGTTCCCTGGAAACCAGGTAAAAGGGTAGAGAGTACTATAGCCTTTAGAATTTGTTTATCCCTAGGAGGAAGAACAAAAGGGCTGCAGGGGGCTATAATTTGTTTACAGGAAATAACATCTTCCACACAGTCATCATGTACTCAAACATTTTTCTTTTAAAATCTGTTAAAGGAGACCTATCTTACTCATTATTTTCCCATGGTCATTGAGAATATTCGGTTGGTGGGCATGTAAGATATAGTCATTGTTAACATTAATTATTCAAAGCCAGACCAGCAGAGGGAGCCCAAGTTTAATGGGTGAGTTCCTAGGTTTCTAAATGGGACCAGTTTTCACTTTTTCCAGGGCTAGGGAGAGAAGTTATATGGAACATCCGGTTTCTTTACTTCTCAGGTCTCTCTTATCATCTTCTGCCATCTATGCCCTCAGTAGTGCCATCCTTAGGGGCCTGATATAGGAAGGGAAAGGATGTGAAGCTCCAGTCCTTCAATTTGACTCCATGCTGGTCATTCTGATCATTTAGAACTAGCAGGAATCTTAAAGGCCCAGCGCCTTCACTGTACAGATTAGGAATCTGAAACGCAGAAAGATGTAGTGATTTATCCAAGGTCACACAGATAGTAAATGACGGTTCTGAAAGCTGAAGCCAAGTCCTATGATTATAAATCTAATATTGTTTCCATAGTGTGACAGGTAGGAAATAGGGTAGCAGGTTGAAAATGTTGACTCCAAAGGGATTCTTGGTGTCTATCTATCCATTCATCCATCCATCTATCCATCTAAATATCTACCTATCCATTCATCCATCTGTCTATCTACCTATCCATCCATTTGTCCATCCATCTATCTATCCATCCATTAAACTTTCATCTATCTACCATCTATTTCTCTATCTATCTATCTAAGCCCAAATGGAAAAAGGATTAAAATTAAATACAATGTTGTCCTTGCCCTGCAGGTCCTCAACGTAACTTTCCAGGACAATGGCATCAGCTATTCGACCCTTCATATTCCTTCTTTTCTCTCTCTCTCTTCCAATCCATCCTTCCTAGTGTTTTCAGATTAAATTCCTTTTAATGTACAAGTTTAATCATGTCACTCTTTTTCTTGAAAATCTTCAAAGGTTCTTGATTGTCTTGATTATCCAGTAAAGCCCAACCTTTTGAGTTTGTCTCATGGAATTCTCCTTGACATACGGTAAATTCTTGTCAAACTGAACAATTTTTGTCCCCTCTATACATTTCAGGCTTTCCTTCCTCCATGATTTTACTCATAAATTCCCAAAGCCCTTCTCTGCCTCTCCTACTCTGACCTCACCATTAAGGTACAACTCAAAAGCCATCCACTTCCAGAAACCTTCCCTGATTTTCTCTCAATAGTAACAGTCTTTCTAATACATGTATGACCTCAGACAAGTCTCTCAACCTCCCTGTACCTCACTTTCCTCATTTGTAAAAGTAAAGGGTTGGATTTCTTGTTTCTCCTTCCTTCTGAAGAGGACCAATGGTATCAGGGAATAACTTGTTCATGAATTGGATTTGAGTGAGGCAGAGTTTCACAAAGGTGATGGCCTGGAATTCAGTGGATGACCTTGGTGTCTTTGAGGTAGATGGCATCTAAAGTCCCTTTCAGATCTACATCAATGAACCCATATTTGATCTTGGGCAAGTTACTTAACTTCTCTGCCCCCCAGTGTCCTCTTCTTACAAAAAGAGGGAGTTGAACAAGATGGCCCCAAGGTCCTTTCTTGCTCCAAATCTGTGATCCTATGAAGCCAAATTACTTTTTTGAATTAAAAAAAATGTATTATTGTTATTTAGCATTTCAGTTCTGGGATCCTGACATCCTGGGAGCTTCTCCCTCTGAATGATAGCTCCTTTGTTCCAGTCATTTGGGAGATGTAGACCCACAGAGCCCTGTGATATTTGTACGTTGGTTGTCACCACCCACTATTAGACTGAGAACTCCATTCAGATGTGAGTAATATATTGTTTATTATTACTATGAATAATTTAATTATCTTATTATTTTTATTTTATTTCCTGTCCCCCATGCCTAACATAGTGCTCTACACACTGTAGATGCTTACCACTGGTTGGATAAAATTAATTGAATTTGTAAAATGTGATTAAAATAAATGCTTGGTATGACTTGAGCTGTGTGAGAGCTGTGTACCTATATTTTAAATGGAGATAAAGATCAGGCTTCAAAGAGCAAAGCCTTTACTCAGAGCCCTAGTCAATATTTCTATTTATAATAAAATGATAGCCAAATCTTCCTGAGAGCTATTGTTGAGATCATAATGGCATTAACATTCCTTCCTCTACAAAGTCTCCATAAAAAGAAACCTTAGAGCTCAGAAAATACAGCCTCCTCATTTCCCTGCCCAGTAGGACTAGGAATGCTCATTCAAGGCCACCTCACCTTTGTCCTTACTACTGCGGTCTTTCCCCAATTGTTTCTCTCCTTCTAGTCTCTCTCTTCTCCCATCCACGCTCTGTGCAGCTGCCATTGTGGTTTTTCCTAAGGTTCAGGTGTGACCATGTCACTCCCTCGCCCAACAAGCTTCAATGGCTGCCTATTACCTCTGGGTAAAAATATGTACTCCCCAGCTTGGCTTGTAAAGCCCTTCATGGTTTTATTTCACCCCGCTTTCCTTCACAAACTGTGTTCTTGCCAGATCGGTTTACTTGTTGCTACCTGATTTGGCATCTCATTCTCTGGTTCTATGCATTTGTACAGGTGCTTCACCATGTCTGGTACACACTCCTTCCCCACCTGTGGCTCTTAGAATGTCTGACTTCATGGATCAGCTCAGGTGCCACCTCTTACAGGAAGCCTTTCCTGATTTCCCAAACTGTTCCTACTCTTCCCATTATCTTATATTTCCTTATCTGTGGAAATGTGGCATCTGCCAGAAGAATGTAAGCTGCTTGAGGCCAGAAATGGTTTCTCTTTTTTTCTTTGTACCTCCATAACCTAGCACAGTGCACCTAGTAGGTGCATCGTAAATGTTTGTTGATTTGACATGGATTAGGACCATAGGAGTAAAGCTCCGGAACAGACCATCATGCCAGTTCCCAGACATTTCCAAGCCATCCCACGTGCACTCGGCCAGCCTTCTTATTCCCCTCTCAATGGAACCCAGGCTCTGCCCCTGTGATCCTGATTTGCCTTATCTTGCCTATAATGAGGCTACCAGACAATTTCCCAGCTAATTCCAGTTTCAAAACATGACACCTCATATCTGCCCCACCTCCTCTTCCAGCTGTCTTTTATTTGTTGTATGAGCAACAGGCTTGGAGTCAGGAAGACCTGAGTTCAAATCCACCCACAGAAGCCTACTAGTTGTATGACTCTAAACAAGTCATTTAAGCTCAATCTGCCTCAGTTTCCTCAACTGTAAAAAGGAGATCATGATAGCAGCTGCCTCTCAGGGTTAGAGTCAAATGAGATAATATTCATAAAGCACTTAGCACAGTGCCTGGCAGGTAGCAGGTGCTTAATAAATGCTTATTCCCTTACTCATTAGAATATAAGCTCCTTGAGGGCAGGAACTATATTTCTTGTTTGTATTTGCATACTTGGTGCTTCTGTCATTATGTAACAAGTAGCTAATAAACATTCATTCTTTCATTCTGGAAGAACCTCTGAGGCCATCTGTTCATACGCCTTCATTTCACAGATGAGTAAAATTAGGCCCAGAGAGGACAAATTAATTACCCAAGGTCGCACAGGCAGTAAGCATCTGAAGGATTTGAACCCAGAACCTCTGGCTACAGAGTCAATATCCTTTCTTCTCTACTACACTGAATTGAATTGAATTGAACTGAGAAAAATTAGACAGAGAAAGGAGAGACGGAGAGGGAGAGAGACAGACACCAAGATACAGACACAGAGATAGAGTTAGGGAGAGACAGAGACAAAGAGACAAAGAGGGAGACAGAGAGAGAACGAGTATGTACAGAATAGATACAGGTTGTTAACTACAAGGTGGCTTGAGAGGGAGGACACCAGCAGTGGGAGAAATCAGGAACAGCTTCATGCAGAAAATGGTACTTGAGCTAAATTTAATTTAACCACCTGAAGATACAAAATGGAGAGAGCAAAGTTGTGAGATTTAAATGAGATGTTAAGAGTCAAGCATTTTACAAGCCTTAAAGGACTGTGTACATATCTATTTTTATTTTGGTGCTGACATCTTGTAGCAGATGTGAAGTGCACATAATTAATTATAATACTATATTATGATAATGTAATGATATAATATAATAATATAATGATAATATTTTTTAAAGAGAAATGAAGTAAGAGGTTCAGAGGGCCATGACAGCACCCCATAGTCCTATTGCTCGGAGAGGAAGGCTTTTTGACAATGACATTTCTGTACTGGATATTCACTAAAATGAAAAATAAAATTCTACTTCTTGTTATGCAGAGATTTTCCTCAAAAACTTCAGGTACATAACACAAATCCTTCAGACCAAAGCATTTCTCTATTAACCTATAAATTATCCGATTTCTATTTCAGCTTTAGAGCCATTCCTTTGGCTCAAACAACCCACTCCATGACTTTTCCCATGATCCTACCAGTTTTCAAATGAATTTAAAGAACAAAGGCAAATTAAAAAAAAAAAAAGGAAATGACATTTCCTGTTGCTCAGGGCAAGGCCTTGGCTTCTCTGTACTTACAGTAATTAATAACAGTGTTTTACAAGTAATGACTTTAGAAAACCAGTGTTCCTTATTATTTACTATGGTCATGTAAGCAAATGACAAAGGTTATCAAACCAGGATATCTGTGTTTAAAAGAGGCTGATAAGAAGACAAAGCTGGGTTACTAATCTGGGCTTTGTTTCCCAAGTGAAGAGAAGTCTGCTAAAATAGCCTACCAGAAATGGAAAGTGCCCAGTACCCCCAACAACCAAACTGAAGAGCTGTCTGAATTGTTTCAGATTGGCAAAGAGAAGTAAAGGTGGTTCAGTATGGGTCTCTGGGTCTCTGGCTCTGTCTAGCTCTCTGCCTATGTTTCTATGTCATCTCTTACTTTGTTGTTTTGACTGAACCTGTGAGTTTATTGGTGTAAGGATCCAGTGAGGAACCCTCTGCCAGGGCAGAACAGCATCTACTCTGCAATGTATAATCTTTAAAGAGCAGCCTTGGGCACTGAGCATTTAAAGGACTTGCCCAGAGTCACCCAGCTAATTATGAACCTGATCCTTCCCATTCCAAGGCCAGTTCTCTATCCAGTCCCCCAACTGCTTCTCATCCATGTTCTCTTCTACAGCAAACTAGAACTCACCTCGTTAAGTTTATTTGTTGCATTAACTTAGTTATGTCACAACTGCTGAATTATACACTGAAATGAGATGTGCCCAATAGCATCCTTAGGCATGCATCTGTGATGATGCTGCCATTTGCTTTGCTTCCATTTTCCAAGTTAAAGCAACTGAATAAGAAAAAAAGGCCCCCTCCCCCTCTCCATGCATTTCACTACAATGGCAATTATATTGTGTCCAGATGGACTAGTAAGCCTTTTAGGAAATAACTCCCAAGGAGACTGACAGGGAGTGTCAGACCAACATTTAGGTGACATTTTATGGCCTTCATGATTTTCTAGACCCTCTCCAAAAAAGCCAAAGGACATAGCAGAAAGCAACATTTTCAGGCCAGGACCAATATTAAGAATTAATTGTCTGTCAGGATTAATTTGTGAAACCTGGATCACTTTCACCTAGACATATCCAAGGAATGATAAACAAAGGTGCACACAGTCAAAGACCTGGGGGTGGGATGGACCTCTGGAACCATTCGGTCCAACCCATATCCAAAAGGAATTTGTGCTTGACAAGTGGCTGTCCAGATTCTGTTTGAGACCTCTGAGGAGGGGGGAGCCAACCATCTCCAGAGACAGTTATTCCACTTTCAGATAGCTCTAATTGTTAGGAAATTTTCCTAGTGCTGAGCCTCTTAGCAATTTCCATCCATCATTCCTTCTTCTGCTCTTTGGGGCCCATTCCCCTTCCCCATGACAGCCCTTCAAATACTTGAACACAACTGCCATGTACTCCCTAAGTCTTTTCTTCTCTGAGATAAACATGCCCACCTCCTTCTATGGGTCTTCATATGACAAGGACTCAGCACATTTTTCCCCCTTGGATACTTACTAGCTAGGTGACTTTTCATAAGCCATTGAACCTCTCTGTGCCTTAGTCTCCTTATCTGTACAATGGGAGTGTTGAATTTGATGTCATCTAACTCTAAATCTGTGAACCTATTGTCTCTGCTATTCTTCTTTGGACACTAAAGCTTATCCACATCCTTCTTAGACTTCTACAACCCACCCCTCCACATGACTGAACACAGAGATCACGATGAGATCTGATGGGGGCAGAGCATTATGGGCTTATCACTGCCTTATTCTCTTTTTCTTTTTCTTTTTCTTTTTTTTTTTTTTCGGAGCCGGGGGTGGGGGGGGCAATTGGGGTTAAGTGACTTGCCCAGGGTCACACAACTAGTAAGTGTCTAAGGCTGGATTTGAACTGAGGTCCTCCTGACTCTTGGACTGGTGCTTTATCCACTGTGCTACCTTACTGCTCCTCATTGCCTTGTTCTCAGAGGTTCAGCCTCTCTCAATGCAGGCAAGATGTCATTAGCTGTTTTGATTTCTACATCCCACTGCTAGCTCCTATGGTTTCAGTCCAGGTCATGAAGAGTTATGAACCAAGCAATATGCAGAACTGAAAAAAGTGAAATTGTTGACCTCTCAATGGCTCTCCAAAGCACTATTTACATTCACCAAACCATAGCCCTCCTAGTCATACCAAGGCTATGAAAAGCTTAGCAAAGGGAAAGGAAAAATAAATCCCAGGCAGAACCTTCATCTCCTTATGTCAGAGAGCAGGCTTTTGTGGACAAGGGACAAGCCACCTTGAGAGGACAGGCACTAGAGATTCAATGTCATATATCTCTATCTTACACAACACTAAAATTGAAATGATTTTTCCCAGGTTAAATGTAGGCAAAGAGAAGAGGAAAGTGAGTACTAAATTTTTGTGATAGGAAATGTCATTTTTTTGCATTATTGACTAAGTGAGAAATGAGTTTTAAAAAACAATTTGGGTTAACACAAACTTTAATCTCAGGCAGCATCTGTACAATGCTCAAAGACTCCAACAATGAATGCAAAATTCAATCATCTGAATTGCTTGAGACCATATAAACAACTGAACTGTTCATATATGGCCAACAATGCGTGGGTCTCAAAATGTTAGGGTTTCATTTTTAAATACCTTTGTTCTTCTTTTTTAAAGGACCATACCACTAGTGATACCTTAAAATGAGTTGAAAAAAAATGCTTTAAACATTTATACATGAAGCATAAAAAGTAATTGGTAAATTTAAACTAAGATAATATTATATTCACAATGACATTTATCTACTTTGCTGCTTGTTGCTTTTCTTGAAAATAGACATTTTTACTTATCTTTTGCTCAGATGTGTCCTCAGATTTTTATCAATAGAGATAGTCAATCTCTAAGGTGGTGTTTATATAATTACAACAAGAGGAAGTCATTACAATATTCGAAATCATTGTAGGAAGAGGACAATGGGGAGAAATAACCAGCAGTTGCTCCCTATTACCTCTAAGATAAAATCCAAATACCTTAGCTGGCCTGGAAAGTCCTCCATAATCCAACTTCAACCTACCCTTCTGGGTTTATTTTATAGAACTTCCTTCCATGACCCCCAAGTTTGAGTAAACTTGGCTACTAACCATTCCCTGAGCTCAGTGGTCACAGAATATCAGAGACAGAAGAGACCCTAACCACCAAATGACACAACCCAAAACTCAACATGAACCCTCTCTTTATTGTGCCCAATGAATGGTAATCCATCTCTTGATGATCTCTAGTGAGGGGAAACTCACTACCTCCCAAAGCAATTCCTTTCACGTTCAGATAGCTCTAACCACTGGGAAATTTTCCTTTCTATTAAGCCAAAATGTACCTTCCTGAAACTTTCATCCATTGCCCCCAGGTGTGCCTTTTGGGGTCAAGTTTATCCCTTCTTAGCCTTTCAAATACTGCAAGAAAGTCACTAAGTCTTCTCTTCTCCAGGCTAACCATTTCTAATCAACTGATACCCTGAAAGTGCAGAATGTCCCAAAAGTTTTTACTGTAGTTTTAGTCTATAAAAGCTTAAGACTTCACTAAGACTTTGGGGAGATGCTGTATGACCTCAAGTCCTTTTACCATACTGGTTACCACACTTTAAGCACTCTCCAGTTCATCAATATCATTCCAAAAATTTAGTACTCCGAACTGAATACAAGATTCTGGGCATGAACTTAACCAGGAAAGAAAAGAATGTGGCTCTTGCCTCTTTAGTATAGGATGCTGTGCTTCTCCTCAGGGACTCTAATATATCACTTTAGCTTTTTTTGGCTACCATATCATACTGTTGATTTATAATCAGCTTGTGGTCCAGCAAAAATGCCATATTTTCTTCATACTAACTGCTGTTAAGCTACATCTTACTTGCTGACATTGATTTTTGTGACCCAAGTGCAAGACTTTACATTTATCTCTATTACATTTCATCTCATTAGATTTGGCCCAACTTTCTGGTCTTTTTGGATCCTGACCTCATCATCCAGGATGTTAGCTACCCACCATCCTCCTCTTCCCCAGCTTTGTGTCATCTGAAAATCTGATAAGCATGCCACCTCTATCCAAATTATGGGCAAAAATGTTGAAACAGCACAGGATCAAGCACAGATCCCCAAGGCACTTGACTAGAGATCACCTTCAAAGTTGATATTAAACCATTAACGACTTCTCTCTGGATCCTGCCAAACGATCTATTATAAATACACCTAATTGTCTTATCATTTAGTTGACTTCATGCTATCTTTTCCTCAGGAAGAAGATGAGATACTTCACTACATACTTTGCTAAAGTTTAGCAAGATTCAACTACTTGGCATTTATATATGCCTACCTCTATGCCTTGCATACACTTCTTCCTCATCTGTCTCTTAGAATCTGAATGAATGAATGAAAAAGGATTTATTAAGTATCTACTATATGCTAAGCACCAATGATAAAGATGGAAAAACAAGACAGTTCCTGATCTCCAAAAGCTCCTGTTCTAATAGCAGAAGACAATGCATATGGGAGGATTCAAGTACCAGCACATGGAAAGATCCAATGGTCCTCCTTCGAGTGCAGCAGCAAGTCAGATGGCAATGTATTTTCTTTAGTACTATTCCCATTGATAAAAACCATATCTGTTTCTGATGTTGAAGTGTTTGATGATGCCAAGAACTTTGGTTGCAAGAATTTTCTTTTCTGAGGATTTAGTAGCCGAAACTGCTGAGGAAGAGGAAACTACAGTAGTTAATAGGGGCTGTACTCAGTGATGGCTCCACGAATCATAAGAAAACAGAGGTGATTGTCTGGGAGACAACGCTTTTATATTGGGCATGGGGTCCAGCCTGTGCAAATGCATCAAGGTGGGAAATAGAACCTCATGTTTAGAGAATGGCAAGTAGACCAATTTGTTTGGAACAAATCAGACTGTGTGACAGAGAGTAAGCTGTAATCAGCCTGGTTAGAAAATCGGGAGTCATATTGGAAATGGCTTAAAATACCATCACAGGTTTCTTTTTTAACTTGGCAGTAATTGGGAACCATTGAAGCTTTTTGAGCAGAGGAGTGACATGACTAGATCTGTGATTAGGGAACATTAATTTAGCAGCTGTAGGAAGAAATGTCTGGAGAGTAGAGAGACTAGAGCAGGAAGACCAGAGGCAAAGATTGCAGTAATCCAGGGAAAGGGTAGTGAGGTTCTAATACAAGAGACAGATGTAGAAGCTACAATATTTAACAACCAATTGGATATGGGGGTCTAAGGTAGATATAAGAAGCAAACATATCTTTCTACAGTATGATACCTATAACCAGGGGTGTGCTGGACCCCACTCAAGCCAGCTAGAGAGAACCTATTGTTAAATTTTCAGCATGAGCATTGACACCTTGGAAATCATCAAACTACAAAAAAAAAGGGCTTGATTTATTGTTTTGTTGATTGTCTAGACTTAAGAAAGTGACAGAGAAAATATTGGTGATGCAATTTTCCCCACCCTGAAATCTGGTTGTTAAATATTTACCAACACCCACCCTTGGATATATCTAAGAATATTTTTAAAACCTGAAACTCTTTCTGATCCTTATATATTCATTAGAATTTATCCTAAGGACATAGTTTCATACAGAGCCATAGAAGGACTTTTTAAAGTGAAGCATTATGGATGTCTCCTTTAATAATACTGACATTAACCAGGGTTGGCTCAATAGCCCTCAGAATTATTCCCCCTTCTCTAATAAATTCCCTAGTCTGACACATTTCCCCAAGATGCTCCTTTTGGTCTCAGAATTTCTCTTTGTTTCTTAAAAAAGAAGAGAAAGAACATCTCCTCCCTCCATTTATCATCTGCCTTCAAAGAGCAGCTACAGTCTGTGCTGATGAAATTGGAAAACACTAGACGAGTAAAAAAATGTCCTTATTCCATTCTTGAGAAAATGGTTGGGTAAAGTCAAAAGATCAAACAGCCTGGCCTCTGTAGAACTAAGCAGACATGATTATCCTGCCTCCTTATCTAAAATGAAAACTTTTCCCAGGCATTAGTCATCCTGCAATAAAAGTCATCCCGTCTTCTTGCTCTATCTCAACTCTTGCCCAAAAGAGATCAATACATCAAGGAGCTGCGATTTCATGGAAGGTGGGAACTCTCCAAACTGATGTCAATCCCATCTATAATTGAGTGGGTGAATTACACCTAACCTAGTGATAAGTCTTAATAAATTGCTTGAAACCCAGAGAGGTGAGCTTGTTGTCCCATGGTCACACAGCTAATAAGTGCGATGGACTAAATTTGAACTCAGGTCTTCCTGATGCCAAATCCAGGGTTCATTCCATTGCATCACACTGATTCCCATGACTATAATATAGAACAAATAACACATACATGGGAGATCACATCCAAATTCTTCAACCTGTCGTTCAAGTTCCTTTACCATCTGGCACCAAAATATTTTTTTCCAGACTTTAATTTCACTCCTCCATGACATAAACTTTATTCTCCAGCCAAATAAACAGTCCCTGTTCTCCAAAACCACCTTTGTACTTTCCTCTTATGCACATTTGTTCATGCCGCCTGGAAAACCCTTTTCCCATTGCTACCTAAAGCAATCCAATCCATCAATCTCTTATAGACTAGCTCAAATGTCATCTGTTCCATGAGGAAACCTTCCTGATTCCCCCCCTCCCCCCGTCCCAGCCAAGGCTGCCCCCTTCCGTCTCAAGACTCCTAGAACAGCCTAGTGTACTTTCCGTACAGTGCCTCTTGTGTGCTCTCGTGTGTCATAGTTAGCCGTGAAGGCCTCACCTGCCTCACCATATGGTAAACACCTTGGAAGCAGGGATAATATCTCATATGATTTAAAATTCCTCAAAATGCCTTTCACAGAGGCTTTGGAATCTAAGGATCTGGGTGTAAATCCCAGTTCTTTTACTTCCTACCTACATGACATCAGGAAAGTAGCTTAACCTCTCTGAAACCCCATTGTCTCATCAATAAAGTTGATTGGGTAGGATAACTTCTATAACAAAGGTACTTAGCCTGGGTTCAGTGAACTTTGTGTGTGTGTGTGTGTGTGTGTGTGTGAGTGTGTGTGTCTAGACTTCTATATAACTAGTGCCTCTGTAACCCTACATAGTTTACTTTATGCATTTAAAAGCATTATTGTGAGAAAGGATCTAGCTTCACTAGATGGCCCAAGGGGTCTATGGCACAAAACAGGCTGATAACCACAGCCCTAATCTGAGAGAAATAATTATTTCTCTCTTGTATTCATCATCAATTATTGAATTAGTACCAGGATATTTTCAGAAACCTGTAGGCTGTTCAGGACATTGAACTGAAGGACATTATTGATGGATGAGATTGCCCAAATCCCAGGGGCACATGCTTTCCCATCCTGGGTGGGAGACTCCACCAACTAGTGAACCTTACAAAGAACTTAGTCTAAGGTGAATTCCAGCTCATTGTGTTTACTCAGGCTTGGGTTGGGGTAGATGTTCTGTCTAGACTACTGGAGGCTGGGGGGTGGCCTTGAGCAGGAGTGATCAAAGTCAAGTCCCCTACCCTCTCATTATAATATTCATTCTCCTCATTAATTGTCAACCTATAAGAGTTGATTGCCCCCTCAGGAACACCCTCTCTTCAAAGCAATGAACATGTTCCATGAGGGGTCTTTGGCATTAGGGGATGCCACTGACCCATTTTATTAGTTATCTGCTAGCGTGATTAATAAAATGATTAATTACCTAGAAACTATGTCTCTTAAACTTTTATATGTCACAAGTCTCTTCCAAATAGACTGGCCCAAAGTGTTGGAGTGACAGGAACAGAGAAGCATAGACTTAACATTAGAAAGGACATTGGAAGCTGTGGAATCCAAACCTCTCAGCTCACATATGAGGAAACCAAGGGCCAAAGGGGTTAAGGGACTGTTCCAAGGCCACAAGAGTCAGTCAGTCAATCACTAAGGATTTATTAAACACCTACCATGCACCAGGTATTGTGCTAAGTAAGCACTGAGGATATAAAGAAAGGTGACAGACAGTCCCTGCCCTCAAGAAGTTCAAAGTGCAAAGGTGGAGACAACCTAGAAACAATAACATACAAACAAGATGCTTACAAGACAAATTGGAGATAATCTAGGCAGGGAAGGCACTAGAATTAAGAGGGGTGGTGGAATCAAGAAAACCTTATAGAAGGTGGGACTCTAGCTGGAACTTAAAGGAAGCTGGAGAAACCATGAGGAAGAGAAGAGGAAAGAGAGAGTCCCAGGAATGAAGGATGGCCAGTAAAAATGCAAGGAGTCAGGAGATGGATTATCTAATTCAAGGAACAATAAGAAGGCAAGTGCCACTGGTTGGAAAGTAGGTGGGGGGAAATCAAGGGTAAGAACACTAGGAGGGTAGGAAGGGTAGGAAGGGTAGGAAGGGTAGGAAGGGTAGGAAGGGTGCAGGTTATGAAGGGCTTTGGATGTCAAATAAAGGGTTTTATGTTTGATCCTGCAGGTGATAGAAAGGCAGGGTTTTTTTGAAGAGAGAGGTGACATGGTCAGACTTCAGGAAGATCCATTTGACAGCTAAGTGGAGGATGGCCTGGAGTGGGGAGAGACTTGAGGCAGGAAGACAAACAAAAGACTCTCGCAATAGTCCAAATGTAAAGTGATGAGGGCTTGCAGCCAGGTGGTGTCAGGATTAGAGGAAAGAATGGCTTTTATAAGAGATGTTATGAAGGTGAAACTACAGGACTTGATAACTTGACAACAAGACTTGATTAGATATGGGGCGGGGCGGTGATGAGAGAAAGCATAAGGAGTAGAGGAGCCTGGATGATTGGGAGATTGGGCACCCTCAACAATAATGGGGAAGTTAGAAAAGGGAGAATGTTTGGAGGAAAGATGCGTTTCGCTCTAGATGTGTTAAGTTTAAGACGTCTGTGGGACATCCAATTCAAGATATCCAATAGGCAGTTGGAGATGCAAGTCTGGAGGTTAGGGGGAAGGTTACGATTGAACGCATACATTGAACACGTGTATCAGGATAGAGATGATATTTGAATCCAGGAGAGCTAATGTGATCACCAAGTTAAATAGTATGGAGGAAAAAATTAAAAGGACCCAATACAAAACCCTGCATGACACCTATCATTGGTTGGAATGCCTTAGATGAAGATCCATCAAAGGAGATAGGAAGAGAGCCAGGATGGAATGGTATCACAGAAAAATAGAAGAGGGTCAATGGCTGCAGAAAGGTCAAGAAGGATGACGACTCAGCAAAGGCTGTTTGATTTGACATGAGAAATCATTAGTAACTTTGGAAAGAGTTGAATGTTTTCATTCAGTTGAATGAGGTAAAAAATGGTCCAGAATGAAGAAAAGAATTATAGGAAAGGAAATGGAAATATCATTTGTAGACAACTTTCTCGAGTCATGAAAGGGAGAAGAGATATGGGATAAGTACTGGCAGAGATGGATAGATCAAGTGAAGGTTTTTTTTTAGGATGGAGGAGACATGGGCATGTTTGTAGGCAATAAGGAAGCAGCCAGTAGACAAGGAAATATTGAACGTAAATGAGAGAGTTGGGATGGTAAAGAGGACAGTCTGCTGGAGAAGATGGGATGGAATGAGATGCACATAGAGGAGTTTGCCTTGGCAAGGAGAAGACCCATTTCTTTGCGTAAGATGAGTGAGTCTCAAATGGCAGAGCTGGGATTTGAACCTAGGTCCTTTTACTCCAAAGTCAGCACTATTTCCACTGTATCAGGATGTCTCCAGGCACTACACAGTTCCCATTAAGAAAACAACAAATAGAAACACCAAAGAAACACTCAATCAAAATTTT
Organism: Vombatus ursinus; assembly: GCF_900497805.2. NCBI lineage: Eukaryota > Metazoa > Chordata > Mammalia > Diprotodontia > Vombatidae > Vombatus > Vombatus ursinus. The sequence continues at coordinate 12,293,532 of NW_020954551.1, read as the reverse complement.
AAATGAATAAAGCAGAGTGCTATAATTTTAAAATACTATACAGTGACCATGTCTATTAAAGTATCAGGAAAAAACTATGGGGGAAAAAACACACAACTATTCAAGATATCCCCAAAGGCCATACTCAAATGGATAAATGACTTATGCAAAAAAAAAAAAAGCAAGAACTGGAAATGTTTGGGGCCCTTACAGCTCTGTGATATCTAATAAATATTTGTTGAATGAGTGAAATAATCTAACTCTTTGAGTATATAGTTGATATCACACATTCGAAGTTATAAGAATGACTAATACCATTGACTCCCTGCAGCCACTTTATGAATGTTCACTGAAACTAAGGCTCTCCAACTTATTATGTTCATGATGTTAGTAGTGACCATGTTGTTTTTGCATGTGTCTCAGTTTGTGGAAACCAGCAGCTTAACAAAGTCTGTTGCTGAAGCCAGGTTTTATGTAAGGATTTTGTACTACTAGGGCCCAGAAATAGTTTTGGCACACATCTGTAAATAAAAGGAGGGAAGAAATTCCAGTTGGTATCCCCAAAATTAGGGAAGCCTGCTAAATATTTCAGAGGTTATAGCCATGCGGTAAACTTATATTACATAAAAGGAGACCTATTTTCACATTGAATTACGTCATAAAATCAGATACGTATATTCTCAGAGAGAAAATGTCCCAATGGATGGAACTGAAGATTTCTGGTGATAAATGGTCAAAATGTTGGTCATGGAATGGTGTAATCCTATTAGAGGTGGACAATTGGAAGGAAACTAGAAATCACCAAGACCAAGGGTTTTTAACTTTGTGTCATGGAGCCCTTTGGCAATAGTCTGGTAAAGGCTTTGAATCCTACCTTAGAATAATATTTTCAAGTACATAAAATAAAATATGTAGAAAAGTAATCATGATGAAATAAAGTTATCAAAATATATTTTTTAAAGTTCATGGACCCCCAGATTTAAAATCCTTCATTTAGTCCAACTTCTTCTTTTTGTAGTTGAGGAAACTGAGCCCCAGAGAAGCCAAGTGATTTATCTAGAGTCAGAGAGCTGGTAATGAAAACAACTAGGATTCAAACCTAGATTCCTAGCTCAATATCCAATTTCTTTCCACTATACCACAAATGTCAATAACACTAACCATGCCAGGAAAGCTTTACAATACTTTCAGAAGTCTTCCATTGGGTTATCTCCTGTTCCCCCTTCAGGTCACACAAGGGTCACACTTGTCTGTGGATCCTCTGTACTTGGACCTCCAAATTCCAGTCCCTAGCTCCCAACCCTTCCATTTTTTCTTCATATTTATCATTTCCAAATCACAATAGGTGCCACCTAACATCTATATGATGATACAGTCTAGGCTAAAAAGTCCCTGAACTTTGGGACATTCATTTAAAAAAAATCAAGTAGATTCCTTTTTTATCAATCCTATATAGTTAAAATTTGCCTATTCTGAGTTAGACTAGGGATAGCTAGCGTTAACAAATTAAAGTACTGGTGTTAATAATGTGTGTTATGGATTCTTCGACACTCTGGTGAAGCTACGGACCCCTCCTCAGAAAAATGCTTACAAATGCATAAAATACATAGGATTACAAAGGAAACCAACTCTATTGAAATGGCTTTCCAAATACTTTTTTAAAAACAAGTTCATGAACCCAAGGGTAAGAACCTCTAAGTTAAAGGATACTGAGTAAAGCACATGTTTCAAAAAAGGAAACTGAGGCTCTAAAAGGTATGGGACTCATTCATGATCAGTGGTCAATATAGCTAGTAAATATTTGAGGTAGGACTCAAATTTAGCTCTCCTAAGACCAGTATTCACCCCTTCTTTCCACAAGCATTTTATTAAGTCCTGATAATGAGTAGTCATTGTGCTCAATACTAGGGATACAAATACAAAATGAAACAGTCATTGTCCTCAGGAAGCTTCTGTTCTATCAGGGGAAATAACATGTACATATATAATTTGGGGGGAGGGATATGCTAGGAATTGCAGGAATCTGGAAAACCCTCCCATAGGAGTCAGCACCTGACCTGAGCTTTGAAGGGAGCTAGTTATTCTAAGAGGTGGAGGTATGAGGAAAGAGAGCATTCTATTCATAGGATATAACCATTTTCTCCGCTCTGGCAGGCTGCTTTTCATTAATTAAGATAACCTAAAAGGGACTGTTTAATCAGGCTGAATCAACTTTCTGTTACATCTGTGCACAGACAAAGAAGGAAAATGAGTTGGAAGGGACCAACCTGAGTCAATCCTTGAAGTATCTGGGATTCTGACCAGTGTGGTTTCTCTCTCCACTAGTGCCAGTCACAACTATCCTTTGACTTTATAGAGAATCTTCAAGAGTTGTTGTTGACCTTGAGGCCAAACCAGTAAGGAATAAGTCTCTTTGAGCTTGACTAGGCTAGTTCTCAAACAACAGACATTCAATCCATCACCGAGCCCAGGACCAGATCCTACGGGGCTTCCATTCTACTGGCATGGCCTTTAAGAACTCAGGGTCACCACAAGGCCATGACAAGGCACTGGAGAAGGTCTTTAGTAGAGGGGAATTGACCAATTGTGGAATTCTTTGTATGTTCTTCAGTTGCATTTATCCTCTATTGCTTGGTTTATTATTATTGTCAATATCATTATTATCATTCTTCTTACACCAAAGAGAGGTTGTGAAGAATCAATCAATCAGTACATATTGAGCACCTACTATCCAGGCTCTGTGCTAGGCACTGGGAATACAAAGCCAAAGTATCAAATGTTCCCTGCCCCTAAAGACCTCACATACTAAGAGACAACATATATGCATATAAATGCATACAAAATAAATACAAGACAAAATTGCCTACAGGTCTGGAAATCAGGAGATAATTGAGAAGTAGTTACCTGAGCAGAGTTCTGAAGGAAATGAGAAGTTCTAAGATGCAGATGTGAGGAGAGAGTGCATACCGGACAGAGAAGACAGACCATGAAAAAACATGGAGATGGGAGATAGGAGCAATGTGTGGGGAAGAAGGCCAGTTTAGCTGGACCCATAGACTGTGAGAAGAGGACTAATGTATAATAACATCATAAATTATAGATTTAGAAACTAAAGGAACCTTGGAGACCTTCTATTCCCATCCCATTATTTTACAGATGGGGAAATTGGGGCTCAGATAAGTCAGATAACTTTCTTAGGATCACACAGCTAACACGTGTGGAGCCCACTGATTGCTCTCATACCTGTTATAAACATCACAGTAAGGATTTGAACTCAGGTCTTTCTGATTCCAGAGCCAACTCTCTATCCGCTATGCCATAGTGACTCAGATTGGAAAGACAGGTTCAGGGTCAGGTTTACAGGTTCTAAAAGCCAAATAGAGAAACTTATATTTGTTCCTAGAAGAAGTAAGGAGTTTCTCCCAGTCCTGAGATAAGTCGCTATTTAGTGTGTCCCAGTCTGGGACAAATGACTATTTCACAAGGATTTTTTATGTTAAATGTTCAGCACAATGTTTCCCTGGTTTGCTTTTTTATCATTATTATTAAATGATGAGAATCACCCCCTCAAGTTATCTAAAGGGAAGGTGGTGAGGCTAATCCTGCTCTATCTTCCTCAGATGGCTGGGGAATTCTTCTGGTCCTACTCTCATCTTCCCCCCAAAGACAGGAATCCTGATTGTCAAAGGCCGCTGAGCACTGGAGGCCTCTGCCTCCCTAGTAAAGAATGCCTCCCTGAGATTGGACAAGAGATAGACTTTAAATGGATGTATCTTCCACTATATGATGGCAGTGCCGTTGCCTGTTATTTATATTGTAATTTCCCAAACTTCTGGCCCTCACTTTTCTTCTTTAGCAAGCAATTCTTTAGGCTGAAAAGATGGAAAACTTTCCTTTAATAATTCCCAAACTTACCCCCTGCACAATATGGCAGAACATCTTCCTATCCTCCTATTTATTTTGACTGTGAGGCTCTGTTTTCCACTCCTCAGTGAATTACATCACCTCAAGCACTCATAAGAAACAATACAGATGACTCCTCCTCTCCCCAGACTTTGTTTCTTCTCCTCTCCCAGCATCTGATCCCATTGGTGAGTGGCTTTTCAAAGTGAGTGATTTATTTAATGAGAGACCTTCTTTATCTTTTGTGGTCTGCTACTGTAGAGTTGTTGGAACTCAGGAAGGAATGAAAACAAATCGGTTTCTTCTCTTCATAAGAGCCTCCAACATAGGGATAAGCAGCCCATTTGGATTCAGCTGATGCCTGGTAAATTTGAGTCAGCTGAAAAGGAGACACAGCTTAGGGGTGCGAGGAGAGGACAGGACTTAAGAGTCACAAGCATCTTTCTGTGGGCAGTCCATTCTCCAACCTTCCTTTCCTCATCTATAACCTAGGGAATCACACTATACATTTTTCTGTTATAAGGATCAAAGGAGATAATGCATGGAAAGCATTTTTCAAATCTTAAAGTAAATAAAAATTGGTGCTTCATATTAAAAGTTCGAATCTCTGTTCTCTAGAGAAGATAGAAGAAAAATCTTCTTTCTCTTTCCTTCTTTCTTCTTCCTCCTCCTCCTATTCCTCCTTTCTTCTTCATCTCCCTATGTCCCCTAGGCTGGAAGTACAAGGGTCTTTCTCTTGACTTGATCCACTCCTGATCAGCTGGGAGACTTTGACCTGCTGGATTTCCAGCTTTCTGCCTTTCCTTAGGCGTCACACACACATACACACACACAACACACACACACACACACACACGCATACACACACCAGGGAACACCTGACTGGCCTCGGTCCTAAAACAACTCAGAACTCCACCAGCCTCATCATTCCCAGTAGCAGGGATTACTGGTATGTACCACCATGCCCAACATCTCCCTCCCTTCTTTGCAGAGATGAAGGCCTATGACTTTGAAATCTTGTTTACACTGTCTGACTTGGGTGATGGGATGGCTTGGTTACTCTTGCTAACCTGTATTTTTTTTTCTCATTTCTTTCTTTTTTTATTCTAAGTTACAAAAGGTGACATTCTGAATAAGAGAGAGGGTGGACATATTTTTTAGAAATGAAAGAGATGTAAAAAAAGAGATAATATAATATTTGAAAACTAACAAAATGTGTCACCTTTTGGAAACCCAGTGAATATGCATATATTTAGAAATGAAGTTGATATTAAAAAAATATAATATTTAAAAACTAATATAATTTGTCATCTTTTGGAGACCCAGTATTTAGAAATGAAGGTGATGTTTAAAAAATATAATCAACACAATTTTTAAAAACTAATAAAATGTGTCACCTTTTGGAAATGCAATGAAGAAGCACATTTGTAAAGGCCTTGGGACTATACTAGCCATGTTTCCTCAGCAGATCAGTCAGTCAACAAACATGTATTAAGTGCTTACTATGTACCAGACCCTATGCTAAGGACTTGGGATGCAAAGAAAGGAAAAAACCAGGTCCTTTATCTCAAGGAGCCCACACTGTAATGGAAGAGACAACTTACAGACAACTTGAGAAGCTTGAGGGTCATCTGAAAAGTAGAAGCATTGGCAATGAGGAGGCCCAAGACAGCCTCCAGCAGAAGGTGGCATTTGAGCTGGGTCCAGAAGGTGTCAGGGAACCAAAGACTCCAGTGGTGAGGGCCCAGGGTATTCCAGGCATTTGGGATTCTAGAATCCTGAAACAAAAGCTCTGAAAACCTTAAGAAATCATTAATACCAGCTCTCCTGCCTTGAGGTAGATGAATAACTAAACCAACCTGGAAAGATGGTTTTCTCTTCTCAAAAGCCGGAAGCCCTACAAACCCCTTCCTGACTACAACCAAAATCCTTTTCATTTGAACTTAAGCCCTATTTACCCTGGTTTGGACTTCTTTAGAAAAAGATAGCTTGGGGTTGGTCATGGCAGTCCCTGTCACTGGGGTTACACACCAAGTCTGGCACCAATAGGGTTAGCCCCCAGAGCAGGCGGCCACCAGACTGGCTGACATGGGGTGAACCAATGCACGCTTCAAATGGAGCAGGTCAAAACTTCCTTGTGGATCAGCAGTGGGATGGGCTCTGTGAGTACACACTGTATTTCCTGCTTGGGTAAGATAGGGAGACTCACTCTGAAAAAAGAGAGAGAGAGAGAGAGAGAGAGAGAGAGAGAGAGAGAGAGAGAGAGAGAGAAGACAGAGAGAGAAAGAGAGAGAGAGAAACATAGAAAGAGAGAGAGAAAAAAAAACAGAGAGAGAGAGAAGGAGAGAGAGAGAACTCATGGGGCAGATCACCCCTGAATTAATCCAGTTACATCCACAGGTAAAGGGAGCTCAAATGTCATGAATCAACCAAAAGATATTTATGGAGCCTATATTATGTTCAAGACAGCAGCAAGAGTTATGGGAGATGCCAGGAAGGAGAGGAATGTAGAGATGCTGTGTGTAGAGATGCTTTGGCAAAACCAGAAGGAAAGGAGTGGGTGATAACTGAGCAAATTGGGGTTTATGAAATCAAGTGATGGAATTTTATCTCCCTGGATGGAAGGATGATTCTGAAGGATTTAGAAAAACATGGGAAGACTTGTGAGAATGGAAGCATATTTGGAGCGATGCCCAGAAAGTTACCAAACCGTGCGTCCTGTTTGACCTAGCTATCTATCCCACTAGTAGGTCTACACTCTAATTGTTATTGTTTGTCCTTCATTCTCGAAGAGGACTATGACATCTGTACTGCCAAAGAAATGAAAGAAAGAGGAAAATAACCCATATTTACAAATATACTTACAGTGGCTCTTTTCATAGTAACCAAAAGTCAGAAACCAAGGAGTTGTCCTCCTGTTGGAGAATGGAGAAACATATTGTGATATATGAATATAATGAATGTTATTGTGCCACAAGAAATTATGAAACAGACAATTTCAGAGGAGCCTGGGAAAACCTTTTGAACTTACACAGAGGCAAGTGAAGAGAACTAGAAAAATAATTTGTACAATGACAACAACAATATAGAGAAAAACACCTTTGAAAGGTTTTAGCCTTGCGATTAATGCAATGATAAACCATTTAGAGTCCAAAAGAATATAGATGAAACATGATGCCCACCTCCTGACAGAGGAGTGAACATAAAATGTAGACAGAAATACACATTTTCAGACATAGTGATAGAAGGAATTCATTTAGTTAGACTCTGTAGAAGGTGTTGAGGGATTTGTTTTTCTGGTGTTTTTTAAAGTTTTATTTGCTTAGTGGGGGAGGGACAGATTAATAAAAAAAGACGTTATTTGAAAATTAAAGTGCTAAATAGAAGTGAATGGATGCAGATTGAAGACAGAAGCAGATGTGTAAATATACAGACTGACTACAATACTATAACTGAAAACAATGCCTTCCACCCCACACCCCAAAGCAGCCTGACTCAAATTAGTCACAAGGACCAATCTTAGTACCCAAAAACAAATGATGAAGCACATTTCCCTGTTCTTGGGAGAGGGGTGAGAGAGTATGGTTGCAGGAGAGCATCATGGGTAGTGGATAGAGTGATAGCCTTGAAACCAGGAAGAAAAGGTTCAAATCTTGCCTCAGCTACTTACTATATGCAAATACTGGGCAAATCACTTAACCTTTCTGAGCCTTGCTCTCTTCATCTGTAAAACGATGGGGTTACAGCCTCTATCTGGAGATTCATTGGCATCTAAGGTCCCTTCCAACTCTCAATTTATGTTCCTTTGATTCTGCAGACACTAAAATAAGGAAAGGGTTGGGTGGCTGGACAGTAGCAGACATGATTTCCTCGTCTGTAGGCTTGGCTTGGCTGTTTATTACAAAGCTTCAGCTGAGAGGAAATGATTATGGTATTAGAAAAACCAAAAAGCACCAAACAAACTTTAAAACAGATATATCCAAATGAAACACTTAGTATACATGTAACAGAACTTCAAAATGTTATTTGAGTAGACAAGGAGAAATTAAAGAGATAACTAACAATGTAACAGTACAAGGTGATTGATCATAAATTCCAAATGAGTGATGCAAGCATTAATTACTACAGAAGTTTAGAGGAAGGAGCTTTAAGATCAAGTCATCTATTTATCAAAAAAACAGTTATTGAACTCTTGCTGTGTTCTGGGCACTGTACTAAACACTAGAGATACAAAGAAAACAAAATGAAACAGCCCTTGCCCTCAGAGAGCTTCCATTCTTTTGGGGGAGATGATGTGGTCACATCTAAGTACATACAAGAGAAGTAAAGAAGAGAGTAGCTCATAAAGAGAGCGTCTGGTAGCTGGGGAGATCAGAAACGGCTTCATGTAGAAAAGGGGTTCCTCATCTCTTGGAGGGTCAGGAGCTTCTTTGCATTCTGGGAAAGCCTAGGGAAGTCTTCTCAGAAAAATGTTTTTAAATGCATAAAATAAAATGCATGGAATCACAAAAGAAACAATTATCATATTGAAATAGTTATCAAAGTATTTTTAAAAACAAGTTCACATGGGGTAGCTAGGTGGCGCAGTGGATAAAGCACTGGCCCTGGAGTCAGGAGGACTTGAGTTCATATTCAGCCTCGGACACATATTGCTCACTAGCCATGTGATTCTGGGCAAGTCACTTAACCCCAATTGCCTCACCAAAAAAAAGAAAAAAAAAAGTTCACAGGCCCCATGTTAAGAACCCTTGCTGTAAAAGGTGGACCTTGAGCTGATTTTTGAAGGAATCTTGAATTCTAAGAGGCAGACTTGAGGAGAGAGGGCATACCAGGCATTTCAGAGAATCAGTGCAAAGTTATGGAGATTGGAAACAGTATCATTAATGAACAGCAGTAAGGCATAGTGGATAGAGAGGTGGGCCTGGAGGCAGGAAGACTTTAGTTTAAAACCAATTTCAGACACCTCCTAGCTGTGTGATCCCAAGTCACTTAACCTCAGTCTGCCTCAGTTTCCTCATCTGTAAAATAAGCATAATAATAGTACCTACCTCACTAGGTTATTGTGAGGTTCAAATAATAAAATAGTCATAAAGTGCTTAGTGCAGTTCCTGGCACACAGTTGGCACTGTATCAGTAAATACTTGTTCCTCCCACTCCCATTTACAAGCTGGGCAAGTCACTAAATCTTTCTGCCTCAGTTTCCTCAACTATAAAAGGGGGATAATAATAACACCTACCTCTCAGCTAGGTGGCGCCATGATGCATAGAGCACTGGGTGTGGAATCAGGAAGACTCATCTTCCTGACTTCAAATGTGTCCCAGGAACTTACTAGCTGTGTGACCCTGGGCAAGTCACTTAACCCTGTCTGCCTCAGTTTCCTCATTTATAAAATGAGTTGGAGAAAGAAATGACAAACCACTCCAATATCTCTGCCAAGAAATCCCCAAATGGGGTCACAAAGAGTCAGACACGATTGAAAACAACTTAACACGAACCCAGGGTTGTTGTGAGAATAAAATGATATTGTATTTGTAAAGAGCTTAGAACAGTGTCTGACATATAGCAGGCACTATATAAGTGTTAGCTATCATCATCATTATTATTATTAAAAATTATAGCAAAGGGGCTAATGAATAACAAGGCTGGAAAGGTAGGTTGGGACCAGGTAGTAAAGGGATTTAAAAACCTAACAGAAGAATCTATGTTTGATCCTAAGGGCAATCAGCTGTTCGAGCTTTCTGAGCAGATATGACTATGCCTTAGGAAAATCACTCTGCCAGAGTGTAGGATAGGCTGGAAAGAAAAAAGACTTGAGACAGAGACTCAGCAGGAGGTCATTGTAACTGTCTGATTATGAGGTGATAAATGTCTGAAATAGTGATGTGAAGGGAGAAAGGAACACATCCTCCTCCTCTTTCTCCTCTTTCCCCTCTCTCTCTTCCTCTTTCTCCTCTTTCCCGTCTTTCCCCTCTTCTTCTTCCTCTTTCTCCTATTTCTGCAGTAAAAGGGATCAAGATTGGAGAAAGAGACAGGTAGGAGACCAGTGAAGTAATCTGGTCAGTCAGTGAACAATTATTTATTAAGCACCTACGTGCCAGGTATTGCACTAGGTGCTAGGGATAAAAAGCAAAAATGAAGCATTTCTTGTTCTCAGAGAACTTATTTTATGTCTGGGAAGATACATAGTAGGTATAAAAAAATGAAAGCCATGAACGGCTGGGTGGGAGGGGACAAATGCGCAATGGCCTATTGAACTATCAAGCCCTATTGAGGAGATTGACTTGTCACAAGTTGATGACTGGCTGGAGGGCACCTCCTGGAGGTCAGGGAAGGGTTCATAGAAGAGGGAGGAGTTGAACCAAGTCTTAAAGGATGGCTGGGAATTAGACAGAGGGGAGGGGGGCCAGCATTCCTGCTCAAGGGAGCAGGTAGGAGCAAAGAGACAAAGGAACAGCAAAGGCACCGTCCATCACTTATGGACTTTCAGAAGGAGGAAGACGTAAGAAAAGCGGAACACGGTGTTTTAAGAAATTAATTTGGCACCAAGTAGAAGAATGGACCAGAATGAGGTGACAGAGAGGAAAGCGGTGAGTTAGGTGATCTTTGCATCAGGACTTAGGGATGGAAGAGCTCAGTCTGAGTCCTGGCTTTGAACTGAGTGACCTTGGCCAAGTCATTTCTCTCAGAGACTCAATTTCCCCACCTGCAGCATGAGAGTGTTGCCCTAGATGACTTTGAATAGTCCTTCCGAAGGAATCTGTGATTCCTTCTTGCTCTATCTCCTATCATCTTAATCCTTGACACTACTCACCTTCCCCATAGGCTGCTGTGAGGAAAACCCACCACAACCTTGGAAAGTCCTCTATAAAAGAGAACCGGTATTATGAGGAAAGAAGGACCGCTGGAATGGAGAGAATCACAGGATCCTTCATAGCCTGAGAGCTTGAAGAAACTTTAGAGATCGGCTAATCCAACCTATTTTACAGATGGGAAAACTGAGCCCGAGGGAGGCAGAAAGAAGAAGCGATGATTGTAAGTGGGAGGGAGAGCTGGTTTGGGGTCACAACTGAAGATGGAAAAGCATCCTCCCACCCCTCCTCCAGCTGGTCCTAATCCTCATTTGCAAGATGAGAGAGGCCCTGGGTCAAAGGATCATTGGATCATAGATTTACAGCAGGGAAGAATCTCACAGGTCCTCAGGTCCTACTCCTCTCTCTTGACAGAGGAGGAAGTTGAGACATCTTGAGGTAGTCTGACTTGGCCAGGGTCACACATCCAGTAGGTGTAAGCAGCAGGATTTGAGCCCGGGTCTCCCTGACTTCAGCGCTAGCATCCTCTCCAGTATACCGTGGTCAGTGCCCTGCCTCTAATTTGCTGGACTTCACAGTCATCTGGACCTTGGGCAAGGTGACCTACAATCCCTTCAGATTCCAGACTTTTAATCTCTATTCCTCTATGAATGTTCTTGGTTCCAGTGGGAAGTAGGAAGGTGAAGAGCAAATGAGGAATCTTAGCCTCTCATTTAGCAGCCCGCTTGGAGAAACAAGATGGTGGCCAACAGAGGGGAAGAAAGAGGATGACTTGTATTCCTTTTTTATAAAAGTAGTTTTTCCCCAATTATATGTTAAAACAATTTTTAACATTTTTTTTAGTAGTTTTGAGTTCCAGTTCTGTCCCTCCCTCCTTCTCCTTCCCCCTCTCTGAGACCATCCACGTGACTGGCTTGGCCTGCCTCAGAAGAGCAGGATGGTCTTGATCTGATTAGCTCTAGAACCCCCATGCCCCACCCAAAGGAAGTCAAGCCACAGTATTTGTATCCTTCTGTAAATAGATGGAGTAGATTAAGAAAAGAACCAGGATCTGACCATGTCATCCCACCCTCACCCCCAAGCCATTGAAAAACCTTCACTGGTTCTAGATTGTTTCTAGTATAAAATTCAGAATCCTAAGTCTCACATTTAAAGCCCTTCACAATATGGCTCCCTTATTTCATAATGGTTTACTTTAGACATCCTCTGTTCTGATCACATTGGCTCTCTAGCTTTTTCCATACATCCCAAGCTCTCCCTGTGTCTGGAATGTCCTCCCTCCTTAGCTTCCCTGAGTCTCAGTTCTCCTCTTTTGTAAAATTAGGACATTGAAATAAATGGCCTTTGAGGAACCTTTGAGTTTTGTATCTATGAGCCTGTTATGAAGTAGCTGTCAAAGTCCCTTCTGATCCAAGACTTTCTAATCTGTATAAACCTATTGTTTTTGTTTTGTTTTGTTTTTTCTCAGACTGGAATTCTCCATCTCCCCTAAGCCAGAAAAACAGCAACCACTCAAGGGCTTGATTCCACTACTGTTTGTGACAGAAGCTTTGACCTGCTCCATCTCCACTTTGGACCAATTTCCCCCTTCTTAGGCAGCCCCATCGCTACCCTGCCATCCTGGGCACTCTCCATATTGGTGCAAGACTAGTGCAGACACTCCATCAGCTTTGTCCCCTGCAGCTCAGAACTCTCCAGCTCAAGGCACCCACCAGTCTCTGCCTGCTCAATAGGAAGGATTATAGCAATGTACCACTGTTTGTTTTTTTAAATATATCCACATTTTTAATCTACAGCATTTCTTGGAGGTAATGACTTCACTGTTTCTTACCTAGTGATAGCATTAACATTCTCTTCTCTTCTTTTCTCTTCTCTCTGTCTCTGTGACTCTGTCTCTCTGTGTCTCTGTCTCTGTCTGTCTCTCTCTCTCTCCTACACACACTCCTGTCCTTGTTTTCATATTTCACGATCTAGAATATAAATCTATGTTTAATTTATCCATACTGTTCTTCTATTAGTTTAAAGGTTTTCATTGTATTTCTTCCTGGTCCTCAGCTTTCCAATCAGAAGAGTCCTCATTTGTTTTTTCATATATTTGCATAGATCATCCCCTCTGTCCCCCTCAAAGACAAAACTAGGGTAAGATGGCTGTGATTTTGCCTCGGGGAATTGAATTTAGAGGGTGCTAAAAGTGATTGCAGACAACTAGTTAGCTTAAGAATGCCTAAAGTAGGAAGCTACCAGATGCCTACTTCTTTCACCAGGTACTACAGCACTCCCCTGCCCCCACCCCACCCCCACATCCCTGTTGGATATGGGCTTAGAATGTTGACTCGAGGGAACAGTTACTCCTAGAGAAAATAGCATTGAAGCCATGACCCACTCTGGTTTGTCTGATCCAGCCATGCCCTGGTTCTGTACAAGAGTGTGAAAATAGGGATTGTTTCATTCTTTGTATCTTTACTGCTTATCAAATACCTGGCACATAGTAAGAATTGTTGATTGACTGATGTCAGGCAGGGAAGGTTCAGAGTTGTTTAGAGGGTCCGTTCTGTTGCCTACCATTTTCTATAATCCTGTAATATATGCTACCAGGAGACTTTCTGATCTCCCAGCTGGCATGGACCAGATGCGTTTTTATCTCTGTGGGCAAGAATTGCTGAGTCAAGAAGTTATGATGCCCTACTCTGTGGGTTCTTCAATCTGCCCATCTGTATTAAGAGGGGGGAAACATTGCAGTGATGTATGCCCCAAAAGACAAAGAGAGAAGCTTAATGCTCTGAGCTCTCCAGATGCAAAATTTATGAGTTAAAGCTGGGGCGGCTGCTGTAAGCCAATGAACAGAGTTTATGACTACAAAAATCACCCCAGGCTATTAACAAACAAATTGATTAATGAAAACTGTCAGCAATAAGTAATTTCACCGAGATTATTGCCTGACTCACTCTGTTAATATTGAGGCAGATGCATTTTTTAAAAGACTAAGATGAAGGCCAGAATTAGGGGATGATGAAAAGAAGATGCATCTTTTGATACAGGATATAGGGATGCTTCAGCTTATGACCCAGAAGCTTTTCAAAGAACAGAAGAGGAGGGGATCTGCTGCCCTTTGAAAATCCCAAAGCACCATTTACCAAAGGAGGCTGAAGGAACTAAATTCAGGAGAATCACCCTTCACCATCATCATCATCACTAACATTTATAGAGTACTTTAAGATTTACAAAGGACTGCACATGTGTTATATTATTTAGTTATCACAACCACCCTGGGAAGCAGGTGCTATTATTACACCCATTTTACAGATGAGGAAAATGAGGCTGAGAGAGGTTATGAGTAACTTGACCAGGGTCACAGGACTGATACGTGTCCGAGGGACAATTTGAACTCGGGTCTTCTTGATTCCAAATCTTCCATGGTATCCACTGGGCCACCTAGCCGTGCCAGAAATTAGACATTTTGGCCTATGGCACAGTAGAAAGAGAGCCAGATTTGGAGTCAGAGGAAGACCTGAGTCCTGAGAGGACCACAAGCTCTATTGCTTCCTAGCTGTGTGGCCCTGGGCAAATCACCAGGTCACCTCTAAAGCTCCTTCCCATTTTAAATCTCTGCTCCTTTGACTTGAAGCTGGTTGTCATGTAACCAAACAGCTTGTAAATTGAAAGCTGGAGGAAACCACAGGGGCCGTAAAATCCAACCCCCCCCCTTTTTTTTGTAGAAGGAAAGCTCTAAGACCAGGGAGGTAGCAACTTCCTTGGGATCACACAGTAAGTAGCAAGGTAGGATTTGAACCCAGGTCCATGGACTCTAGACTACTACTCTTTCAACTGCATCCCACTGCCTCCCTTTCTCATACTGCTTCACTTTGCCTCGATTACATTATACCCTTTTATTTTGTAATTATCCAGCATCAGAGTTGAGAGATCATTTAGTTCCAGATTTCCATTTAATGGCAGGGAAAATGAGGCTTGAGAGGAGACGACCTGTCCAACTTGAAATAGCTAACTAGAGAGAGTGCCAGGATTAGCACTGATGCCTCTGGGCTCTGACTTCAGCAATCCTTCCACAAAACAGTCTGTAGAACTAAAGGTTACCCTCTGAGGCAAATTCCTCCACCAGAGTCAATCATTCCATTGGGCTATTCACTTTGACCCAAGGTTGCTTTTTTAAATGAACAGTCATTTCATTTAAATGAAAATGCACTTAAATGAATAATTGAAAACGAAAGGTACAGAATGCCAAAAAAGAGATCTCAAACTCCCAGGTCTTTCCTTCAGGTTCACGGGGAAGGGAGTTGTCTTTGCCTTACTGTAGACGCCCAGGGCTTTGGGTTTCTACAATCCTAGCTGGCTTGGGTAACTCTTGTGGATGACTCATCCTTCCCCAGTTCTTTCCTATTCTACTCCTGTCCCTTCCACCCCTTCTCTCGGTAACTCTAGGAAGACCTGGCCCATTATTTCATCAAGTTTGCTGCCCTTTGGTGCCAATGCACCCTCAGAGTGGGTGATACTTACAGAGCCAGAAAGCTAAGTATGGACTCTGGTATAACACTCCAGAAAGGGGGAGGCATTATACAGTGTTTGTTTGCTTTGGATTTTACCTGAGACCTGATTCTTTTTTAAAGGAAGCATTGTTAGGGGAGTTTAGGTGGCGCAAGGGATAGATCGATCACTGATCACCGGGCCTGTAGTCAAGAGGACCTGAGTTCAAATCCAACCTCAGATACATAACACTCACTCACTGTGTGACTTTGGGCAAGTTACTTCACCCCAATTGCCTCACCAAAAAAATAAAGCATTGTTGTCATTCAGTTGTTTCATCATGTCTGAGTTTCCATGACTCCATTTGGGGTTTTCTTGGCAAAGATCCTGGAATGGTTTGCCATTTCCTCTCCAGCTCATTTTACAGATGAAGAAACTGAGGTAAGCAGGGTTAAGTGACTTGCCCAGGGTCACATAGCTATTAAGTCTCCAAGGCTGGATTTAAACTCAGGTTTTCCTGACTCCAGGCCCAATGCTCTATCTACTGAACCACCTAGCTACCTCTGATATTATATATACATATAATTATCTTATTGGATGCTCTCGAGAACCCTGTGAGTTAGGTAATATCATTATCCTTGATTTACAGAGGAGGAAGCTGAGTATCCCAGAAGTCAAATGACTGCCCAGAATCACACAGCTAACACATTGAATGCAGAAATAGATGAATATCTTGCTGTCTTCTGTTAAGCCAAAGAGATTTGCAAAAGTGTGAAATAATTCCACTCTTCTCACCAACTTTTTTGTTTTGAAAAGTATAGCTATTTTTCATAAAAATATCATTTATGCTAGCATATTGTTATTTTAATGAATTAATAAACACATTTAAAAAAATGATTCATTTTCATTTCTAACATGATAAATATCGATAGATATAACTTACATCAATAAAATCTCAATGGGTCCTCAGTGATTTTTAAGAGAGTAAAGAGGTTCTGATATTAAAAAACTGGAGAACTGCTTTTCTAGAACATTGTCTGGGAAACCCCAGACTATTTGTTTTACCATTTTACAACTTCATATTTCCACACACAATCTACCCTCAGACCTCTTTGTAATATGTGTGTGTGTGAGTGTAGTGTGTGTGTGTGTGTGTGTGTGTGTGTGTGTGTGTGTGTAGAGATAGATTCAAGATGCATAGTGACATAGGGGATGGACAGCCACCCTCAGACCCAAGAGGACCTGACTCTGACACATTCTGCCTATGGGACCTAAGCAGGGTCTTCATCTTGTAGTGCCTTGGGCAGCTCGCTAAGACTCTGTGAAGGAGCTGTCTTACACCAGTGAAAGGGAGTTTTCTCACCTGGGAGTTCACTGAGCCAGTGAAATCACAGGTGTACACATATACATGTTATGTATATATGCACCTGTATTTATATCCATACACATATATATATACACACACGTGTGTGTATGTATATATACGTGTGCATATGTATATTATTGGTGTGTACGTGTGTATAGATAGTATGAGACAGAGAGAGAGAAACAGAGAGAGACAGAGAGAGAGAGACAGAGGAGAGAGGGAGACAGAGAGAGACAGAGAGACAGAGAGACAGAGAGAGTTTTATCCTAAAGAACCAGACTGGGGACTCACAGTCTGTTATGTGATACAGGAGGAAAAGAGTCAAAGGACATTCAGATCAAATTGGGGTCAGACTGTTGCTAGCTTACATGATCCTTGGAAAGTCACTTTCTAACTCCAGTCTCAGTTTCTTCATCTATAAAATGGGGATAATATTTGTACTATCTACCAGACAGGATAGTGGTGAGCAAAATGCTTCAAAAACCTTAAGAGTTCTGTGTAAATGTGAGCTATTATTAGTCACCATTCCTTGCTAGGGAGGTGGGAGAAGGGAGGAGCACCTCAAGGAAAACACCATTTTCCTAAACCAAGGAGGGGGAGAGAAGAAATGATCTTCCCTCCTGAACCAGCCATTTCCTCCTTATTTTGCTATTCCAATGAAACCCATTTCCATATCTCAGTCATGTTAATAGACAGAGAAGCATTCAGTGCCTCCATCCTTTAATTTAAAGAACTGAAGCCTCAGTTTTCTCATCTGCAAAATGGGCATAATACCTGTACCACCTATCCCACTGAGCTGTGGAGAGTGGAGCTCTTTGCCAGCCTTATAGCTCTCTATAAATGTGAACTCTGATTATTCCACAGGGTTTAATCCTTCTGGGGAGAAAAACAACCAGAGGAAAATAATATCTCCTTTCTAAAGCTAGTTGGGGGAGGGCATTTGGCAGAAACCATCTTTTCTTCTAAGCCCATCCTTTCCTTTCTCATTTGTTATTCCAAGGAAGCCCATTTCCAGGTTTCAGGAATGGTAATAGTTATGGGAAGCCTTCAGACTTCTTTATTTCAGTCTATAAAACTGAAACCTCTATTTTCTCAGTTATAAAATGAGGATAATTTTCCCACCACCTACCTTGATGGGCAATTGAGGGATAAAACACTTGATATTCATTTTATTTTTTTTAAAAACCTTGTATTTATTTTATACATTTTGTGTACATAATTTATATGAGTGCATGTCAGCCCTGATAGAACAGAAACTGGGGCTGTCTCCTCGTCTGTGAAATGTGAAGTTTGGACCAGATGATCTCTGAGGCTCTTTCCAGGTCTGGGTCTACAATCCTCGGACCCAAGCCCTTGGTCCTGGCCAGCATCTTTATCTGAACATCCCCAGCACTATGCTAGGCACATAGTAAGCCCCGATAATGACAGAGTAGCTTGGTGATTGATTATAAACCCTAAAGCCAAGTAAGGCTCAAATCCCATTAGATGTAGAATTCAAGCTAAAAGAGGAATAACAGACTTCACAGTGTCCATAGCACTTTGCGTATCTTAAAGGGCTATATCAATACCAACTGTTATTATTGTTATCATTAAGCCTGGTATAAAGGCTGCTATTATAATTCCCCCAGGGTCAATAGGGGAATGATCCACAGGAGAATAACAAACATCCCCTTTCTAAGTCTTCCTTCCTTCTCTGGTTTATTATTCCAATGAACTCCAGAACTAGGTCCCAGGAAAGTCAACTGAGAAGCCCCACAGCTCCTTTGCCTTAGCCTCGGGAGGCCTATGCACCCATCCCGCCCCAGCCTAGCTGATTAGGGGTGTCATGAAGACAAAGGCCCTGCTGTCTTTTCTCTTCCTGGTGTTTTTCCCAATGTGCTTCTCCCAGCTCCGGAAAAAGCTCCCAAGGACCTCCGGGGGAATCAGGATCACTGTCAGGCAGATAAAATGAGGAACGATCCAAAAACCTGAAGCCTGAATGCATAACTGGAATCCAGGTTGAGCTGGAGGCTCCCAATCTGTGTTTGGGCGTGGGGCCTCGATGGAATCTTGGCCACTGGTGTTTGTACTGCATGGAATTCCAAAGAACAGCCAGACTAATGTAAAGTGGAGATGACTTTGATTTGCTTTTTTTTCAGGTCATTTTACAGTCGAAGTTGTTAAAAACCTGGATGATAGTCATGATTTCTGGCTGAACTCTAGCACCAGAACTTGGCCTAATGAAAAAAAAAAAAGGTAGAGACAATTACTCCTTTATAAAGACTAGTGGCTTTTACTATTGGGGGAAAAATCTGAAATATCGTTCTTAAAGTCTAAGATTCACTTCTTCATTCCCTTTCCATAATTTTTTCGGCTTTAGTTCATTAACTTTCTTGTGACTTTCAGCTAAACTCCTATCAATAACCACATTAAAACATCAGAGCAAGTCCAGGCAGGCCATATTATCAAGTCAATGTACAATGACTAAGTAATTCTATGGGAAAGGGCTTTTGAGCATCTCTCTGCAATACAGATTAGACCAGAGAGACAGAACAGACCTGTGCAGCCTTCTTCTTCCTTGGTCTCTAGGATACCTCCAGCTCCTCGAACTTATAGGAATTAGTTTATAGAAATATCTTGGAGAAAGCTGTATATTGTAGCTTTAGGGATGGTAGGGACCTCGGAAGCTTTTGTAGGCTGAGACTAATACAGAAGGGCTGTTTGGTTTGGATTGGAAAGAAATAAATGGAAAAGCATTTATTGATTTGTTAATAAGTTATTAATGTATTTGTTACTTTATTAATACTGAACATATGCCAAGCACCACATGAATCTATGGAGATACAAATAGAAAAAGAAGGAATTCACTCTCTAATTGGGAGATGTAACATGTAAAATAAAGGTTAGCTGCAGGGAAGATGGAAACAGCCCCCAAATCCGAAAAGTTAAGTGGTGGGGCCAGTGAAGACACAAAGGTCCTCAGGTTACTTGAGCAGGACAGAAAACAATGTGGAGGAACCGCAGAACACAGAGAGGCAAGGCAGACGGTGAAGTCTGAAGAACTTTAGGAGGCAATAGTAGCAAGGCAAATGGGAAAACGTGGTGGTCAGTCCATCATCTCATTAGAAATGATGTCACTGTTGACTCCCATCCAATCCAAGTCCTGTGAGCAGTCAAAAAGCCTGGGCAAAGGAAGAAGGCAAGAGGGAGGGCTTCCCCACTCCCTGCCACTAATAATGAGTCTTCCTACAACCCCACTATCTCAGATGGGATGAGACATTCATAAATCACCTAGCAGTTAACAAAGGGAGACTTACTTAGCCTGGGCAGGAAAAGGCTATTCAGCAAGGATTGATTCAGTTGGTGTATCTTTCTTGACTCTGTGTGGGCTTTTCTGGTCCATGGGTCAGAGACCTGAGAGAAGAGAGTAATTCCTACCTTCTCCTGGGCTGGGTTTGTTTGTTTTGTTTTTTTTTTTTAACTTACACGGCACAAGGAATCCATATCAATGGCCCCAGCTACAGTCCCCTGAGCCAATGAAGTCTTAAGCACCATTTCAATACCTCTTAAAGAAAAACTAGCTTAACCTCAATGGCAGATACTGTTACTACCACGGAGGGCATCTAACCCAATCTCTTCTTTTTCCAGGTAAGGAAAATGAGGCTCAAAGAGCTTACAATTTGCTCAAGATCACACAGGTAAATCAATAACGGAGTTGAAATTTGAACTTGGGTTCTCCCTTGGTTTTATCTGTATCTACTGTGTCTATGAAGCCATAAGTTGATTTACTCATTCCCCCATTCATTCAATCAACAAAGTTTGAATGCCTACCATGTACAAGGTACTGGGGAGGGGAAAGGAGGAGGGAGCAGGATAAAAACTGAGTAAAAGAGTCTTCTCCCCTCAGCTCCAGCATAGTGAAATTAACACTGACTTACAAGGCTTCATCTCCCCACAAATTACTACTGCCTATTCCATAGTTTTCACAGAAAGAGCAAAAAATGTATCCAAGGTAGGGAGTTCCCCATCCATGCTCTCCCTTATTTCCAGTCCTGTGACCCTTCCCTGAAGGGCTTCTGGTCTATTCTTACCTCTCTCTACTCAACGAAGCTGTCTCCTAGCCCGCTTATTGAACTGAGCAGAATTTGTATAGCAGACCACATTCATGGATCATAGATACAGAACTGGAAAGGACCAGAGAGGCCATCTGGTTCAACCCCCTCATTGCACAGATGAGGAGAGGTTGAGTGAGGTCATGTGACAAGTTGTATGACACTGGCAAAGTCATCTAACCTCTTTCAGCCTCAGTTTTCTCATCTATAAAATGGGGGTAATAATAGCACCCACCTCACAGGGTTATTGTAAGAATCAATAATAATAATAACAACAATAACAATAATAACCTCTTTCAGCCTCAGTTTTCTCATCCATAAAATGAGAGTAAGATAGTACCTACCTCACAGGATTATTGTAAGGATTAATAATAATAATAATAAGTAGCACTAAAAGTTTATAAAGCACTTCACACATATCTCATTAATCCTATAAGATGGATATTATTATTATTATCCCCAAGTTACAAATAAGGAAACTGAGGCTCAGCCTCCATGAAGAGGTAACAGAATGCATTGAAGCATTTTTTTTTGAACCTAGCAAATACAGGAATTTGTTTTGCTTGACTATGCGTATTTGTAACAGTTTTATTTTTCTTGTTTTCTCAATGGATAGGGGAGAGGGAAGTGGAATGGAAAGAATTCAGAACTAAAAAATAATAAAATTAAATTGAAATTTAAAAAAAAAAGGAACAAAGGCTAAGAGGTTAAGTGATTTGCCCAGGGTTGCCCAGTAGATATCTGAGTTGGGATTTGCACTCAGGTCTATGCAACTCCAGGGCTGTCTCTCCACCCACCATGCTACCTAGCTACCTCAAAAGAGTACCTATTACATACGCAAAGCCCTTTGCAAAGTTTGCAATGTTATATAAATGCTGTTATTATTTTGTTTATTTTTGCCCAGGGGCATGCATCTAATGAGTATCTACTTGAACTCAAGTCTACATGATTTGAACTAATTTGACCTCAGCTATCAGGCTTCCGGTCCAGTCCTCTATCTTTTGTGCCACCTGCATGAAAAGAGGCATTAATAAGTGTCTCCAAAAAGTTTCAGAACCCACCTTAGTCACCTTAGTTGAACTTGTGCTTTGGGGAGAGGAAACATACCTTAGGAGCCTCCTGAAAACTTTCTTCATAGATCCAGCAAAACCCAATCCATCCTGGCTTCCCTCAGGTGGGCCAGGTATCGATTTCATTACCGACTCTGGGAAGGTATAGTTTGATCCCTTCCAAATCCCATTAGCCAGGGATCTCTGGCACATGCCTACAGTGTTGCTTTGAAAATATGACCATAGCCTTAATTAAGTTTAAATCTACTGGATTCATATTTTATTGAGTCACAATAATTGAGAAGCAGTGAAAAAGCCAAACTTCCTGCAAGGAAGATGTCCTGGAGAACATGGTCTATAAATAGAATGAAAAGGGGTGTGTGCAGGAAATTGGAGTAGATTCCATTCTTCATTGGGTCAGGTAATGTTAATGCACACTCTTTGCCAGAGGGAGAGAGCCTGGGCTCTTAATCATTTGGTAAGGCACTTACATGGCCTATTACAGATTTATCAAGTGACACAAATGAAGTGTAGTTTATCTATTTTCTCGATTGAGGCTAACTGTATTTTTCACCTATGGCTTAAGAAGCACCTCTAAGCAAGAGAGGAATACACTTAGGATGAAGACAGTCTCCTACTGGGACAGGCAGCTCTGAGGAGGCCCCAGGGTACAGTTCCTAGCCCTGTAATCTTGTTTTTATCTGGAGGTCCCTTTAACAAAGCATAAACAGAAAGAATGGTGACATACAAAGGATTTGTATACTCCATAGGAGGGCACTTTTGATGAAACTGGATTTTTATTTTTGGCTCATGGTGGTCACACTCACTTTTCTACATCTGATTCAAAGTGATATTTTCCTTCCGTGTTGTTTCTGCCAATGCAGAAATACTAGTTAACACATAGACAGGGTTTGGGGTCTATCAAGGGGAGAACATGAGTTTGTGGATTACGCAAAGCATCTTTTTAAAACTCCAGATTGACTTCTCTCTACCACCCAATATGGAGTCTCTGCCCTCAGACCTGTGGTGGAACCTTCCAAGCTGGGGCTGCTCTGATCAGTCACAGTCAGACACACTGCACCTTGCCTCCAACATAGTGATGTCATTTTGGTCCTCTTCCAGAACGAAGGACAACCTTTCCCTTTCTTGTGTGTTTTTAATTCATAGCTGCATAGAGTCAGAAAGGATCTCAAAAGTCATCTAGCTCAGCTCCCTCATTTTACCGATGAGGAAACTGAGGCCCAGAGAAGTTTGGTGCCCAGCCCAAATCCACACAAGTAGCCAGTGTTTGAGCTGGAACTCGTGTGTGCTGTGGAAATAAAAACTGATTTTTATCAGTTAATTTAAATATTAGTCTAAGCAAGACACAATTAGGAAAACATCTTCTATAAGTTCCATTTCCCATTTCTACCCCCTTTATATAGACTGTCCCTTATGCCCGGAATGCATTCCCTCCCCTTAGAATTCCTAGCTTCTGTCAAGCTCAAATCATGCTACCCATCTCCTATGAGGCCTTCCCTTATCACCCTCAGGGGTGGGGAACCTGCAGCTTGGAGGCCACATGTGGCCCTCTAGGTCCTCAAGTATGGCCCTGTGACTGACCACATGTGGCCTCCAGGACGTAGGTTCCCCACCTCTGCCCCAGCTGCTAGTGCCTCCCTGCTGATAGTACTTTTTATTTCACAAGGGCAGGAATTTTAGTCTTTGTAAATGCCAAATAGAATCTTCATTATCTAATTATTTTAAAAATAGGATAGGATAAAATAAAATAACCAGATGATATATTCCAACACCAATACAATAGTGTATTTGTGTCATCTCTGATTTAAGTCTATTTCTAATATATTACAGGGCCATGCAGTTTTGAAAGTCGTGAGATTTGAAGCTGAAAAGATGATTCCTTTTAAGTCCCTTATTTTATAGAACAGAAAATTGATGCCCTCGAAAGGATAAGTGACTTGACTAAAGTCACATGGTTGAAGTAGAAGAGTTGAGATTTTAACTCGGTTTTTCTGATTCCAATTCCAGGGATCTTCATACTACATGTAGCCAATGGGAGCCTCGCTGTGTTTGTTACTAATTGCTAATTAATTAGTAAATGCTAATTACTAATTGCCAAATAGCACTTGGCACAGTACCTTGAACTCTGTAGGTAGGTACAAAGTAAATATATGTTGGTTGTCTAGGTAGATGGATGGATAGATAGATAGATAGATGGATGGATGGACGGATGGATGGAGAGATGGATGGATTTGGTGGGTAAATAGATGGATAAGTGAATGTTTGAATAGATGGAAGGAAGGAAGGAAAAAAGAGGGAAAGAAGGAAGGAAGGCTAGCTGGGTATATAGATTAGATGGCAGGGTGGATAAAAGAATAATTGGATAGATAATGGTTGAGTGGATGGAAGTATGATATAGGGATGAATGGATCAATAAATATCATTCTTCCCATATCTAGCATATATAATCATCCCATATTAGACATTGTTAAACAGAGAACTGAAGGAATGAATATATCTTTTCTCATATGCATTATTTTAAGTGGGAGAACAGAAAACAGACCCCAGATTTTTGAGATAAACCACCTCAAAGAAAGAGACTTTTCAAGTCAATGTATTCACTCTCTGAACCCTGAGAAGGACCTTAACCAGCCTCCATTTTTAGGATTTACATTAGAAAGGAAAACCTACTAGAAACAGTGGCCTCTCCATAAAGCCAGCAAAGATATCAAGTGTTAGCTCTGGATCATGGGCTAAGCAGGTCATGAAATGAGCTCCAGACCCTAACTCACCTCGTGGCTGTCTAGAACTAGATGACCTGAATGAAAACCCAGATCAACGCCCAGCAAAATGGGCATTGTGCGTAAAGGGAAACCAAAGTCCACCCCTCCAACACATTTTCCCCCAATGCACAGAATAATTTATTCAGAAACGCCGGCTCTTTGCTGCTGAGCCCTCTGATTTATGGACAGTGCATCTGTTTCATATAAAGTGCCTGAGTAGAACAACAACCTATGTCCTAGCAAAACACAGGACTATTTTCATAAATCATTTCCAACCTATCAGATATCTTGCACTGAATTTCTCTTCAATCCAGAGAGATTTTCCCCTTCCTCAGACTGTCATGTGTGTTTGGTGCTAGAGGGGAAAAAGAAAAAAAGAGACAGCATTTTAAGGCTTTGGAACATTTTATAGAGATGAATACCTACTGTCCTATTAAAGCCAGAAATCTAGTTCTTTCCCCGCAATTTGACCCCAATGCAAAGCTCATTTTCCACATTTCAATCAATCCCATTTAGGAGGGGAATGATATCCATGCATAGTATTCTCCAGTGGTTTCCATTTTCAGGAGCAAATCACCATATGCTGAAGGAGACATAATGAGACACTTGTTAAATGGGAAATTTACTAAATATTTCATTACCCATGATTGGTGGGCAACCTCGTGGCAGCGAGGTTTCTCTAAATTCTCTGTTTTCCTGAGGAAGCTTCTTCCTCATCAAATGTACTTTCCGCTGCCTTTTCACAGGCAGAAAAGATAATTGTGATTAAACAGGAAATAGCTTTTCAATGGAGCCTCCACAAAAGGACACAATGAGGGCATTAGAAAACTGGATGATCCTGCCTATGTTATCATACATTAAAGCCCATGTTGCCCTTTCAATGAATTAGCTACTGAGCTCATTAAGTGTGAAGTTGATGGGGTACTCACTGCAACCCCCACCAACAACTGAAAGATAATTGAAGAAATCGGCCCATACCAAGCACCAGAGGATTCTGGGTATGTTAGCAAATTCCAAAGCAGGGTCCCTCACCCAGTATTTCAAAGAAAGATCTCTATCTAAAGGAGTAGCAAGCTGTAGGCAGAATTATGCTATTAATTACTATTGCTTATCCAGAATTAGGTGTCTCTTGGTGACACTTGGGATTTTAGAGCCTCTCTTCCTTTCAATACCTTCCTTTCCCTTCGCAGCTCCCCCCCAATAAGCTGCAGATCAGTATAGTGGAAGACCTGGGCTGGCATCTTGGTCCTAAAACTCACCAGGTATGTGACCTTGGGAATTCTGGACCACAAAGAAGGTGGAGCCATCAGGGCTAGGTCCCAAAGTGGGGAATACGGGTGGGTAGGGGAGGCTTTTTTCTTTCCAACAATCACCTTCTGCCCAGGAAGAGAGGGACACTTTAGGCTCCTAGCGCTCCAATTAAATAGTTACAGTTTTCTATCAACTCCCAGCATAGGAAGCAGGCAAGAATGGGGGTCTGCTGTGTCTCCAGACTAGCTTCCCTAAATAAGGGGGTGTTGTTATTTGCACTCCATGAGTTATAGAATTGTTGTAAAAAAAAAAAAGCTCTCTTGGCTTATCACCCAATGCTGCCATACTCTCCTTATTCTATTTAAATTCCTCTATTTTAAGTCAAATCACCCCAAGGCCAGGGTCTCATTGCCTTCCAAGGTGACCCTTTGCTAATGCAGCAAACAGAAAGATAACCATAACTGTGGAAAGAGCCCTGGAGCATGAGTCAGAAGGCCTCGGTTCTAATTCTGCCTCTTTCACTACTCAGGCTGTGTGACATTTGATAAGTCATGGAATTTCTCTTAACCTCGGCTTCCTTTTCTATTGCATAGAGGAGGGAAACATTCAAGATGATGGTGGAGATTCCTTCCACCTTAAAGACTCAATGATTCTGTGAATTTAATACACACAAATCAGAGAGGAAAGGGAGAACTCGCTCTAATCTGCTAAGTAGCATCTGAGTAACTGAGGAATAGCTTTAGGCAGCCAATGGCCCCATTTAGCCCAAAGGATTCTGGCAGTGAGAATCTCAGACTAAGGAGAAAGGGATGGCAGCAACACAGCTTACAGGGGACATTAATGCCATTCTGTAAGATATTTGGATGAAGATGGGGATGAGGAAGGTTGTACCATCATCCTGGCTCAGGCCCGCATCATCTCTCACCTGGGTTATTTCAATCACCTCCTGACTGGTCTACCTTGTCACTAGCCTCTGTCCTCTCTAATTCATCCTTTACACAGCTTCTAAAATAATCTTCCTAACCCACAAGTTCTGACTATGTCACTCCACCACTCCAAAACTTTCCATGGTTCCTTTTTCCTTTATGATATGTTATAAAGATGACCCCAGACTCAGTTCCGAAGACTGGTGTCTCAAAGACTTTTTATTAAAGAGGTTGAAGTGCGTCATTTCAATTCTTGCAAGAAGCGGGCATACCTCCTTGGAAGGAGAGAAAATGCTCAGTAAAAGAAGCCAGGGCAAGCTTTATAGTTAGTAATTGCCTAACTCTTCCCTTCTGGATCAGGATTTGTCCTAATCCTTCTGGGTTACAATCTTCCTTACGTACCCCACCCCTAATATATATTATGTGCCTAGAATTGTGTTATCGCTCCCCTCCCCCCCCAGAGAAGTTGGCCTGTCCGTGCTGATTTCTTATCTACTTATGTGGAAACTTAACTCTTTCATTTCTCACATGATATAATATACATTCCTTAGGTTGACATTGAAGACCCTTCACAGTCTGACTCATTTTTAACTTTCCAGACTTATTCACATTACTCCCCTTCACATGTTCTAAATTCCAGTCAAACAGGATGACCCCACCATTTCTGGAGCTCATTCTATACCCCTTTGGTCATTTGGTGAGAAGTCCCACATGCACAGAAGTCTTTCCGAATTCAAATCTGGCATCAGACACTTAGTAGTTGTGTGATCCTGGGCAAGTCTCTTAACCCTGTTTGCCTCAGTTCCTCATCTGTAAAATGAGCTAGAGAAGGAAATGGCAAATCACTCCAGAATCTTTACCAAGAAAACCTCAAAGGGGATCACAGAGTCAGACCTGACTGAAACCTGAAATGATTGAATAATGACAACAACAGACAAGGAATAGCCTTGATGGAAATAAAGATGATGCAAAAGAACCTCAGTTAAGATTTTCCCCCAGGCAAGTCACTTCCCTGCCCAACCTCAAGTTTCTTCATCTGTAAAACGGGAATTAAAAATCACATCTGCCTCACAAAGTTGTTATAAGGATCATTCCTCCTTCCTTCCTTCCTTCCTTCCTTCCTTCCTTCCTTCCTTCCTTCCTTCCTTCCTTCCTTCCTTCCTCCCTTCTTCTCCCTCCTCTCTTTCCTTTTCCTCTGTCCCCGTGGGTGCTCTGTATAAAGGAATATAAATTTTGATTGATGAAACCTCACAAAATATTTTGGGATTTATGGGCTAGATTCTTTTTCTCCCTTCCCTACTTATTTATTCTATTATTTAAAAAAAACTGGGACAATTAACTCTTTTGCCCCAAGTAGTTTCATGTGTGGTATCTTGAAATACAGCACTGAAAAACCAGGCTTTGATAAAGCCCATTGGGACTCAAATGGAGCTACTTGACTGAGCCTTAAACCCAAATCAAGCTGGCTCTCACTGATTGGCCAACAATAGGTACCAGCGCAAGCCTCACTTGGTCATTGTTTTAGTTTTGATAGCTCAGAGTGATTGTAAATACCAATTTTTTTCTGTTCTGGCCAGAAACCATGAGGGTGTTTCCCTTCCAGATTGATCTTTTTTTTTTGAGTAGGTAAAAGAAGCCATTCTTTTTGCCTCATTTCTGACCTATCCTTAATCACTGAATAGATGTTGCCTCAGACAAACTGAGACCTGAGAATGACTTTAGCCTAAAAAGGCCAAGATCTTCCACTGCATCTGGGACCATCTCTAGTTCTGATCTATGTCTTGCCACTGGACCCAGATGAAGGAGAGAGGGAGGCTAGTGACTTTGCACAGCCCTCCCTCACCTAAATCCAATTCACTTGCAAGTCATGATATCTCCTTCCTAATGTCATTGGTCCTCTTTAAGAACAAAGGACAAAAAACTACAATAAGAATCAAATGGCATAATATACATAAAACACATTGCAAACCTTAAAGTGATATATATGTACATATATGTGTGTTTAAAATTTTTTTAAAATCATTCTATACCAGTAACCTCAACACCAGTGTGTTAGAAATATTTGGTCATAGTATATTCTCATGTAGAAACACTCATAACATACCTGGTCCTAAAAACTGAGGGTGCTTGAGATGTAAAAACCATAAAATTTGTGTCCTGTCATTTACAGGATTTTAAGATAAAAATTTTTTTTAAAAAGCTATTTTTTTAACCAAAAGCGTAACACCATTCATCCCCTAATTCACAGCTATTTTGGTCTTTTGCCTCTTCAAAAATAGTAAGTTGGTTTTTTTTTTCTAAAGACTCAGATCAAAAATAATGATGATGAAGATTCCATATACACTCGGGCCAGGCAAAGTGCAAAAGAGACAGTCCCTGTAGCCCCTGGGGAGCTTAGCATCTACAGTAACATAGACAAATAATATGAAAAGTAGGGATAATCTCTAAGGTCCCTTCCATCTGCAAAACACTATGATTCTTTGACTATAGGACACTGACATTTCAAAACAATTTCTACCATAGAGGAATTATTACAATTTCCCCATTTACACATACATATACACATGTCCACACACATGCAAGCCATTATATATGCCCTATCCCCAAATGGCAAATTCCGCTATTTCTTAGGAGATGTTTCTATTGGATAACAAAATCATTTTGGTCGTTTGATTATAAGCAACGCTTTTATGAGTTAGCCAACATGTGTTGGTTATCTGTTTCCTGCTCCCCCCTTCCTTTCTTATTAATTTGTTTTTGTAACTTGGGATAACCACTATGGGGAAGCACAGGAAAATGCTATGTTTAGAAATAAAAAACAAAGATATCAATAAAAAAAAAGTTCTTCTCTGAAAGCCCAGAAAATATCACTCCAGGAAAAACCCTGGAACAGCTGAACCAGAAGAAAGATGGGGTGCAGCAGTCCAGTAGCCCAGGTAGCTTGAGGGATTAGTGGGAAAGGCCCCTCTTGCCCTGGGAGAAGGGGAGCAGTATAGAACTGGAGGCATCCCAGCAAGTTAGCAGAAAGCCCCACTTCAGCATACCAGGAGATCCTGAAACCCAGGTGGTGGAGCAGGCAAACACCAACACCTGGAGCCTCAAGTGCCTCAGTGAGGGTGGCAGAACCGGTGGAAACCAGCTTGGAAAACCACCAGGTACCTAGGCATTCTACAGCAGTCTCCCAGTGCCTCAGCAAAAATCTGTGAAGTGCTCCAAGGGGCCCTAGGTGGATAAATATCCTGCAACATCCATCTGAAAGGAGCTGAAGAAAGCAAAAGAAAAGGAAAAACAGGCACTATCTAGGGGCCAGACTACCCAATCCTACCCCTAGAGTTCCAGTGTTGCTGATTCCAGCCCAACACCAGGTAAGCTGCCAGAACCCTACAGCTTCTAACTACTAACATGGGAGGCCCCAGGACACAAAACCAGTGACCAGGCCCAAGGCTCCCAACACAAGAAGATTGGGTCAGTGCCCTCTGCTCCCCAGCAGGAGAGCTCAATCTCTTTAAAGGCCAGGAAATAAGCAAACACCGTAAGTAAAAAGAAACATGCCATAGATTCATATTATGAGAACAGTGAGGATTAAGGCAGAAATTCTAAAGAGGACAACATTGTCAACAAACCCACATCTGGAACCTCAAAAGGGAATATGAACTGGTATGAAGCCCAAAAAACCTTCCTAGAAGAGCTCAAGAAGGATTTTAAAAGTCAAATGAGAGAGGTAGAAGAGTCTTTAAAAAATATAATTGGACAACTGGAAAAAAAAGTACACTGAAGAAAACAAGTCCCTAAAAAACAGTTCTTAAACTAAAGAGCCGGTCAACATCTATGAGCCTGTGAGGTTAATGGCTTAGGTTGTCCTGTAACCTGCCTCTGACATTGGGGTGTTCTCTTGAAGTGTACTGTTGATCTGCCAGGAATCACCTCAATAGGTTGGCACTCCTAAGTGCATTACAGATCTACTATCAATGAAGAGAACTGAGCTCTGGGATCCTATTTCTATTTGGGACCTATACCATGTCTTTCAGTAAGGAGTTCTAGCTACCTGCGCTATAAAGTCAGTCAGTTAGCCAGCTAGGATTTATTAATCACCTGCTATGAGCCAGGTGCTGTGTTAGGCACTGGGGTTGCAAATAAAAGGCAAAAGACAAGCCCTGCTATCAAGGAGCTCTCCGGTTAATTGGGAAGGCATCATGCAAACAACCACATACAAATAAGCGATAGACTGGAATAATTGGGGATTGTCTCAGAAGGAAGGCACTCTGATTAGGAAGAACTAGAAAGGGTTGTTATAGGAAGTAGAACTTCAGAGGAGACCTGAAGGAAGCCAGAGGAGCTAGAAGGCAGAGAAGAGGAGGCAGGGAGTTCCAGATCTTGAGGACAACCAATGAACGCCTTCAGTTGGCAGATGGAATGCCTTGTGATAGGCACAATGAGAATATCAGCATCACTGGATTGCCAAGTCCATGCGTGGGAGTAAGGTGTGAGAGGACTGGAAAGGTAGGAGGAGGCTAGGTTAGGAAAGTCTATGAATGCCAGAGAATTTATTATTTGATCCTGGACCAAATGGGGAGCTGTTGGAGTTTTCTTGAATAGGGGGGTGATAGTGGCCAACCTGCTCTCTAGGAAAATCAGTTTGACAGCCGAGCATAGGATAGATTGGAATGGGGAGGTGCAGGAGACAAGGAACGAGTCATGGAAAAGTGGTGAGGATCTCTCTTTTATCTATGCTAAAGTTACTTCTTTCTAACTTTGAGGCATGCTCCCTAGATCTAATAAAATTCTACAATTTGGAAAAGATGTTCATGTTCTCTTTGTCCTGGATGATTTTATGTATTCTGTGCACACAGCTCCTCAGCCTTTTTCTTACCCGACAGAGAAGTCCTAAGCTTTTAATTTTTTTCTCAGATGAGAGCTCCTTCATTCCCTGGATCATTTTATTTGTCTATGTTTGGACCCCATTGAGCTTTGTTATGCCTTCCTTGCAGTTTAGTGAACAGATATACATGTAATTCTCTAGATTCAGAAACCCCATCATTTTGTACAAAGACAGGATAGCAATTTGAATTTGCATTTTCTGCTCTTCTCTCTGCTATCCAGCCTGGAGTTGCTTTATCAAAGGTGCACATTGGGCTGATGCCTTCAGGGAACAGTCTATAATAACTTTTAGGTACTTTTCTAGGGTATAAAGGAGAACTTTGCACACTAATCACATTACTTAGAGATGCCTTTCATTCCTCCCTTATCTGTACTTTGTTAAGGAGAGGATCCTACAGACTCTGCCTACAGGGTCCATTGACCTCTGGCACAGACAGACCTGAGAGAAGAGAGATACCATCACGGACTAAACCATTGCTTACTTTGCAACACAGAATAATCATCGTAAATTCTTCAGTGCTCATAAGATCACGGATTAAGAGATAGATAGACAGATAAATAGATGACAGATAAATGATGTTAGAGAAACAAACATAAAGATAGATACACAGATGGATAGATAGCTAGATAGATGATAAATAATGTTAGAGAAACAGATAGATAGATGGATAGATAGATAGATAGATAGATAGATAGATGATAGATAAATTATGTTAGAGAAACGGACATACAGTTAGAAAGACAGACAGGTGATAGATGTATATATAGATGATAAATAATTTTAGAGAAGCATACAGAGACAGATAGATGGATAGAGAAGCGTTTTTTGAGTGCTAACTTTGCCAAGCACTGTACTAAGCACTGTAGACACACATACAAGCAAATGAGATAGTTCCTGCCCTTAACAAGCTTACATTCTAAAAAAGGAAGACAACACATAAGTGTCTACTGAAAAAAAAGAGAAAGAAGAGGGAAAGGAAACTGTAGGAAGCAATGTGGTGATCTGGTTCCTGGCAAATACAGTCAAAGTTTCACCCAACAGAGGCAGGGGAGCCAGAGGTAGAGTCCAAGTTTCTGGAGAAGCAGAGATGATCAGAGAGTTTGGCCACAGTGAAAAGACTAAAACATAAGATTAGGTTATCATCTAATCCAAACCCTTCATTTTACAGATGAGGAACCTGCAATTTACAGGCTAAATAACTTGTCCAGGTAGCCAGTGGCCATTCTAAAGCCTCAAGTACTTGGTAGTGTGATCCAGAATACAGAAATTCCTCCAGGATGCACAAATGCAGATTCATAAAGAGAAGGGCTGCTTAGGAACACCAGCCCCCTATAGAGCATTGCCAGGCTGAGAAATCTCACCTAGCTAGTTCTTTGTCCTTCCTTCCATCAATCACAATCAACTCTGCAGGAATGCAATGAAAAGGTCCAGACTCTAACAGTAGCCCCAAAATTCTACTTCTCCAAGGTATTTTTTTTAGCTCATTACAAACAACATAAGCATGGGACAGAGGCTGGTGCCTTTCTGAGGTCCATTGGCAACAAGGACCACTTTGCTCAGCTGCTCTGCCTTTCTTACTATGATAACACAGTCACCTTTTCAGTGGGAAAGTGTCAAAAATCAGAATCCACAGTCTCAGCGGCTAAGGTCAGTCCCTGAAAGAATAATTGGAAGT
This sequence comes from Vombatus ursinus, assembly GCF_900497805.2. NCBI lineage: Eukaryota > Metazoa > Chordata > Mammalia > Diprotodontia > Vombatidae > Vombatus > Vombatus ursinus. Next base: position 12,260,341 of record NW_020954551.1, on the reverse strand, counting down.
TGAATTCGTTTCATAGATCATGCTGCTTTCAAAGGCCACCTACTGCCTGGGTAAAGAATGGTCTTCTTTATTCTCATCTTTCCCGAAAGAGACAATCAAATCTACAAAAAGACATCAGATTTACTCTATAAAAGTCACACCTGACTTTTTGGCAGTTCTCTTGTTGTTTTTCTTGACACTTTTCCTACAAGTATCCTCACAAACATATCTTGTCCATCAGTGTTATCACAGGCCTTGGTACCATCACAAACATATATTCTTCATCAGTTTCATCATGGACCTTGTTTTCTTCATCATCAGATTCAAAGCTGTGTTAGGCCACAGATACCTTCCAGTCCTGCCTCCCCCATTTTCCTAATGAGGAAAATGAGACCTCCACTGGAAAATTTTGATTTAACATACTGTTATCAAATACCTACCAAATAAACGCATGGTCACAAGAACACACTAGGTGTTTAAGATTGTAATTAGAAGATAAAATACTAAAAGGAACAAATTAATGTAGGCTATCCTGATCTTGGAGAAGAATTTTAGGTCCACATTTGCTTTCCTGTTTCATTTTTCTTGGGTTATGGTACCAAGTACATGAAAGGGCTCCAAAGACTGGACTACAGTAGAAATGGTACTAGATTTAGAGCCATGGGAACGTAGGTTCAAATCCTGCCTCTTGACACTTATTATGGATATGACCTTGGTAACTCACCTTGTGTCCCTCATCTATAAAATAAAGGGAATGGACTAAATGACCTATAAGGTCCTTTCCAGCTTCAAATCTATGACCCTATGACCTCTTTAGGTCATCTACCAGTTCCCCACCAACTAATACCAATGAGTTATTCTGTAACAGGGAGCCGTCAAAGTCACATTTCTTTTAGAATTGGATGAGAAAGTCATAATGAGCTGATATAAAATTCAATTTTGAGCTAGAGGTAGATTTCATTTCTAGAACAGAGAGCAACCGTGTTGTCTCTTTCCCCGGACCAGGTCTAAAGACAGGTAATTCCAGTTAGAGGATAATCAGACTACAGGAATTAACTGTCTCTAAACTTTGCCTGGGGAAAACAGAGTCTCCTATTGTAAGGGATTAAGAATTGAAAAACAGGTTACATGGTAATAGAAGTAATACTCTTCCTCTCTTGCACTGAATATCTTTTTATTCAAGTGTTCAGGCATGTTAACAAATTCTTCCTAATTTTTTTTTGGTTGCTATTCATTATTCCTTTTAGGGAGAGTGAGTCACTTGAATGTAACTGTTTCTCCCAAGGCCATACAAGGCCATCTCTGTCCAAGAGAAATGGTAATATGGAATTTAGCAAATGGGCCCTTAATGTAACTAATTGTCTTCATACAAACTCATTGCCCTTCCAGAATTTAGTCTGCTTTGTATTATCTGCACAAGGGTGACCTCCTTTGTGGTTTTCCTCCAGAAACTTTTAAATCCTGGTCCAGCTTCTTGGGAAAGGCAGGAACGAGGTAATCAAAGAGCCAAAAAGCCCAGACTATACATGTCATCCCCAATAAGTTCTTTGAGAGCCCCAGCAGCTGGCATAGAACAGGCCCTTAATGAATGCTTATTGCTCCATGGATTGTTTGAAGTCCCAGCCCCACTTACAAGCAAATCAATTTACCTATCTGTGCCTCAGTTTCTTCATCTGTCCAATGACGGTCACACAATTCATACTGCTGACTTTATGGGGCTTCTGAGGGGAAAGCTCCCAATATCAGCGTAGCCAGGGAACTGTATTTAGGTCTATGGGCCACAATCTAGGAAGGGCACTGGTTAACAGGGGAGGGCTAGTCGAATGTTGAAAGCCTTCAGTCTATCCCTTACAAGGCTTAGATGAAGGTGCAAGGGATGCTTAGCCTGAAGAAAAGGAGATTCGGGGATGACACAACAGCTGTGTTCAAAGCCCCAAAAGGGTTGATATTAGGTGGCTTACACTTCGTTTGTTTAGCTCCAGAGGATAGAACCATAGTAGTGGGAGAGGAAGTCTCAAAAAAGCAGATTTAGGCTTGATGTCAGGAGATGTCTCTCAGTGATTAAAGCTGTTCAAAAGCAGAATGGGCTGCTTCAGAAGGCGTGGAGTTCCTACTCTTTGGAGGACTTCCAGCAGAGGCTCACTGGCCAGTTAGGCATGTTATAGCAGAAATTCCTTTCAGTTGTGGGTAGGAGATAGTCTCTGAGGCCCTTTCCAGCTCTAAAAATTCTATGATTCCATGAATGCAAACAGATTTTACACAACAGAACTAGAAAGACAAAGGCACAGCATTCCCAAGACAATGGACAGTGCCTCTTCTTAGCCTCCCCACTGCTCTCCCATTACAGGAGATTAGGGAGATTTGCCTAAATTGACTAAGCAGGCAAGGCAAAAGATACTACTTGAAATCAGACAGAATTTCCTCCCACAGGGTTCCACACCCTTCTCCCCTCCCTCCCTCCTTCCCCAGATGCCCAGACTCAGCCCCATCTGTACAAAATCATGAATGGAGGGATCTTTTCCAAATGTATTTCCTAGAAATCAGGAAAAGCCCACTAAACTTATTTTTGGCCATCTCAACATTTCCAAATTCCATTCAATATGCATTTATTAAGCTCCTACTATGTGCCAGGCACTGTGCACAGCCCTGGGCATACAAAGACAAAAACAAGCCAATTCCTTCCCACAAGGGGCTTACCTTCTACTGGGGGGAAACAGCATACATACAGATAAGTGAATATAAGATATTTACAAAGTAGTGGGATGGGGTGGGGGGAAAAGACCAGCAGTAACTCAGTGGAGGAGGGGGCCTTGAGTTAAGCCTCCAAGGGATCTGGGCCCACCAAGAGAGCAAATTCCAAGCTGACTGGGGCATTAAGACAAACGGTCTTCATGAAGACAGGCAGAATTTTCTCAAGAATAGAACATTATGTGGTTAAAAAAAAAAAAAAGCTGACCCTGCAATAAAGTAATTAGGATAGAACTAGTCAGGTGCTGATGAAAGATGTTTATTTTCCTGCTAGCTTTCTCAAACCCCAAGAGAATAAGGGCCTAAAACTTAATTCTGTTCCATTCAGCTTACCCAAATTTTATTAAGTGCATATGATGGGCAAAGTACCATGTTAGGCACTGGAGATACGAAGACAAAAATAATAATAATAATAATAATAATTCTTGTCCTCAAGAAGTTTAAATTCTCCTTGGGATTAGAGGAGTGAAAAAATGCAGGACCTGAGTTCAAATTCCCTCTCTGCCACTCTGTATCTGTGTGACACTTAATTACCCTAGACTAGGCACTTAATCTCTCTTTCCCAGTTTCCTCATTTGTAAAATGGAGGATAGGTATGGACTAGACAGATGACCTGTAAGGTCCCTTCTTACTCTAAATCTATAATGCTAATGCAAAGTAAGGGGGCAGCCACGTGCATAATGCATAGAGTGCCAGACCTGGAGTCAGGAAGACTCACTTTCCTGAGTTCAAATCTTGCCTCAGACACTTACTAGCTGGGTGACCCTGGGCAAGTCACTTAAACCTTGTTTGCCTCAGTTTCTCATCTGTTAAATGAGCTGGAGAAGGCAACGGCAAACCACTCCAGTATCTTTGCCAAGACAACCCCAAATGGGGTCATGGAGAGTTGGACGCAACTGAAATGACTCAATAGCAACAGCATCAGCAGCAATGCAAAGTAATTTTGGAGGACAGAGTCCCAACAACTGGGAGGATCAGGGAGCAGAAGAGAGTGAGGCTTTCTACAGAGATATGTGGCCCAAGTTCCCCGACATAACAGGCAGGATTCCAATTGCCTCCATGGAGCATCCACCCTAGGGAAATCGTAGATCTTTCAAAGCACCCTGACCATATTAGGTCCCGATATAGTGGGAAAAGATTTGACTTTGGAGTCAGAGAACCAGAGTTCAAATCTTTCCTCTAATATTGCCAAGCTGTGTGCCTTGGGCAAATCTCCAAAACTCTCTGAGCCTCAGTTTCCTCATCTGTAAAATGAGTGGTTTGAAACAGATGCCCTTCCAGCTCTATATCTATTATCTTAGGATCCTTTGTCTACAAAACAGAGCTTGAACATTCTTCTAATAGTTAATATTCCAAATCAGCCAGGTTTTTATGCCTGAAACTTTACTGCTACAAATCCACTCAAGTTGTAAAACAGCCTCCAGTAAATGGTGGGACTGACTCTCCTGAAAACTAGTGGGAAAAGTCAGCCATAATTCAGAAACTTCAGTGTCACAGGCTTAGAGAAGAGGTGGCAAGCACTTAATGAGAATCCAATGCAGGGTATTATAAGCAGCAGCGTGTATCCTGATCTCAGCACACAGGGAATTACATACATAAACGGAAGAGAATTTGATTTTATGCCACACTTCTCTTCCCCAAAGTGTCCCAATGAGTTTTATAAAAGGACGAGTGAGTTAGTCAATCACCGGTAGCAGAATGTCTCTTGAGGTAAACAAAGCCAACATGGTAGACAGAGCTATAAATCACTTGGGCTTTGGACTGTAGAATTATTTCTTGGGAAAGAGGTTATCTTGACCAGTATTCAGGATGAGGGCAGGGTCACAAATGTGATGAGACATACTCTTACCTTTTATCCAGCCAACCACAAGCTGTTAAGATATCTGCCCCAGTTGTTAGATCTCTCCCTCTTGAAGTCACTTTGTATTGATTGGTCTTTGTACATTTTGTGTCTCCCCAATGGAATGTAAGCTTCTTGAGGCAAGAACTGTTTTGCTTTTCTCTCTATTTCCATACCTAGCACAGTGCCTACTAAAAAGCAGAGTCTTAAAAAGCCAGTTAACAACTCATCAGAACTGGCACCTTGAGACCTACAGCATTTCCGTATGCCACCCATGGGACACCCCTGTCCCCCATGAGGCTCCTTCCCCGTACTCAGACTGGGATCAGTCCGAGCAGAACTCAACATCTAAAAGAGGGAGGTGAGGCTATTCCACACTCTAGTTCATTGTGCCCTCAACCCCACAAAGGACCCCAGGAAAAATTTCTTAACTAAAATTTAAGTAAGGCTTATGTCTAGGGTCTCCTCAAAAGAGATTAATAGGGTCCATTCTAGAAAAGCTCTTCAATGTACAAATGGTAGGTATTAGATACAGAACAGCTATTTATTTTTTTCAACCTCAAAAGAAGTGTTTAAAATACAAAAGACTTATAAGCATGCATTAATATGTGCTTAAAACATAAACCATAACCAATCACCCTCGACATTCTTTGGAGAGGTAAAGAGTCCTGGGAGATCTCTGGAACTGCTGGTTAGATTTCACTCTCACCTCAATCTGTGCTATCTGAGCACCTCAAGGACCAGGTTTTCTAGCAAGGTAAGGCAGAGCTCATCCTCCTGGGGGTGGTCATCTCCACCAAGATGGATGTAGTTGCAGGAAGCACCTTCTTCTGGGCAACCAAGGATCCTAGACCTTTCCAGCTCACAAGATAACCACCAAGCCTGGAAACATTCATCTCTTAGGTTAGCTCTTTAAGCACCTGTGCTCAGAGAAAGAAATACAAATTAGAAAAGGTAGCCTGGGACTCAAGATTCAGTCTTAGAATCATCCAGGTAAAGATATGTCCTCGATGATATATCTACTGCTGGGGTGTGGGGGTGAGGGGAGGAAGGATATTGAGATTCCCTCCGTTGGAAGTCTAAAGAAGACATGATGTTGGTCTTGTTCCAACAAAGAGGGAGAGGGAGAGAGAGAGAAAGAGTGAGACAGAGACAGAGAGAGACAGAGAGTGACAGAGAGAGAGAGAGAGAGAGAGAGAGAGAACAAGAAGGGGAAGGGAGGAGAAGAGAGGGGAAGAGGAGGAGAGGAAAGGGGAGAAAGGGAGGAGGAAGGGAGGGAGGGAAGAAGGGAGTGAGAAAGAGAGATAGATAGATAGATAGGTGGGAGTTTTTCTCCTTATTCCCTTATCTAGCTTACTGAAGGGGCAGCTTTCTTGGCTCAGTCACCAATCATCTCTGATACAGCCTCCCTTGTCAAAGGGACCAAGGGACCAACCAGATTTTTGTTTCTAATAAATCCCTTTCAATAACATCCTAATAGTCTCATTTGGGCCTAAGTACTGTTGCTTCATTTCTTTTCTGCAATATGATAGACTCACAAATTTAGAGCTGAAATGGATGTTTGGGGCAATCTGGTTCTGCTCCTTCCTTTTGCAGATGAGGGCACTAGAGAGGGTGAGCAGATTGCCTGAGGTCATACAGGTGGTAAGTAGCAGACTTGAACCCATGACCTCTGGCTCTGAGTACAGTGCTCTCAGAACTAACCTCTGAATAGTCCACTGACTGTACAGGCACCGAAATATATTTAAATGTGATGGACACTCAGAGACAGGCACCTTTGAGGAGAAACATAGCCAGTGTTTTTCATTTTCTGGCATGAGCTGGGTTGTCTTATTCACCCTAAACTCCTTTCAAAGGCATTCATATGCTGTCAACGTAGAAGTTAATAAGCAATATGTCTCCATTCTTTTTCTCTGAATCCTACATCCTGACCTCTGAAATCCAGGGAGAGGATGATTAAGGCTGGTAAAATTACACAGATAGAGACATGAAGGACGTTATGCCAAGGGGTGGGAGGATGGGGAAGACTGCTTGACAAAACCACTGGGGAAAAGGGGAATCGAGGATCCCTGAGAGGTGGTACCTAGAAATGGCCTGCCACTTATTCATGTATAATAAGTGTATACTTTCAGCATCTATATAGTATTCATATAACAACACACTTCAAAACCATATCGGTTATTGCTGACTAGGATAAGAATTGGGTAGATGGAGAGAGAGATAGACAGAAAGACAGAGACAGAGAGGGACAGAGACAGAGACAGAGACAGAGAGAGAGAGATAGAGAGACAGAGAGAGAGAGAGAGCTCTCCCGCCTAGTTATGATAACATATCTTCAAATCTTTCCTGCCTGTGGGTAGATTCCATTTAACAAGAATTTTTTAAGCACTTCCTATGTAGTGGGTGTTTCGGTAGAGTCTGGTATATGAAGACAAAAAAGAAATCACCCCTACCTTCCAACAGCACACATTGTCTTATAGAAATAAAAGATGTTCACAGATAAATAAATGCAAAACATAACCAAAGCAATACAAAGCGATTTCAAGATGCAGAAACCATTAACAATTAGGGGGAACAGAAAAGGTCCATTGGGGCCAGGGGTGGCTGCACTTTAAAGAAAGCTAGGAATTTTATGAAGCTGACGAAACAAGCAAAATGTATCGGCCCCTGCCCTCAGCAGGATTTCTTTCTACTGGTGGACAAACACAGCATGAACACAGATGTTTACTAGCACAAGGGACATCTGGGCCTCTTCAGAACATTGGGCCAGAGCTGGCACAGCCCCATTCCTTTTTCCTGCTTCTTTATTGATCAAGAGGGAGAGGGGCTTGCATGGGCGAATAGAGGAACAGCACTGGGGCCTCCCGAGAAGTTTCCTTTGAAGATTCTCCAAGGTCTGATGAATGGGAGAAAATTCAAGACAAAGGCCATTGTATGAGTGGGCTCTGGGATGTGTCCAAGAGGCTACCAACACAAATCATCTCAATATTTCCTGACTGTTTAAGAGCAATCTTGGAAAACTGGTGTCTCAGATATGAGCCTCCTGAAGTAGGTTTGTTAGTCAATGGCTTTCTTTGGAGTCCAATAGTCTGAAGGCCTCATCCATAATGGTGGTATAGAAGGAGATTGGATAGAGGAGGATGTGAGCGGATCACTGGACTGTGGATAAGACTACTACTTTGGATCAATACAACATGCCAAAAGACTGGGCAGTCACCATTCACATTAGTGGACCTGTGTTATCAAGGGATTGGCTCAGCCCGGTCTTTATGAGCATGAGCAGTGTATGCAGCTGACACAGTTTCCGTGTAGACATTGGAGCATATGCAGATATGTTGTAACTGATACTGGGTCTGCTAACCACATAATGAAGAAAGGACTTTTGATTGGTTGCTGAGCCAGAAATGGGATGCACTCAAAAAATATTAATTGGCCAAACTTTGCTTCCTGGTTATGTTTGAGTGAGAAGACAAGGTCTGCTGTAGGCTTCCCATGAGAAGAGAGGCCTTGGACCTTTATCTTTTTACCTGGGCTGCCACAATCTGGGCACCCATCCACAGGTCTTTCAGAACCCAGATTTTTATCCTTAAACCTGACAGCTAGCAGCAGGAAGAAGAGGTCTAAAGGGTAGAGATTGACCCTTTGGGTATATCCAGTGAAATACCACATGTAAAGCACTTTGCCAACCTTAAAGTGCTGTACAAATGCTACGATGATGATGGTGGTGGTGGTGGTGGTGGTGATGATGATGATGATAATGCAACACAGAGTTCCAGCCCATCAGCCCATTAAATGAGTCCTCCTATCTGACAGGAATTGCCTCTCCATCACACCTCCTCAACGTGATGATGTACTCTGGTGTCATGCAGTGTGGTACGGCCATGAGATCATTGGCTCTGGAGTCAGAAAACCTCAGTTCAAATTCCAGCTCTGATACTTGCTAACCTTGCGACCTGATGGTCATTTGGTACCAAATGGTGACCCATGTGAGGAGAATCCAGGTCAAGAGCCAGAAGAGGCAGCTGTCTATTGGTACCATTTTGAGGGGTTGGGGAATCACAGAATCATGGGCTTGAATATCTCAGATAACTTGCCTGTGAGTTTGATATGTGTCATTGATTCTTTTTTGAGAACAAAGGATGGACAACAAGTCAAAGGATTTTATCATACGTGTTTCTACAGCCTATACATGCATGTATACATACACAAACATATACATATGTGTGTGAGCATATATGTGTATATATATATATCCACATGTATATATGTGGATATATATATATGCAAAACCCCCATTCATTCCAATTTTCAGAGTCTGTAGCTGGTCTGTTTCCAACTTTACCAACAAAGTTTAAGCCTGCAGGTCACCTTGGCTTAGCCCACATGCTGCATGCTCAGCTGACAGGAAAATTTTTCAAATCGTGAGCACTTGCTCTGCCTTGAACAGCAAAGTATGCAGATGGGGAAAACAATCTCACTAAACCTGCCAAAAAGGAAGGATGCCGATAGGAGAAAATTGGCTTGAACAGGATTGTTTGGCTACGTTTTGCTGAACACCATTTTTCTCCTGGAGGGAAAAAGTGAAAGGTTATAGCTTTAACACTCAAGCAAATATTATTAGTATATGTATGGCTTTCAGTTCAACTCAATGGGTATTTTTCCTTTTTAAATATTTTATTGATGTCCTTTTCTATTTCCATGTCACTATCAATTCCCAATGACTCCCTAGCATTCAACAAAACTCTCCCTCATCACAAGTGCAACCAACACTTTGGCCACGTCTGAAAAGGGGACGCTGAGTTCCATACCTAAGTATTGTCTACCTCTCCTTGTATCCCTGAGACTTAGCACAGGGTTGGCACATGGCAGGTGTTTGCTGAATGTCTGTTGATTGATTGATTGATCAGTTCTCTGAAGCCACAGGTGGACACTGTATTGGTCAGGATTTCAATGTCTTTCAATGTTTTTCTTTACGTTGTTGTGGTCATCCTGTAAATTACCTTTCTTTGCATCTCCAGAGTTTAACAGGGTATCTGGGGCATAGTAGCAATGCCTCTGACACTTGCTAGCGGTGTGACTCCAGTACAAGTCTTCAGTTTCCTCATTTGTAAAATGGGGGTAATAATAATAGCTCCTACCTCCCAGGGTCAAAATGTGATTACATTTGTGAAGTGCTTCACAAACCTTAGAACACTATGTGAATGCTAGATATTATTATTATTATTATTACTACTACTACTACTATTATTAGCTAATTTCCTTCTTACTTCACTCTGCATCAGTTCATTCAAGTCTTCCATTCTTGAAATTTTCATATTCTTGATTTCTTACAATGCAATCACAATCCATTACGTTCGGATTGAAATGGCATTGCCCACAGCTGAGGCATAGCTCATGGAAAGCTGGGCTCAAAATCAGCAACTCCTGTATTCTAGTCTTGACTCAGCACATAGTGCTCAACCCTGGACAAGTCACTTAACTGCTTAGTGCCTCAGGCAACTCTCTAAAACTGTTAAGTGGTGGTGTTAGCATTACTCTGCATTTGTAGAAGAAATATATTCACTCAGAGTTCCCTATACCACTGAAATCTGAAGTCTGGTTAAAAAAACAAAACAACAAACACTCATATATCCTAAATATATTCTGCTGTACCCCAATTAATAGGCACCTGCTTTCCCTCCTGTTCTTTGGTACTTCTAAAAATGCCTGTATAAATATATTTGTATATATTGGACCTTAGCTCCAGGCATTTTCTCTGGCTCTTCCCCCATGCCTGGAATGCTTTCCCTCCTCAACTCTACTTCCTGCCTTCTCATCCCAGCTAAAAGCCCACCTTCTACTGGAAGCCTTTCCCAACCTTCTTAAATCTAGTGCCTTCTTTCTGGTAATTATTTCCTATTTCTCCTGTATATTGCTTGTTTGTACACATCTGTTTGCTTGCTGTCTCCCCTGTTAGATTGTGAGCTCTTTGAAGACAGGGACTATCTTTTGTTTTTCTTGTTTCCCAGTACTTAGCACAGTGTCTGGTATATAGTAGGTACTTAATAAATATCTATTGATTGATGGACCTTTCACTTTTTCTTTGACCTCTTTGGGGTATGTATGCCTAGAACTAGGTGTATTGTTGAGTCAAATGGTATGTACAAATTGCTGACTGTTTTTAGTATGATTCCAAATTGTTTTCCATGAGGGTATGAAGAGGTCTATAGGTTTTGGGGTGCTCCTAGATGCACAGAGGCACCCCAAGATCACAATGTGGGTTTGCCTGAAAGAATTCAACCCAAATCTTCTACCAGCCAGAGAAATAGTTTATTAAAGATAAATCACATATAGGCCAGGTGACGCATGTGAGGATGAGTGGGCATGAGAGTCTCAGCCTCTGGGTGTGAGAGGTTCTCAGCATCTGAATGGGGGCTGAGGTGGATAGGCCAGGTCACAGGCAAGCAGGCATGAGAAAACCTCAGCCTCTAGGCATGAGAAATTCCCAGCAGCTGAATGAGAAAATCCCAGCAAAGGTGGATCTTAAATTCAGAAAGACTGTGGGAGGGATCTAGGAGTGGCCAAGTTGTTTGGGGTGATGGGAGGAAGGGCCTAGGGAGATCTGGATGGGAGTGGCTAGTAAGCTGGGGTGAACAGAACTCCTGGGTCCTGGACCTCGTGGCACCTACCTAGGATTAAGGGTGGGAAATGGCCAGGGGCCACAGGAAGGTAAAACAATGGAGGGGAGATTGGGTGTAGCCACAATGAAAGGCCAGTTGATGGGGGGAGGTAGTTGGGAAAAAGGGTCCAGGTGAGAGCTGTTTGGAAGGTCTGAGAGATTGAACAGACAATGAGAGTAGATAATAAAGGGAAATGGAAGGTAGAAGTTTGCTTTCAAAGGGAGATAAAGAGAGCTTTCAAAGGGAAAAAAGACAGTTTCTAAAACTTTAAGGTTTTTCTGGGAATTGTAGACAAACCAGAGCTAGGTTCTTTTTAGGGCCAGGGAGGAAAGCGCTTCTGAATAAGATCAAAAGGCCAGGCTGAGGCTTTGGAAGGGCAAAGATCTCAGCTAGTTTAAAACTCTACTAACAAAGCATTATCGTGTCTGTCTTCCCACAGTCCCTCCAACGTCTACTATTTTCATCTTTTGCCATCTTTGCCTATCTGATGGGTGTAGGGTGAAACCTCACAATCCAGTAAGCATTTATTAAGTGACAGGAAGTACAAGGCTCTTACTGAAACAGAAACAGGATTTGGGCTTATATGGCCTCTTTCTTTTGTCTTGTCCATCAAGCTGCACAGCACCAGGGATTTGCTGGACCAGCTCAAACCAGTTAGGAGAATTAATTGTTAGATTTTCAGTGTGACCACACTTCAAAAATAAACAAATACTAAAAAACCAGAGCTTGGTTTCTCATCTTATTGTTGGTCTAGACTTAAGAAAGCTATGAAGAAAATTTTAAAATGCAGATTAAACTTAAAAGTGGGTCATGCTTTTCAGAGAGCCAGTTGTTAAACATTTACCAGCATGCTCTTGCTCAATTATAAAACAATGATCTGATCCATAAACTTGGGTCTTCCTGGCTTTGAAAGCAGTTCTCTAAGCTCCTGGAGGACAAGCTCTTTCATTTTTGTGACCTATGAAAGTGCCTGTCACATAGCATGCCGTTTAATGAAAGCTTGTTTCTTAATTGCTTAACCCCAAATATCTTTTTTTTTCCTCTACCCTAGACTATGCTGCCAGCATCTGTGAAATATCTTCCACTACATATGCCTATTCATAGTGACTTCTGTTTTTCCTCCTCTCAGGAGAGGTGCATTATAATATGCAGAAGTTTGCTCCAGCTTTGGAAATCCAAACATATTACTGAAAAGAGAGCCTGAAGTTGAAATTGAGCAAATCACACATACTTTCTGACCTTAGGTTTTAGAAGGAAAAAGTGGAGGTGATGGCAGGAGAAAAGTGCCTAAAGGTACCTACAGTCTAGAAGATTTTGTCTTCTGCGGAATTTCCAATTTCCCTAAAATCTCAATAATTTGTGCCAGTTCTGGGAAGAAGTTTTCTTTTTTTTTTTCCTTGCATAGAAAGGATTTGCCAAGCAAATGGTTAACAGGATTGCTCTAGAAAGTGGTTAAAGTATTAAAAAAAAAAAAGAAAAGAAAAAACCCACCTCAGACTTTTGAATCAGTTTCAAACATTTAACAGGCACACATACACATTCAAATAATTGATATGCCTATTACAAATCCTTTCTATATGTTCATTTTACATTCTCTTAAAGCCCTCTGTTGGGTGATACTTAGACTGCCTGGTTCTAATTGCAAATGTTCCTGAAAATTTAAATTGCAAAGTGCTTAGCATTAATCTTCTCATTGTATCCTCCTAACAACCCTGTGAGCTAAACATTTATAGGTATTGTTATTATTCCCATTTAAGGTAAGGAAAGGTAAAGTAAGGAAAAGTTGCTTCACACATGTCCACATATTTAAGAAATGATTTGGAGGCATATTGCAACCCAGGTCTTCCTGATTTCAAATTCAGCCATCCATTCACCATGCTACCTCAAAAATGGCAAAAATTTTTCAAATATTCAGTGACTTAGCCCTCCCTCACTCGAATCAAAGTCAATTGCAAATCATGTCATCATCTCCCTGATGCCATGGTCCTCTTCAAGAACAAAGGACAACCCACACAACACACAACACAACTCAGACCCTCCACTAATCACAAGTCAAGACATGATGTCATTGGTCCTCTTTGAGTATCAACAGCAACAACAAATCAGGTTGACTTTCCCAACCCAATGGATCTGAATTCCTGAAGTCTGATTGCTGTTAAAAAGCTGAGGGAGAGGGATTAGATGGATATTTATCCTTCCATCCATCTGCTCATTCCATTCCCACTGTCTTTAGAACATACATGCAGTGACACAGCTGCTCAGTTGTGTCTGAGTCCCACAGTCACAGACAGCCATGTTAATAACCTCAATATGGTTATCGTTACTGTTCAAGCCTGTGGCATTGCAGCCCAGATATTACAACCTAGCACAATTTTGATGACACATAGGTGGCTTTATAATTCAATATTCAAATGATAATACAGACTAGGCCAATGGGAGGTAACATTATTATTTTCCCCTGGCTCTCTAGGCAAGAACCAGTTCAAGAAAACTCATAGAACAATGGCATTTCTGTAATGTAACCAGCCATCTGTTACAAAGCAAATTCAAATGAGTCTTCCTCTTACATCAATATAAAGAATTTCAAAAGACTGAAAAATGGAAAATAGCAAGATGATTCTCCAAAATAAATGATCCATACCTCCTCCCACCCTTCCACCCCAATTCGTCTTCTATTCTTACTACCTCTCAAACCATAAAAGAAATAGTAGGGTTGACTGAGAAATATTCAAAATAGAACTACTGTCTCTCCAGAATGTGAAGCAAGAATTTAACTACTAAATGATTATTTGTAAATTATCAATTGCCAAACAGAAAGACATCCCCAATTCTTGCCCTGGACTATGTATATGTTCATATACAAGTCCTTTTTCCTTTCTGGGGTTCCACCTAGGGCAGTACTTGAGTTACCAAAAAATGTATGGATTCTTGGGGAGACATCAGCCACAAGAAAAGGGAGAGAGGTCTCTAGATTCTTTATAGGTTTGGGTGCTAGACCTTTCTTTGACCTTTATTATATGAATAATATGTTTTTTTTAAAAGGTAACTTATTTTTATTAATATTTATTATATTTTTAAAGATGTCTCTTTATGTGAATAACATTTTTATAAAGATGGCCCTAAAATATATGCTCCATTCCCTCTAAAAAACAGAACATTTTTATTTTGAATTGAGAGATGTTTTTAAGACTGTCTCAGGATTCTCATTCATTCATTCATTTGCTCATTTAAGGACTATGCAAATTATATATCAGATTTGGGGTCCTTATTTCAACTCCCACTTACACTGACAATTTGGGTCCTCAGAGGACAGCTCCATCTCCCTTTCAAAATTCTAAGGGTGTGCCTAAAGGGTTGTAAGGTTCTTCTAATACTTTTGGCTTGAGCTCCCACTCTGGCATATTTGCTTTCAAGTGAATCACCATTTGTATTTAGTATTTCCCCTATATCATTGATTGACCCAGTGATTGGCACCCATTACCAGTTTAACCAATGAAATCTGGTGCTGGCTAAGAAATGGATCAGTGGAATAGATTGGGTACATAATGCACAGTAGTAGACGACCGTAGTAATCTGGCATTTGATAAAACCAAAGATCCAAGCTTGTGGGTAAGAACTCATCATTTAACAAGGATTGCTGGGAAAACTAGAGAGCAATTTGGCAGAAACTAAGTATGGACCAACATCTCACACCATACACCAGGATGGGGTCAGGGTGGGGACATGATTTGGACACAAAAAGGGTGATGTCATGGGGAATGACTGAACAAGTTGTAGTATGTGATTGTGAAGTGAACAGAACCAGGAGAACATTGTACACAAGAACAGAAATATTATACAATGATCAACTGTGAATGACTTAGCTATTCTTAGTAATACAATGATCCAGGCTAATTCTGAAGGACTTATGATGAAAAATGCTGTCCACCTCCAGAGAAAGAACTGGTAGAGTCTGAATGCAGATCAAAGCATACTTTAAAAAATTTTTCTTTATTTTTCTTGTTGGTTTTTGGGGGGGGCTCTGTGTTTTCTTTTGCAATGTGGCTAATATGGAAATACATTTTGCATGACTTCACATGTATAATCTATATCATATTGCTTGCCTTTTAAAGGTGAGGTCAGGCAGGGAGGGAGAGAATTTAGAACTCAAAATTCTAAAAAAATGAATGTTCAAAAAATGTTTTTACATGTAATTAAGAAAAATAAAATAAAATTTAAAAACATTATAATAGTAAAAAAAAACTTAACCAATGAACATCAACCAGTTTTTACAAAAGGATATTTACTGAGAATAAAAATATAAAACATGACCATTGAATTTTGGGCATTCTATCTATTTTATCACTTAGGTCTCTAGGGAAATTGGACTCAAACTTGAAGTAGAAATTACAAATATTTGCCCCACCAAATTCACTTCCAAGTCTATCGTAACCCCACAGAGGCTTATAGTAATTCATTTTCCTTGATCAAATATTCAGAAAAAAGATAAATAAAATCAACCTGTTAGTGCACACTCCCTCCCTGTTGGGTACATTTAGTTTTAAAAAGGCCTTTTCTTCACCATGCAAAAATCAGGCAAGAAACACCATATGCTACCCAACACCTCCATTTACCATCACCAGGAACTTCCAGAATTGGGCTCCCCAAATGTGTATGATCCCAGGACAGGGCCCTCATCCACCAGTTCTTCATGACAACTATATAGCACTTGCTAAGTTTTACAAATATTTTACACACATTGTCTCATTTGATTTTCACAACAATCCTATGAGTTGGCAACATAAGAATTATTAAGTTAATTTTACAGGTTAGAGGTTAGATGGCACCTATTGTCACAGAGAAACCAAATACCAGAGAAAGAATTCTAATCCAATTCTCCTCTGGAACTATTCTGACAATATAAGATTTGAAAATACAATACTATTAAACAAACTGGTAAAGCAAAATATCACCAACCAATTTAAAAGAAGGACAGTCTGGAATCATAAAATGAGTATTTTCAGAGAAATCCAGTCTTTACTTTTCAAATATATGTATTAATTCAGTTGAGGCTAGCAAAGAGTTGCCTAATAGCTATCACCCCTTTAAAAAGTGTTTTAAATCAGAGATAAATATTATTTGTAATTAGCAAATCAACTGTCTTTATGGATGATTTTAAAGTTATCTTTTTTTTACCTTAAGTAGGTTAAATATTCCCCTTGAAGATTGCACTTATAATATTAATTTTCTTAACTAATTGGATGACAAATACCAATGCAAAGGAAATAGACTAACCTATTCCAGAAACATCACAAATTACAATTTATCACATCAATTTCTTTTTTCCATTTCATTTTTCAACTAGCAAACATTTATTTTTTTCTACCTTTTCCTCTCCCAATTTAAAAGAAAAACAAATGTTTTGTAGCAAATATATCTAATCAAGCAAAACCAATCCCCATGTTGTCCATGTCCAAAAATTTACGTCCCATTCTGAATCATGAATCTATTACCTGTCTGTCAGGAGATGGGTAACATCCTTCTTCATTAGTCCTCTGGAGATATCGTTGGTTGCGTACTTATCAGAGTTCTTAAGATTTTCAATAATTGTTTGTCTGTACAATGTTATTCTTATTACATAAATTATTTTCCTAGTTCAGCTCAATTCACTTTATATCATTTCATACAAGTCTTCCTAAATTTTCCTGAAACCATCTCTTCATTTCTTAGAGCAAAATAGTATTTCATCCATTCCTATATCAAAATTTGCTCAGTTGATGGCTAACTTCTTGGTTGCCAGTTCTTTGCCACCACAAAAATAACTGCCATAAATATTTTTATATGTGTGGGTCTGTTTCCTCTTTCTCTGATCTCTTTGAAATATGGTCAGTAGAGGTATTGCTAAGTCAAAGGTTATGCATCATTTAGTGGCTTTGGGGACACAATTCCGAATTTAACACATCAAAATTAATGAAGTTTTTATAGATTGCTGCACATGAACTGGTAAGAGAGTGGACCTAAATAATTAATCCATGAAAATCATGACATTATGACCTAAGGAAATAGATCATCTAACACCTATGTGCTACTACATATTTCAAGTCTTTAAGGAGAAAAAAGAAATTTATTTTGCGGGTTAGAAATGCATGATTACCCTGAAAGAATAAACATGTTTAGATGAAATATTTACTATAGTTTAAACATGCTGACTTGTTCAGGGCAACCAAACTTCTTAAGGCCTAGGATCTAGTCCTGGAAGGGACCTTAGAAGTCTTGCTATTCAACTTCCTCATATAACAATTTAGGCAACTGAGACCTAGAGAGGCAAAGGAATAGACTCAAAGGCAAATTCAGAGCAAATGTCCAAGTTGGGATTTGAATCCAGGCCCCCTAGCTCCAGATCAGGTGCCCTTTTCATCACACCCCATGACCTCTAGATGAGTTTGTCCCTCATTACAATACAGAAGGTTGAAGTTGGAAAAACTCATATTCGAGTCCTATATTTGACATAGACGAGGCGTGTGATCCTGGGCAAATTCGTTCTGCTCTCAGTGCCCCCGTACAGTTCTCTAAGACCATAGTTATCTGACTTCACAAGTGGAGAGCTTCCTTACTGAAATTCCCCACACTAATTAAATCACTGGTTTGCCTCTTTGTCCAAAACTTTGAGAGATGATGAATATGTTTATATATTTTATATAAATGTGCATATAAAATATTAATGTATTTATAAGCATACACACTTATATAATTCACACAGGGTGGGTGTTCACATGGTGGTCAGAAAAAATTATACGAGGACACTCTCGAGGTGTCTCTTAGGCACTTGGAAATTGATTGTGTGACATGGGAGACATCAGCACAGGATTGCCCAGCATGGCGTGCCCTCATCAGAGAAGGTGCTGTGTTCTATGGGCAAAGCAGAATGAAAGTAGCTCAAAAGAAACACAGATATTCACATGGATTATTTGTGCCCAACCTGTGGTAGAACATTCCAAGCTCACATTGGTCTGATCAGCCACTTGGACACAGCAACTCGACTCTAACATAATGATGTCATTTTGGTTCTCTTCAAGAATGAAGGACAACAATCAACCACTCACCCACCCAACATGTTTACATGGGAGAAGGAAACAGTAAACCATTCTAGCATCCTTGCCAAGAAAACCCTTTGAACAGTATTGGTGGACTGTGGTTCACGGAGTCATGAGGAATTGGATATGAGTAAGCAACTGAAACATCACCACAACAATGCATACTTATTCAAAGTGTATATATTTATATAATGTGTTTATACATTTTATACACTCAATATAATTATATATTTCTACCTCTCATATTTTTGGAACAGGAGGAAGTCTTGTAATTTTATTGGTATGGAGAAATCATACCAATAAATGTGTGTGTGTGTGTGTGTGTGTGTGTATGAATAGATGATGGATAGACAGACAGACAGACAGACAGATCAATAGACTTAGAAGATAAAAATAGATAATAGGTACATACATAAACACTTTTTTGTTGTTGTTTAGTTCTTTCCAGTCACGTCCATCTCTTTGTGACCACATTTGGGGTCTTCTTGGCAAAGATACTGGAATGGTTTCCTATTTCCTTCTCCAGCTCATTTTACAGATGAGGAAACTGAGGCAAACAAAGTTAAGTGATTTGCCCACGGCCACAGAGCTAGTAAGTGTCTGAGGGCAGATTTGAACTCAGGAAGAGGAATCTTCCTTGACTCCAGGCCTGGTACTCTATCCACTGTGCCATCTGTATGTACATAGATCTACAGAGGCACAAATTAATTGATCTGTGATTTCCTTGGTGTAGAGAATTTCAAGTGAAGAGTTGCTACCCCACAACTATTCAGTAATTTAGAGCCTTAGAGAGTTGTCTGGAGCATTGAAGAGTTAAATGATTTGGCCAGGATCACACAGCCCTTCTGTGTCAGGGTGAGACTTGAACTCAGGTCCCCTGACTCCTCTCTCTGTTTACTCCACCAAGCTGCCTCTCAGCAGCGACATAACAATACATGAAGAGATTCTGCCTTATCCCAAAGCTGCTCACTGTCTGACAACAGAATCAATAATAATATAAGCGAGCAGATCCATATCACTTTAAGGTTGGTGAAGCTCTTTACATATATTACCTCATCTACCAAATTTGACAAAAAACTGAGACTTTTCATAAGCTAATATCTGGAATAACTTTTCCACTTGGTGTTTCTTTCAAAATGATAGTTATGAGTATATTTCTCATGTGCTATCATGATAAATGTCATAGATATGAGTGTCAGAGTACAAGATTTATCCCCCACTTCCAGCTCATTGAATGCTGTTAATCACCTCAAAACAAAACAAAATAAACGTTACACCAATCTTTTTTCTCAAAGTCTAAAGTGTGGATCCGTGAGAGCACAAACACGGTGATGAAAATTCCAGGCACAACATCCTGACAGCTAACTAACATCAAGAATGATGTCCTGTTGTGACCAGATATTAAAAGTTTAATCCTTCACTGCGAATTTCCATAGATCCAGGCAATAAAAATAAGACATTTTCTGGTCCAAGGCTTTGATTGTCCTTCCCCTGGGAAAACATCCTTCCTTGGCGAAGTATTCTTTATGTTGGCACGAGCAAAGTCACCCATGATTTTACTATGAATTTGGAAATCAATCTCCCTTTAGAAGGGATACAAAGATCGAAATTAGATTTTAGCATAAAGATAATCTGAGAAGATTTTTTTGTCTCTGCTTTCCTTGAACCCATTTCTACTTCTGCTTCTAAGGAGAGGAGAGAGGTGGAGCAGGGGAATTCCTGATCAAACTGAGAAGTTTTTTAACCAACCTGATAAAATTATAGGGCATAGGTCATTGATAGTCCTTGATCAAATTGAAAAGACCCCCCAATCAAACTAATGGGACCCAAGGATCTCTTTGTGATTGGCTGATTGGAGAATCAACCATTGTACCTCATCTCCTATAAAAGAAACTGATTTAACTCTTTGGAGCTCAGCTCTTGAGGACTCACTCTTCTCCTTTTCCTCAACCCCTTCTTTCAAGGTATTGCAAAGATGGGGAGGGGATTTCTCTCACCTCTCCCCAATGGAGCATCAGTGGGAACAGAAGCAAAAGCACATGGCAGGGGGAAGCATGTGCTCACATATACTATGAGAGGGGAGTTCAAGGACATATTCCTCCCACCAGCCAGGCAGCTAGGTAATACAGTGGATAGAGTGCTGGGCTTGGAGCCAGGAAGATCTGAGTTCAAATCTGGCCTCAGACACTTACTAGCTGTATGACCCTGGGCAAGTCGCTTAATCTGTCGGCCTCCATTTCCTCATCTATAAAATGGAGGTAATAATGACATCTACCTCCCTAGGTTGTTATAAGGATCAAACCAGATATTTGTAAAGCTGCTTAGTACAGTGATTGTCACATAGTAGGTACTCATTAAGCACCTACTTCCTTTCATCCTCCCCTTGCATCCTTCTGTGTAGAGGAGAAAGGTATTTGAATTCCTCAAATGGCTCGCTATCAAAATCTATCCTTCCAGCAGAAAAGGGAGAGTTCCTGGGTAGCACCAGTTTTGAGAGCTGCCTCATGGGTAACTAACTATAGGTTTAAAAGTTTAAAAGAAAAAAAATAAAAAATAAAAGTTTAAAAGACCTTGAAAGAACCTGAAACTGTTGCAGTCCTAAGCCCTAAGAGATCTCCAGATGCCTGCCTTTGCCTGCCCCTCCACCAATTCATCTCTTCCATGGGCACTAAACAAACTTGTTTCCATCTGTATAAAAATGTAAATTAGTTTTTAACCCATTGCTTTTTAGAATAGGTAATGTTCACTTCTTCTGCTCAGGCAGGTCACGTGTCAAACTTGGGAATCCTCCTTAGATTCGAGGCTTGCGGCACTGTTCTTTTTTTCATTTTTTCATCGTGATTCGTTTAATAACTTTAAACTTAAAATGTAGTTTGAAATAAAGTTTGGGCTTCTCTGTGAAAAAAAAAAGTTCCTGATTTTAAGATTTTCTAATAACTGCTTCTTGAAGGAGGAAGACAGTGCATACAATTCATGGGTCCTATTTGGAAGGCAAAGCCAGTGTGGTTTTTTTTTGGTTTTTTTTTTTCCTTTGGTTTTTTGAGAGTTGGAGCTTGACAAGAAAGAGTTTGCTTGCTCAACAAGATCCACAGCCTGTTGGCATTTGGGGTAGAACCACACCACAAAGTGGTTTTATGAAAGGTAGAAAGATGCTGTAGGACATTGTATGAATGAGGGACAGATTTACAGGAATGATATAGACTTTCCCCAGCTACAATGGCAAAATTCTCTCCCTATTGTAGGAAAGCAGATGGACCATTTGAATGACTTACACATCCGTATTTGTTCATGCGCTTCAGTAAGTCCTCAGCAGGATGCATTGCCTGTAGAATGAAGAAAAAAAAGGTATCTCACAACTTCAAAATTATATTGTATGTTCAATGCCTATATAGGATTTGTAGAGATCCTGCCACCCACATTCGGAGGCTTTCCTAGATTAATCTAGGTGAGGGCTATGAGCCAAAAGTCAGCTACTCAATAAGCATTCATTAATTGCTTACTATTACTAATTGCCAGACTCTGTGCATGCTAAGGTCCAAGGATACAAAGAAAAGTTTAAAAAGACAGTTCCTGCCCTCAAGGAACTTACATTCTAATAGGGAAGACAATACATGAAAAGAATGCCAAGCTGAGGGGCATGGTGACATAGCATAACGAATCAGAAGTGACTGATTTGGGCCCTTTCACAAAGAACTCATCTGTGGGAGGAAAGAGAGGAAGTAAGTGAAACATTGTTGCCTCAAAGTCATAACTGCAAGCATTGAGGTTTGGAAAGCATTTTGCAAGTATCTGATTACAAGTATCTAACAACCCTGTGAGGTAGGTGCTATTATCTCCATTTTACAGATGAAGAAACTGAGGTAGACAAAGGTTAAATGACTTGTCCAGGGTTGCACAGCTAGATAGTGTCTGAGGCTGGATTTGAATTCATGTTTTCTTGAGTCTAAGTTCACCACTCTACCCACTTCACCACCCAACTGTCTCAAAAGAGAAATTGGGCCCCTTTTGGACCAAGCCCCCGGGTGGGTCCTGGTCTTTGTAAGGCCAGAGTCCTTAAGTCACAGGTTATGTAGTCATTGTAAAAGAATTGGAATTTGTAACTTGGTATCCTTTTGGGGTCATAATCTATTCATCATCCCAACATGGCACTCTCCTAACTTTCCAGGTCTTCTTGTTTAACAATGTGATTTACATGTCCAATACATGTTTCTTATGAGGGAATTATTTCAGATATTTATCTTAACTTGGATCTTGGCAAAGAAATAAAAAGCAAATTCAATCTAACCAGTAACTATTTATTAAGCACTTACTGTATGCAAGGTACTATATGTAAGGTTTGATGGGCAAAGAAATAAAGAGCCAATCCAGTCTAACCAATAAGCAAGCATTTATTAAGTACCTACTACCTAAAGGGTACTATATGCTATGTTTAACGGGCAAAGAATAAAGATCCAATACAATCTAATAAGCACCTACTCTATGTGAAAAGATTGAGACGAGGAAGAAGAATATTGAAGAAACAACCTAGCTATCACAATGAGGGAAAGCCAGGTGAGGGCAAGGATTCCTTTTTGGTTTTGTCTTTGTCTTTCCAATGCTTAGCACACAGTCCCTGGCATATATGTGCACATATATGTATACATACATATATATATATACACACATACATATACACACACATATATATGTACATATATATATATTCGTATATAATGTCCTCAAAGAGATCTAGGAGCTCATCATTTTAGGAGTTCCCTCTAACAATAAAGCAGGTAACAAACTGCTCATGACTCTCCATTTTATGCTATTTTCGCCTACCTCCCAAAAGTTCACCACCAGGGATCCAACCATCATCTTCACTTTCTGCCAACATAGCATGGGTGCCACTGGGGTGCTGTCCACCTGTCATCCCTCCCTCTTACCACATCAATCAATCAATTAATCAATCTCTCCCTATCATACTACGTATCTCTCAATCTTCTCCTTTACTCCCATTCTTCTCTGAAGTCTTTCATTGGCTTTATATTGCAGCCTGATCCCACCCACCATATACTTCTCCATTGCCCTCTGGGTTGTGCTCATCTTTAGTTCTTTGGAGGCAGTGCTGCTACATGTCTCCCTGCCATATAGCTGCCTGGCACATAGTAGGTCTTTAAATAAATGCTTGTTGAGTCATTGAATCCTTTCCCAGTGGGATAAAACCAAAATAGCTTTCTTTATTTTATGAGTTGTCATTTGATTCATTGTTCAGATTGGTCTTATCTTACTATGGGATGATATAATGTGATATGAAATGTAATGATACAGTTAAATAGATTGCAATTATATAATTCTGAAGGAAAAAAAATCTTTGAACAGTTCAACAGTTTTGGGTTTCTTTGTATTTCAAGGAATTACCATTGAAAGGAAAATAGACACATCTTGATCCTGAACTTCACTAACCAGAAACCAGAATGGCCTTCTGGATCACAGCCCATCCAGTATTGTGTCTTCCCAGGGAAGGCAAGGTGCAAAAATATTGATTTTTGGCAGAGCACTGGTCTCAGCTGTATCTTTTGCCCGAGAGAGTAGCAGACATCACAGGGCTCCAAGCTTTAAAGCCAGGATTTTGTAGACAGGAGGAGAAAAGAGGAGGGGAGGGGAGGAGCAGAAACGAGATTGAAATTGATAGGAAGGAAGATTGTTGATGAAAAATAATGGGAAGCATTGGAAAGGTAAGTGTAGAAGAAAAGATCAATACGGGAGCAGGTATTCCTTGTACACTAAGTGCAGGGAAGAGAACCAGACATCCATGATGCATGGTGTCTGTCTCATTCAAAAGTTTATTGGAGGAATACAAAGTGACAGATGGCAAACCAAATCTTTCTTGGACACCATTCAATGAGAGATGAAAAATGGAACCAAAAAGCTGCGCACACACACACACACACACACAACCTACCTAATAACAAAGTGGGTACCCACTGATTAGGGAGTGGTTGAACAAACTTTGTTATACAAATGTAATGGAATAGTATTGCACCGCAAGAAATGATAGAAAAATTCAGAGAAACATGAGAGGGCTTGTACAAATGATTGCCCACAAAGTCAAAGTCTGAAGTAATCAAAATTCACAGAATGACTACAATGCTGTAAAACCAAGCAACAGTAAATGGAGCCAAACTCAATTCTTTGCAGTGATCAATCTCAGCTTCAGCGTACAGATGATGAATCACACTTCCCTCCTTTCAGTAAAGAGATGGAGGACTATGGGAACAGGATGGTACATATGCTGCCTGATTTGGTCTTTCTCCCCCATGTTTTAAAAATACTTTTGTTGCTGTTATTTTTAGTAGGGAGGATTCTAAAAGCAAAGTGGTATGGTGCATAAAGTGCTGGCCTTGGAATCAGGGCAACATGGGCTCCAATCCTACTGGAGACACTTACTATCCGTGGGACTTTAAGCAAGTAAATATAACCTCCCTGGGACTCAATTTCCCTATGTGTAAACTGAAGTATCTAGAAGCAGGTTGAACGTTAGAAACAGAATTAGGGCCAGAAGTAGTGGTCAGAGTTAGATTCAATGATCTCTAAGCTCTCTTCCAGCTCTCAGTCTATGATCCTATGAGTTTGTGAGAGGGAGGGGGTATGTACTGGAGAGCTGTTGTTGTCGTGAATATTCAGTTGGCCGGTCATGTCCAACTCTTCCTGATTCCATTATGAGGTTTTCCTGGCAAAGATACTGGGGTGCTTTGCCATTCCCTTCTCCAACGGATTAAGCCAAATAGAAGTTAAGTGACTTTGCCCAGAGTCTGAGGTTGGATTTGAACTCAGGCCCAGTGCTCTATCCACTAACCCACCTAACTGCCTTCATACTGGAGAATTACTGTGGTGTAAATAACAAAAGGCATCAGCATGACTCTTTTCCAACAGGCGGACCCAGAACCACCCCCATGAGCTCCTGTCATAAAGATCTCTTTTTCCAAAGAGACTTTTAGTTGTGATTGCTGAGTGAGTAACTTATGATGCCCCCTAAAACTAGCTCCAGAAGATGCAATCAGGTGGGCTAAGTTGTAACTTGCTCTAAGTCTACAGTGATTTTAATGGGAAACTCACAAGTTGTTTTTTGTTTTTCTTTGTTTTGTTTTGTGTGGAACAAATTCAAACCAATCTCACCAAGTTCTATCTATATTACTCTGTTACTAAATAGATTCGCTAACTCTGCAATATATTGTTCCCTTTCTCTTGATATATTGTATAATTTCAATACTTCAATACTTTCTTATCGATCTTTCTAGTAACATTTATATTTAACTAGTGTGGGTTTATCTATTGATGGTAATAAAATATTCTGCCGTACTTACTGAAACATTACCAGGAGCAGCATTTGTAGTTTTCAATTCTAGAACCACTGAAATATCCTTAAAACATTTTGTTACTAATACTTATATCAGTATTTCCAAGACTTGTGATACTGTTGTTGTGAAAATGCCCTCCACTGAGGCAGTATTATATTAGAGAGTTGTCTGAGGTTCAGAGAAATTATGTGATTTGCTTGTGGTCTTCATCGCTAGTAAGTGTCCAAGACATAATTTGAATGCAGAGTTGCCTCCCTCTAAGGCCAGCATTTAATCAGCTAATGATAGGGGTGTCAAACTTTTTACCCACAGCTTTAATCTCCCAAGAACAGCCTGAATTAGATAAAAATTAACAAAATAAATAAAAATACAGTAGAACATAGATAATGTTAGTTTGTGATTTTTCTAATCAATATACAGCCCTTGCGTGACATTTAGTGGCCCTATTTCTGAGTGTAACCCCCCGTATCATACCATTCTCTTTCTGTTACTGATAATTATTTGTTAAATCTCCACATTTTAGCATGCTGTGAATAAGAAGCACTGTGGTGTCGTTGATCCTTCTATCCTAAAATGGGAAATGGATGAGTAAAAATATTCATTCTATCATTATTTCCTAGACAAGTTTAATCTATGAAAAATAGTTGTTCAATGAGCTCAGAAAGCCCTTCAGAAAACAAGCACATTTCTCTTACCAAGGAAAGAGACTTTATAGACCAGGGCACAGGTTAGAGTACAAGCTTATTTGCAAAATATTGTGGAGGATGAGGATGAAAGACTGCCATCATTATAAAATAATGGAAAAAGAATATAGAAGAAAACAAGGCTACAGGGAGCTTGATATGAGATTTAGGTAAGCCAGATCATCACTTGCAGTTAAACTGGAATGAAGATAATGTGTAAGTGTAAAGGGGAATAGCTCATCTATTGCCATGATCTATTTCCATCAGCAACAATAATGTTACCACCATATTTGGACTCCACCAGCAGGATACTCAATATACAATGTAAAGAAATGACAAGGGCACATAAAAACGTAAATTCATGTAGTTAATGCTGACTGGACCTACCTAAGGACACACAGAAACTATATTTATGCTTGATGGAGAAAACACATTTTTTAAGGCACTTGGAGGTCAGTTCTCAAAATAACTGTAACTGAAGGGAAATACTGAAATAAATGGAGAAAAACCCTGAATACCATTGTGCCACCTGGATTCTCTGAGGGATGTCTTTTGTTCTTTCAAGTACTATCCACCTCTTCCAGCCATACCTTGCTCAGTGATGTTCTCCACACCACTTCTTCTGGGTATGGGTAGGAGATTTACCCACAGCAGTAAAATCATTGTTCATCCATCATACTTGAAGAGGACCAATGATGTCACAGTGTTGGGGTCAAGGTGCAGTGTGTTTGACCATGGCTGATCAGTCCAATATGAGCTTGGAAGACTTTACCACAGGTCAAGCACAAAGAGTCCATTTGAACATTTGGGATGGAGATGTCTCTATATGTGTGCCTCTCACATTTCCTTTGTGCCACTGAAATTCTGCTTTGCTCATTGGACCACAGTACCTTCTTTGCGATACAGGCACATCGTGCTGGGCCTGTGCCAGCATCTTCCATGTCTCACAATCAATACTAAAGTGCTTCAGAGACCTTGAGAGAGTCCTTGTACTGGTTTTCTGAACACTATATAAGGAGTTGTCCATAAAAAATTTTTTGAGCAAATATGGGTGTGTTTGGCTTTTGGTCTATGTGGCCTGCCCATCAGAGTTGTGCTCTCTGCAATAGAGTTTGAATGCTTGGCAGCTGAGCTCAAGAAAGGATTTCAGTATCCGGTATCTTATCCTGCCAGGTGATCTTCAGAATCTTCCTAAGACGATTCAAACAGAAGAGATTCAATTTTCTGGCATGGCGCTGGTAAACTGTCTGAGTTCAAGTCATATATCCATCAAAGAACCAAAGGGAATCAAAGAACCAAACCTCCCACCCCAAAGGTAAGCAAAAAGACAATGAGACCTATCTTCCATGCCTTTCTGGCTATCTGTAGAAGCAGGAAGAAGCAAGATGGTGTAGTTGAAAGAACCCCAGATCTGGAGCTAAAATGCCCTAGATTTGCCACTTAAAAACTATGTGACTATGAGGAAGTCATTTACCCGCCCTAGACTTTGGTTCTCTCATCTCTAAATACGGCAGTTCAAGTAGGCTCAGTTCTCTCCAATTCAACAAATACTTGTCATGTTACTACTATGTTGGCACTGGGAATACAAAGACAGAAATAAAACCATCTCTAGCCTAGAGGATTTTGTGCACTTCTATAGGATCTCTGAATTTCCTACCAGTCACATCCATTCTCTGATTTCAAATACACTTTGGGACAGCTCGAATGGTTAGGAAATTTTTATATATAATGGATAAAGTACTGGACTTGGAATCAGAAAGACCTGAGTTCAAATTTTACCTCAGACACCGCATGCCGCTGAGCAAATAAATTACCTAGCCTGTATTTATTTCAGTTTCCTTATCTGTAAAACAAGGATAGTAATAATAGCACTTATCTCAAGGGTTTTGTGAGAATCAAGTGAGATAATATGTGTAAGGTGCTTTGCAAACCTTAAAGTATTATTTAAATGTTAGTTATTATTATTATTATTAAATTTCTACCTTTACAACTTCTGCCCATTGCTTCTAGCTCTTCCTTTTGGAATCAAGTAGAACAAAGCCAATCCCTTTTCCATGACACTATGATACCATGAAGATAGCAATACTGCCAACCTCAAGACATACATACTAATGCATCAATATGAATTGTTTGGACAGTTACTTCAGATAGACGATAGTCTAGGCTCTTAATTGAGAAGGAGAAGGCTCTTGGGCTGGATTGCATTTTGGAAATTCCTCACTGCCACAAAAGCCCATCTCTTTCCATTCAATTAAACCAAGCAAATTTTTATTAAGTAGGAACTTCGTACCGATAAGGAGCAGGCCCCTGAGGCAGAAAAAGTTGAATTCCACGTCTAGGCAGCCTTGAGTCACCCAAAGTCATGTCCAAGCTAGAATCTCATCTTCTCCAAGAAGCCTTTCCCAATCCCTCGTAAAACTAGTGCCTTCTTCACTGATTAATGCCAGTTTATTTGGTATTTTGTTTGTTTGTGTATAGTTGTTTGCATGTTGTCTCCCTGATTTAATGAGCTTCTCAAGAGCAGGGACTGTCTTTTGAATTTATTTGTATCCCTAGTGCTTAGCACAATGTCTGGCACATAGTAGGTGCTTTTACATGCTTATTAATTGACTGACTGACCTCTTAATGCTCCAGGCAACACTATAATACAATAAGGTGCCCATCTCCATTAGGAATTTCCTGTGCTAATTCCCTATAACTAGTCCTGATCATAGGACCAGTCTAAAACTAAAATTAAAATGTAAAAGACCACAGATATAAAAGCTTAAAAAAAAAAACTTGCCACTGACTTCCATGAATGGACATTCAAGTGGAGATATGACAGTTAAAAGCTAAATGAATCTAAGATCATTTAGGGAGAGAGAGCGAGCATTAATGCTATCTTGCTAGCAATGTTATATAATTATAAATCACGGAACACCATGATGAGCTTTTTAGAATAAAAGCCTCAAGTACTCCAGAGGGCCATGGAAAGACACATGAGGGTGTCAGCAGATGGCAGCATGTTATTAAAGTCTGCTGACAGCTCCATCCAACCTTGGTATGGGTTGTAATTTGTCATCACTTTAGAGGTAAGTAAGGAGCTGTATCCATCACACCTTGGTTTTTTGGTGAATGTGTGATTTCACTAATGGAGGGACATCTGCCATCCATACCCATGAGAAATTGCATTAAAAACATCATTAAAGAGGACACAACTGGGAAAGATAGCAGGTTGAGAGAATGAGGGTCAACTGGCAGATAAACAGCTAGATGGCACAGTGGACAGAGTACTGGTCCTGGAGTCAAGAAGACCTGAGTTCAAATCCATCCTCAGACACTTAATATCTGTGTGGCCTTGGGTAAGTCATTTAACCTTTGTCAGTTTCCTCAATTGCAAAATGGGGATAATGATCACACCTACCTCCCAAGGTCATTGTTGAGATCAAATGAGATGGTATTTCTAAAGTACTTAATAGCTGGCACATAATAGGCATTTAAAAAATACTTATTCCCTCCTACCCTTCACCTGTGGGTGGTACGGTAGTACTCCCAACAGGTTACAAAAATTAGAGGAAAACCTCCAGAGTGTTAGATGGACCCTGTATAGAAAATATACAGAGAAGCATGAATGAGACTTGGACAAGAAACGGATGAGCGGCAATCTGTCTCTGTGGAGGGAATATACACTTCACTAAAGTCACAGAGCCACCAAAGCACCAAAGAGGGATGGATATAACTTTGTGTCTAGTGCAGTGACTACAAATTGGGAGCTGAACCTACTTCCTGCAGAACTCTAGCTGACTTTAGTGTGAAAAACACAGCAGGTAATAGAAAGTGTTTGTTTTTCAAAGAGGCAGCAATGAATTAACTCACATAAACTTTACAAGTCTCATAAATGTTCCCAAGATGTTGGCAAAATCTTAGATGAAGGTGCAGAATGGTCTAGAAACAGGCAATAAATCTTTCACTACACTTGTCTTAGTTGAACCACAAGATTTTTCATTTTGGCTATCAATCTAGGCATTCCATCACTAGGCAATTACTATGTTTGCATTAAAAATTTTTTTTTTTGGTTGGGAGAATTTTCCCATGGGAGTTCTAGCTTCTGTTGGCAGAAGCTGAGGGTCACAACCTGTTGCATGGCAAAAACAAGGAAGTCTCACAAGACCTCTCCTTTGCTGACATTCGACTCCCACGGTTGGCTCGGCTCTCCTCTCATTGGGAGAAAAGTCCTACTCATACCCTTGACACGAGGGCTGCAGGTGTCCAGCAGACTTGGTGATTGGCTATCACGTGGAGATCATGCTTTGATCAGGTGTTTCTAGGGCTATAAAAGAAAGCTACTAGCACTTAATAAACAGAGCTTCTGCCATCTTGCTGTCTCCCGCCTCATCAATGCGCCTCTGGATTAAGAGTATTGAGCTGGTCTCATGCTCACCACTGCAGTGGCCACATCATTTTTTAAAGTGAATTGGTGGTGGTAATTGCACTAGGATAACAGAACATGACCACAGAAGTGGAGCAGCTCAGAGGATAAGATGTTCATTGGGTGGGCTGAGATGGACTTTTCATATCAATCAAGGAATGTGTAAACTACATAGCATAAGGGATAGAGGGTTTCTTTTGGAGTTAGAAAGACCTGGGTTCAAATTCCCCTTCAAATAGTTACTAGCTATGTGACCTTGGACAAGTTGATTAACTTTTCTCAGCCTCAGGTTCCTTCTCTGTAAAATGGGGATAAGAATGGCACCCAAATCACAGGGTTGTTGTGATGATCAAAAGGGATAACATATGTAAAATGTGTTCCAAACTTTAAAGCTCTATAGAAATGCTAGCTGGTAGCAGCAGCAGCAGCAGCAGCAGCAGCAGCAGTAGTAGTAGTGGTAGTAGTAGTAGTAGTAGTAGTAGTTGCAGTAGTAGTAGTAGTATTTGACTGGTAAAAAAAATCTCTGACTTGAATTTATAGGGGAGAGGTGTAGGAATACTAAGCCTTTAAGGATTTTAGCTACAGCATTTTTACCACAGTACATCCTTCCTTAGCCTCCTGCAAAGAATTAAAAAAAGATTTTCATTTGGCTGTAATGACTACAGTTTTTTGTTTTTGTTTTGTTTTGTTTTTTTGCCTTCCAACTTTGTATTGACTACAGCTTAAAAAAAATGATCATTGCTTATGAAGAGAAATGCCTCAGTACTGATGTTGGAGGTAGGGAGGGGGAGAGAGGAGAAAAAGAAGAAGAAGGAGGAGGAGGAGGAAAAGAGAGAGAGAGAGAGAGAGAGGGAGGTGTATCTATGGTGTTTGAGGTTATGATGATATAACTCTCCATACTCTTAGTTGTTCTAGGGTATACAGAGTCAAGGTCACTCTGAGAGCCTCTGTGCAGAAAACTGAATTTCTAAATTTCCAACATCAGTCCTGAGGCATATTCCATTATAAATGATGGTCATTCATTGTTTAACTATAGTCAATATTACTGAATGAAAATCTTTTTTAAGCTTATGCAGATGGTTAAGGAAATTTTACTGGGGTAAGGATGCTGTAGCTAAAATCTCTGAAGGATTAGTATACTAATAATACTAATTATTAGTATACTTATACCCAAAAGACTCAAGTAAGACACCTTTTTAAAAAAAACAAAACAGTCAGCTTCTAATATTACAGTGGAACAAGGAAGCGGGGGTTAAGGGAAGTAAAAGAAGGGAACAAGCTTTTATTAAGCACCTACTATGTGCCAGGCATTGTGCTAGTACCTTACAAATATGATTTCATAAGTGGTTGGGAAGGGAATGTAAAGAAGAGGTTTTTTTTTTGTATAGATGTTTATTTTATAATAGCAAGGAGTGAAATGTCATTCTGAAGGGTCCACTATTGAAACAATGAGCCACCGATCAATCCATCTTTGAGGATCTTAGTGCTTGGAAATAGCATGTGGCTTCAGAAGCAATAGAAAATAGTGGCCCAGTGTCTGACAAACCTGGGAATATAAATTACTTTGGTGAAGAGTTTCCTATCTGAAGAGAACTTCTGGAAAAAACTTAAAAGTAATTTTGCAGCAATTAGGTTTAGACCAGTAACTTCCAGCATATGCCACTATAAGCTCCAAATCCATACTTAACGTGAATATATGAGTAAATCATAAAAAGAGAGGAGTTCCATATTTATGACTAGAGAGTTCTTACATGAGGCATAGGAATGATGATTAAGTATGAAAAGACATAATTTTGGTTAGCTAAAATGCAAAAACTTTTGTATTAATAAAATCATTACAGATGGAATAAGAGAAACTGGAAAGTGGGACTAAAATCTTTCAATCAGGATGCTAGGTGGTGCAGTGGATAGAGTGCTGGACCTGGAAAAAAGGAAAATTTGAGTTCAAATCCAAATGTGTGACCCTGGGCAAGTCATTTAACCTCTGTTTGAATCAGTTTCCTCAACTCTAAAATGGAAATAATAATAGCACTTACCTTCCAGGACTATTGTGAAGATCCGATGAGATAATATTTGTAAAAGCTCTTAGCACACAGCCTAGTACATAGTAAACATTTAGTAAGTGCTTGCTCCTTTCCCCTTTCCCAGTCAAATATTTCTGATAAAAGTCTGCTATACAGTGAAAAGTATGCACCGGTTCTAAAGTCAGAGGGCCTGGGCCTGGGTTCAAATTCCATCTCTGATTCTACTTGTGTGACTTTGGACAACTCACTTAACCTCCACAGACCTCAGTTCCTCATCTGTAAAATGAGGAGGGTTGGACTACATGGCTTCTGAGATTCCTTCTAGTTCTGTCTATGAATCCATGGTATACAGAGAACTAAGCCCAATATTTAAGACTAAGAGCCGTTCTCCCTAAGATAAGCGGTCAAAGGAGACAATCTTCAAAAGAAGAATTGCAAACTTTCAACAACCATATGAAATGATGTACCAAGTCACCAAACATGATAGACATTTAAATGAAAATAACTCTGAGGTTATCTCATATTCAGAAAATTAGCACAGACGTATCCTAAAAAAGTAGTCTTTGGTGTTAAGACAGTCTGTGGGAAGACAAATACTCTCATATGCTACTTGTGGAGGTATGGATTGGTTTAAAGACTCTCAAAAACAATTCAGAATTATGGCAGAAAAGCAACCTAACATGTTCATCCATTGAATCCAGTGAGTTCCCCTTCCCCTCTTCACCATATTTCCCAAGGAAGCCAATAGAAAGAATGGTCCAACACATAGCAAAATTTTGACAGCATTTCTATAGCAGCAAAGAAAAAAAAGCAAAAAAAGCCAACAATAAACAAAGTGGATGCCCATGGAATAGGGAATGGCTAGACAAACTGTGTTATGTCGATATAAGAGCGTATTGTTTTGCAATAAGAAATGATAAAGTGAAGGAATTTAGAGAAACATGAAAGAGTGGATAGAGCACTGGAGTCAAGAAGGCCTAAGTTCAAATTCGACCTTAGACCCTGAGCAAATCACTTAACCTTTCTGAACATCAGTTTCCTCATAAGTCTGGAACCCAAGCACTGTCATTTGACCTCATTGATCTAAACTGGATCTTGCCATTTGCCTGGCCAATGAATTCTTAAGACTTCTAGGTCTCTCCATTTGCTTTATACCTGAACTTTCTCTTATGTGTTGTCTCCCACCAATTAAATCATGAGCTCCTTGGGAGCAGAAATTCTTCCTTTTTCTACTTGTATCCTAGTGCTCAGCATGTAGTAAGAAGAAACACTTTTCCATTCAATCATTCACTAAGAGAGCCAAAAGGCACTGGTCTTCAAGATCATTGAACAATGTTGCAAAAAAGCAAGTGAGATTTCAAAGTCATTTCAGATTCAGCTGTGTGCAGTTAGGTCATGGACAACTTCAGACAAAGATAGCAAATTAGCACAAAATTATAAGGGATCGAGATAAGAAAATATTTCATCTATTTTCAACTTCAACCCAACCTGTTTTTAAAAGTCATAAACTCTCAGAAAGGGACAATGGAAAAAAGTAAAGCTATTAACTCTGATTATCACCGTTTCTTAGAGAAATTTAACCAGTATAAAACAGTGGCCACAGTGAGGAGGCCAAAAGAGGCCAGAAACTAGGTCATCCAGCAAACAAATTAGTTTTTAGCCAAGCACAAAGATACGATAATCAAGGGTAACATCAATACAAGCCCAATTGCAAAACATTACCCAAGAGGAAAATAGAAGATTATGAATAATATTAACCTATAAAACAGCAAAAAGTAGCAAAGGGGAAAATCAAACCTGCAGTAAATGTAGTGTGAGATGCTAAAAAAAAGTATTTGCTCCCAAAAACATTTATATGTAAAACTAGAAAAAGTTATAAGTAATCATGACATGGAATAGATCTGCCATATTTTTATAATTATTTTTTCTCATCATCCATGATGGTGGAGCTACCCAATTGTACTATAAGACACAAGTAGCCAGAAATGGGATTTAAGGAAATAAAATTGGGAAAGACTGGCCAAATACATAAAGAAGATTGTACAAGAGATGATACAAATTTTAAAGCATTTAGGGATCGATTTTCAAGTTATTCCAAGCAGAGACAATTGCAAAAGAAAGAAAAGATCACAAAATACGGTGGATGGTAGATGGTAGAAATACCCTGACCTTCATCATCATCTCCAATGGCAACTGAGAAGCCAACTACTAATTGCCATTGGTTTACTTTCTCATCTCTCTGAAGAGGTAGCTGCGGGTACTGAACATAGAGTTAGCCTGATTCAAGTTCCAACTGACTGTGTGACCATAGGCAAGCCACTTAATGTCTCAGTGTTCTAAATGATTCTTTAAGTTGCACAGAAGGTGAAGACGGGTTCATACAGGGAATTTCTTCATCCAGTAGCTCTTCATGTCAATAGAATCATAGGCATTATCTCTAACTTTTGTCTCTATAAAATCTTTATGAGAAGGGTCTGTGCATATATGGTATCTTTGATGATAATATGAATAGGTAAGAGGCAGGTTTTTACCAATGGTTTTCCATAGCACACCAAATCTTCAGTCACAAAAGAGACAAGGTATAGAGAATATAATACAATGCTATGCTTATTTTCATAAATAATATATATATATAAATTTATTAAGCATTTAATTTTTTTCCTCCCTCTCACTTCCTCCTACCCTCAGAGAGGGAAAAAAAAAGAAAGGAAAAAAAGAACCTTCCTATCACATAAGCAAAGTCAAGCAAAACAAATTCCCATGTTGGTCACATCCAAAATTGAATTTCTCATGCAGTGTATTAGCCCATCATCTCTCTGTCGTGAAGTAAGTGGAATTCATCACCAGTCCTCTGGAAATATGATTCATCATCAAATTGATCAGAATGTGTTGTCATTCAGAATTGTTTGCTTTTGCAATATTGATGTTACAGTATAAATTGTTTTTGTGATTATGCTCACTTCACTTTGAGTCGGTTCATACAAAATCTTCCCAGGTCTCCTTTTATTTCAGAGCACAATGATATTTCATTACAATTACAAACATCCCACTACTCTTCAACTGATGGGCATTCTTTTATTTTCCAGTTCTTTGCCTCTACAGAAAGAACTACTATAAGTACTTTTTGTGTCTGTAAGAACTTTTCCTCTTTCATAGGAACGCACACGTTAGCGATTTTTCAGGGCCCTGGGCCTAAGTTTGTCTGAGGCAATACCTATTCAATGACTAATGGCTATCATTCACTGCATCATGGGCCACCACCAGTCATCTTGACTTTTGTCTTGTCACTGGATTTCGATGACTCTGGAAAAGAAAGTGAGGCTGATGACTTTGCACAACTCTGCCTCACTTAAATCCAGTTCACATGCAAGTCAAGATATCACCCTCGTGGTATCATTGGTCGTCTTCAAAAACGAAGGATGAGTAACAGCAACAATTTTTCAGGCATAATTCCACATTGTTTTCCAGAACAATTGGACCAATTCATAGTTCCACCAACAGGGCATCAATGAGATAGTTTTCCCACAGCCTCATTCTCCGTTTTTGTCATCTTTGCCAATCTGATGGGTCTAAGATGGAACCTCAGAATTGCTTAAATTTCCATTTCTCTTAATTTTGGTGAAGTGAAACATTTTAAAAATGTGGCTATATATAACAAAGATTTCTTCCTCTGAGACCTGTCTTTTCATATTCCTATGTCATTTATCAGTTGGAGAGAGGCTCTCATTCTTATAAATTTGAAGCAGTTTCTCATATATATATATATATATATATATGAAGAGACCTTTATTGGAGAAATTTGCTGCAGTTCTTTCCCCTTTGCTTAACAATATATCTTCTAATCTCAGCTACAATAAATTTGTTCATGCAAAATCTTTTTTAAATTCTATATGATCAAAATCGTCTTACCTACTGTGATCCTCTCTACTCTACTACCTATATATCTGAAAAGTAATTTTTTCAATCTTTCTTTAATTTTTGTTAGGTCCTGTATATATTTGGAGCTCATCTCAGTTTAATATCTGAGCTGTAGGTCTAAATGGCTTGCTGTTTTCTAGCTTTCCCAATAGCTTTTGTCAAACAATGAGTCCTTTCCCCTACTAGTTGGTCTTTGGGTTTACCCACACAAGACTACTACAATTGTTTCTTCCATATGCCTTCATGCATGAGAAGGCATATGGAAAGTAGCTTGAAGGGTCAGGAATTAGGAGCAGTGAGTATAAAGTGTAAAGAGGTACATTTTTAGCTTAAGGCAAGAATAGATTTCCTAATAGTTTTGTCATTCAGTCATTTTCCAGTTGTGTCTGACTCTTCATAACCTCATTTGGGGTTTTCTTTGCAAAGATACTAGAACAGTTTGACATTTCCCTCTCCAGCTCATTTAACAGATGAGGAAACTGAGGCAAGCAGGGTTAAACGACTTACCCAGGGTCACACAATTTTCTTGGCAAAGATACTGGAGAGGTTTACCATTTCCTTCTCCAGCTCATTTTACAGATGAAAAAACTGAGGCAAACAAGGTTAAGTGATTTGCCCTGGGTCAAACAGCTAGTAAGTGTATGAGGTCAGATTTGAACTCAAGAAGATGAGTCTTCCTGATACCAGGCCAGGCACTCCACCCACTGCCTATTCCTAATCCATTCCTACCCACCTAGCTGCCTATTCCTAATGGTTAGAACTGCCCCAAAATTGATTGAACTGCTTTGGGAGGTGGATTCACCATTGTAATGCATGGTGTATGGGGAATTGATTTACCATTATATATGTTGACTAGTGAAATGTAAACACTAAATTAGACTTATATTCACCCATGCATGCAATCATTCTTTGTTAATTAATGCTAGATGATCACTTGCTGGGGAAAGGAGAAAGGGGATTCCTATTCCATAAGGTCTAAACCTGAACTAGATGATCTCTGAGGTTCCTTTCAACCTTGAGGACCAGAGAAAGGAAATGATTGGACCAAAATCACAGAGCTAGTAAATGACAGAATAGGGATTTAAATGCAGGCCTAGTTGCAGCCCTAGATGAAAAGATGGCTTGATGTCTTCAATGGGATTGTT
The DNA here is from genome assembly GCF_900497805.2 of Vombatus ursinus. Classification (NCBI taxonomy): domain Eukaryota; kingdom Metazoa; phylum Chordata; class Mammalia; order Diprotodontia; family Vombatidae; genus Vombatus; species Vombatus ursinus. The sequence continues at coordinate 12,222,527 of NW_020954551.1, read as the reverse complement.
ATACATTTAACTCTAATATCTATGGACAGCTAGGTAGCTTAGTTGATAGAATCAGGAGGACTTGAGTTCAAATTTGACCTCAGACATTAGCTGTGTGACCCTGGGCAAGTCATTTAACCCTGTTTGTCTCAGTTTCTTTATTTGTAAAATGAGCTGGAGAAGGAAATGGCAGTATCTTTGCCAAGAAAACCCCCAATACAGCAACAACAATTGATGTCTATGGTTCCATTTTTACAATGAGCTAAAAGAACTTCACCTGAAGGGTGGTGCCCCAATTAACACTTCCTCTGGGAATGAAGTTCCTTTCTATGAAGCCACCCAACTAAAACAAACAAAAAAACTTTATGAGCCATGCAAAATGGAGCTGCCTGAATTTGTCTCTCCAGGACAAAAATACCTTAGGGTACAGATTCTCAAGGTTGCAGCTCAGTTCTAGGTGACGAGGGCTAATCGGAGACAGTGTAGTGAAGTCTCCAAAGTTAGTCTTTGGTTCTGGTATCTTTCATATCCTTCCTTCAGGGCCCCAAATCCTTCTGTTTTCTCTAAGCCTTTTTGGTGAATTAGCCTGGGAATGATCCACAGCCATTTCTGCTTAGGAACTGCACTCCTGTGATAGACCCTCTTTAATACTAACGAGTTATCTGTCAAAAGATGAGGATTTTGAAACTTTTTATCTCTAATCATTACATGGGTTGGCATGGCATGGCTAAAGAATCCATCACCCAGGGGTCTGCCAGATGCTAATGAACCCACCAAATATGACAGAAGCAGGTCTTAAGAGATTCAATTCAATCCAAGTCAACAGGCATTAATTACCCACCTCCTGTGGGCCAGGCACTGTGCTAGGTACCAGAAATACAAAGACAACAATCTTAATGGTTCTTTCTCTCAGGGAGCTTGCATTCTAATAAGAACAATTTCATTCTGCTGGCCCAGTCTTGTAGACCCAGGATAACCTCCTTGCTTGACATACTGAGATGTTTCTAAGGAAGGAAAAGCTTTTTAACATTTTAAAAGGATATTTGGAGGGGAATGAGGCCCCTTAAATCACACTAAGCTTACCACGATGTCCTCAAGATAGGCATCATTTATCTTCTTTTCTTCCTCCTCACCTTAACCATCATTCTCATAGAATCACAAGGTATGTGCATGGGGGGGGGAGGGGATATGCATTTATTAAGCACCTAGTATGTACTAGGCATGGTGCTAAGTGCTTTATAAATATTACCTCATTTGAAAGTTGTAGTAGATTGGAGAAAAATCCCAGAAATCATATCATTGCTTTCCTGTGTAGGAATAAATTTCCTGTCCTATAGTTGATTCATATTGTACCTGGAGTACTTTTTTGTTATTTTTCCCTTTGAAGGGAGCCTAATCCCCCTAATTAAGGGTAAACTTCCTTGTGAATGAACTTGGAACAGAGTAAAATGTCTGGATATAGTCAGTCAGGCATAAAACATTTAATAACTACATACTACAAGACAAGCATTGTGCTAAGCACAGATAATACAAAGAGAGGCAGAGGATACAGGGCAGAGAGAGTGGTATAAATTGCTAGACTTCTGTGAGTCCTAGCTAAGAGGGCACCAGATCATAGGATCATAAATCTAGAGGTGGAAAAGATGCTCCATTTCCCATTGCAGAGACTTTGAACTGCCGGTCCCTCATGCCTAGTCCAACTTTTGAAATTCTTAGCTTCCTTGAAGATTCGGCTCAAGTCGTACCTACTGTGGAAGGCCTTTCCTGATCCCTCCAACTGCTAGTACCTTTCCATCTAAGCTTACTTCCCATTGTATGTGTCTTGGACAGGGTATCCCAAAAGTCTTAGGGTGGTTTTAAGCCTTAATAGCTTAAATGATACATTTTAATAGCTCAAAACCATCCCTAAGACTTTTAGGAAACCCAGCATATACCTATGTGTTCCTTGACATGTTCATTGTCTCTCCCATTAGATTGTAAACTCCATGAGGGCAAATACTGTTTCACTTTGGTTCTTTATCCCCTAGCACTGGGCCCGGCACATAGTATGCATTTAGTAAGTGTTTATTGATTAATTGATTCAAGACCATCTCATTCAACTCCCTAAATTTGCAGTTGAAAAAATGGCGGCCAGAGAGATTGCCCAAGGTCACATAGGAAATAGGAAGTAGAGGCAAGATTTGAATCCAGCTCCTCTGACTCCAAATCCATCATTTTCAAGAGATGAGAGAAGAGAAAGTAACTACATGACTTAATATTTAGAAAACACTTTGAAAACATGAAAGTATGGTATAAATGCTAGTTATTGTTGTTGTTGAGATTATAGTTAAAATTACTATCTGAAAGGTAGAAAATGAGGGATTTCCTAAATTGGACAAGTCCAGATTTTAAAATTAATCACATTTCCCTCAATCACGGGGTCAGGAATGAATGCTGTCCATGCTCCAGCCACAAAGTAGAACAGGGTAAAACTTACCTGAAAGATGCAGAAATTTTGGCATTTGGAAAAGGACTCATTTTTAAGCCAACTTCAGCCTGTGGCATGAGCTGATTCAGAGGCCTAACTTAACAATTAAGATTGCAGTGCCGTTGGAGGTAAGAGCTAAGCTCAGCAGCTCTCAGCTTCATCTAATATCCTTGGGGGTACACAAAATCAGACACGCTGAATTTCCCATCTGCCTGCCAAGAAAGTCAGTAATATCCAATATCCAGGACTAGGGCTTAGGGACAGTGCCTTCTAATCCTGGCTCAGTTACTGGTTTCCTATGAATTTAGTCATTCCTTGCTTTGGAATTTCTCTTTGTAAAATGTGGGGGGGGGTCATTTGGGAGAGGGGCTATTAATACCAACCCAAATTAGTACAGAGTCATCCAAAGGGATAATTAAAACAAATTGCCATTTCTGGTAGAGTTCATTTCATAGGAAGATCTGGTTGAAGGAGCTGGGGATGTTCAGCTTGGAGAAAAGAGAAAACTGAGGGGGACCATGATAATTGCCCTCAAACACCGGGAAGGCCATCACCTGGAAGAGTAATCAACATGTTCTGTTTGGTCCCAGAATGCAGAAGTAGGAACAACAGGCATAAGTTGTGGACTGGAAAATGCTGACTTTTCATAAGGAAAAACTCCCTACTAATTAGAGCTGCCCCCAAGTAGAAGGAGCTGCCTTGGTAAACTGTAGAGTGCCCCTTTTCAGAGGGTTTTAAGCAAAGCCAGGATTACCAATTGTCATCCATGTTGCCAAAGGAACCAGATGAACACTGATATCCCTTCCAACGCAGAGATTCTATGACCTTATCTTACATCGGATAAATAATAATTGTTTTCCTTTTTACTTAGGCACATCAATAGGACTCTGACAGTGTCATCTGCGAGGGAAGGGGGACAGTTTCTCCAAGTTCAAAGGTTGCAGCATTGATTCATCCTTCTGAGTCATTTCACAACCAGCACCCACTATTTTTACTAGTCCAGTTTCATGACAAGACAAGGATTTCCTTTATGGGACCATATATTCACATTCTGAGTGACTTAAACTACCAGAGAAGTCTATTAATAGGCTCCATAAAACATAGTTTTGAGTATAACGTTATGATTATAAAACCGGACTTCACCTCACACTTCTTAAAATATTGTGAAAATAAATTAGGGAAAGAGGTGGTAGAGAACTCCCACGGTAGTTGTACCTTAATTTCTGGAAGGTCATATTTACATTGTGCTGTCAGCTCAATGAAAAAATAGCCTGCGTGGTGTAGTGGTTGAAGTTCTGGACCTGGGGTCGGGTCAAAGCCCAAGAAGTAACTTAGCTGTGTGATCATGCAAAAGTGACTTAACCTCTCTGAGCCTTGTATATAAAATGGTGATAATAATACACAATTTAATTTTCAGGGTCATTGTGAAGTTCCAAGAACTCAGCGATTCCTAAAGCACTATATGAATATCTCTCAGCTTTGGACTTTTTTATTGGCTGTCTCCCATACTTGGAATGCTTTCTCTCCTGATTTCTTTCAGCTCCCACTTTCTACCAGAAACCTTTTCCAATCCCTCTTCATTCTAGTGCTTTTCTGCTATGGATTATTTCCTATTTACCTTGTATCAGCCTTCTGAGCTCATATTGGTCTGATTAGCCTCAGTCAGACACATTGTACCTTGATCCCAACATAGTGATGCCATGTTGATCCTCTCTGACAGCTAAGGGCAACCATTGACTAGTCAGCCATTTATCATACATGTCACTTGTTTGCATGAAGTTTTTCTGCATGTTATCTCCCACCTTGGATTGTGAACTGCTCAAGAACAGAGATTGTCATTTGCCTTTCTTCTCTACCTCTAATGCTTAGCACCTGGCATATTAATAAATGCTTATTTTTGGAATGACTCCAATGGGGGTGTCAGGCTCACGCCCAGACCATCAAAGATGGCTCCTACTTGGAGGGTGCTAGGAGGCTGCTTTTGAGAGAATTGTGATGATGCAAAAGGAAAGAGTCTTGGAGGGATAGGAGCACGTTTGGACGTTCTGTAACCAGCACTGGTCACTAGCCAGGTGATGAAGGGAAGGAGCTCTGTTTGTATTTGGAAACATTCAGAAAGAATTGTCGGCTCCAGCCATTTCTTTGTCTCTTTGCTGCTCCATGTCTAGGGGATCAAAGTGCTTGCTTCATCAAGTGAGAGACTGTGGAAAGACCTCAGGATTCTCTTCCCCTCTGAGGCTATATGGCTCTCTAGAAATGGGACATCCTCAGCAGGTTCATTCATTCTTTTCTGTTATAGGTTTGAGGAGTGGAACCTCTGATCTGGATCAGGACCATGAGCAAAGACAGAATCTGGGAGCATGACTCCAGGCTGGGTTTTATGGTCCAAACAGCATAAATGTCCCAACAAGCAAAGTGACCTTTGGGAGTGACCTTTGGGACCCCACCCAGCCAAAGGACACAGAGAGCAAAGATACAGACTTCAGATAGGAACTTAGTGGTTCTAATGCTAATTAGGAACTGAGCTAAATTTTGAGCCAGAGACCAAGGTGAGCCAGGGGTGTTCTGGAGCCAGCTTGGACTAGTTTGCCAGAGTCAGTTATATTTTCAGTATGAGCATTTGTACCTAGGAAATCAGCAAATACTACAAATCAGGGCTTCATTTACTATTTTATTGATTGTCAGGACTTAAGAAAGTGAGAGAGAAAATGTTAATAATAGAGAATAAAATTAGAAGTGTCATGTCATATGAATTTCTTTCTTTTTTTCTCTCCTTCCTCCTTCCTTTCCTTTTTTCTTTCTTCCTTCCTTCCTTCTTCTTTCTTTCTTTCTTTCTTTCTTTCTTTCTTTCTTTCTTTCTTTCTTTCTTTCTTTCTTTCTTTCTTTCCTTCCTTCCTTTTTCCCTTCCTTTGCCAACTGTTAAGCATTTGCCAGCCTATATGTAGGAAGGGCTAATTGTGGTATTGGAGAAATACTTGTCTGCTTCTTCTTACTATATCTTTGAAATAAAATATAACTTTGTAAAAGCCAATCGATGATACGTGGTTAAATAGAACTGAAGGTGCTAGGCAATGGCTCCTAACAAATGGGAGGGAGATAGCTGGTGGGGGCTCTAGCCAATGATAATGGAGAAGGGATCTGCCCAAGTCCCTCAGAGTACCCTAGACCCCTAAGGAGAGATAGAGCAGGCCTGGCCAAGAGAGAAAGGTGTCAGGGCAGATACCTGTTTGTTATTATAATAATTATAATAAATGTTATTATTATTTCAGAATCCAATCAGTTGCATAGACCATTCTGGAAAGTACAATCAGATTACTCAGCAGTCCCTCAGAGGAACATAAGACAGGATTCAGAGCATTTTATTTCTTTGGGTTTTACTGAATCATTTCTTTTTTTTAACATTCTAGTAATTCCTCAATATTCCTCTCCCTGGCACCCTCCCAATGAACACTCCCATTATGGTTAAACCATTGACCAAGTTTGAGGAGGTGCACAATGCTCCTGACCCCTGGTCCACTGTCTCTCGGCAGGCAGGAACAAATCAAGCTTCCTCTTCTGTTCTCTCAGGCCAGGACTGAGCAGTATAATTAATCAGGGTTCCACAGCCTGGCAATGCTGCCTTTGTTTGCATTATTGTTCTTATTAGATATCTCCTCTTGGTTCCTCTTTCTTCATTCTACATCATGACTCTGGAGCCAGTAGGAGACCTCAAGGGTTATCCAGTCCAACCCCCAGTCATTTTACAATTAAGGAAACTGAGGCCCAGAGAGACTCAATAACTTGCTCAAGGTGACCCATATATTAAAAGTCACCAACCAGATTTTAACCTAGGTTCTCTGATGCCCGAGCCAGTGCTATTTCTGCTATACAACACCGCTCACTGTGCTTCTCCAGATTCCTCACGTTTGTCCTTTCTCATGGCACAATAATATTTAATTATATTTAGATGCCACAATTTATCCAGCCATTTCCTGAGTCAGAGCATTTTCAGTGGAAGTTGGCTGGTTTCCTCCTTTGTGTATAAGCTGCAACAATCTCTGATGGCATCCTGCTGTAAGGGGCTCAGTCTCCTGATTGGCACCACCATTGGCAGGCTTGGCCAGACTGTGCTATCTACATAAGAAAATCCAAGGACCAAAAACCGTCACCTTGACTGAAATCAAACTCCTAACTCTTCTTGCATCTGAGAACTTTTTGGTTACAGCCGAGAAAGCAGCCAAAAAGATAATGATTGGCCACGGTGATAAACAGAGAATAAGCAGAGCTTCCCCTGAATGGGCCCTAGGCCACATAATATATCCTAGCCCAACGGAAGCCTTGATGAAGATGGTGATGATGATGATAATGTTATAGATTAACTAGTGTTCAGCTAAGCCACAGAAAAGCGAATTTCTTCTACTGCTCCTCCCAACCACCTAAATAGCCTGAACAGGCTCTTATGGTGTTACTTAGATGATTATTTCACAGTTGCTAATGAAAAACTCAATTTAGCTCTTCTGCAGTCTATTATACCAGTAGAATGAGTTAATTCCAAAGCTCAAAAGAGGTTGGTTTGGTACAGATGAAGCTTAGACATTCTTAGGGAGCAGGCTGGGAAATAATGATAGTTTATACATATAAAGCTCTTTACATTTTCTGAAAAATTCTACTCACTATAACCACGTATTTTAAGGATTACTAGCCCCATTAAACACCAACAAGAACAACAACAAATCTGTAATTTCATCTGCTGAGGGAGGGATGAACTGTCTCCACCAATGTAGACTGGTACTTTCTATGAATCTTATGATCTCGAAGTACTGCCTGGGGTATTAAGAGGTCCAATGGGGTATTATTAAGAGGTACCCAAGGCCAAGCAGGACTTGGACCCAAGTTTTCCTGCACAGCTCTCCAACCACTGTTCCAAGATCACCCTCATCCCCATTTTATAGATAAGAAGACAAGTAGAAAGACTTGCCTGAGGTCACACAGCCATTTAGGGGCAGATCTAGGACACAAAACCAAGTACTGCCAACTCCTAGCCCAGTGCTCTTCTGCCCCATGGTTATATTTCTGCCCCTGTAGTTGTCTTTCCAGGTTTGAGGAAAAAGTAGTGTTGAGGGTGTCCTAAACTTGAGAAGAAAGTAATATTTAGTAGTCTAGTCACTTTGGGTTTCCAGAGGTGGGAAACCTGCAGTGTCGAGGTCACATGTGGCCCTCTAGGTCCTCAAGTGCGGCCCTTTGACTCTGGATCTAGTGGGCCACATGTGGTCTCTACCCCGAAGGTTCCCCACCCTTGGAAACCCAAAGTTTCTATTAAATATTACTTTCTTCTACCCTTGGAGTGGATTTAGGGAGGTAAGGGAAGTTAGAGACCAAATTCAACTCCACCTACCTCCCATTTAAGAAATGAGCCTTAAAGAAGTCACACATCTTGCCTGGGGTCACATAGCTAGCAAACATCTGAGTCAGGATTTGAACCCAGGTCTCCCTGATATCAAGTCCAGGGCCCTATCTACTACATTACACTGCAATTAATCCAGAATCTCACTGATGTGGGCACAAATTGTAGCACCTTCTCACCCTATGTAATTCTTACCCAGATCTCCCATAAGCCCTACTCAAGGAGTCAACCCAACATCACATTGGCTTGTCTCCGGATTTCCTGATATTGCATGGATGCCAGTGAAGCTTGCAGGCTGTCTAATAAATAAATGCCTATTGACTTGGTATGAATATGATAACGGCATGATTAGAAATATTGATATGAATTGGCATGGCATAGTGGAACAAGCATTGGTTCTGGAGTCAGAAGAGGTGGGATTTGTCAGTAATAACTCAGAAATATCCTGAGAAGGTAACGGTGTGTGTGGAAGGGAGGCCCTTTAACTCTGGAGGCCTAAGCTGCCTTGGCCATTGAAGGTCCTAACATATGTACCTCTTTACTTGAGAATTCTTTTGGCATCTACACTTCTCATTGTTCTGTGTATATTTGTTGGAAAGCATACCCTAGGTTTATGGGGGAGAGGATTTGTTTCTATTTTTCATATTATGCCATTTCAGTAAATACCTTTGCTTTGAGCTCATTGTGTTTTCTGGCTAACTATTCAAAGGTAAACCTATCAGTGGGGGCTCTTACACTATAGCTTGGGGAGTACAGACCCACAGAATATTCTGACCCCTGGGTAGTCACCCACTTGATGATCAAAACTACAAGTAAACTACACCCAGTAGGTGGCTCAGTGAATAGAGCACTGGCCCTGGAGTCAGGAGGACCTGAGGTCAAATCCAGCCTCAGACATGTAATACTTCCTAGCTGGGTGACTATGGGCAAGTCACTTAACTCCAATTGTCTCAAAAAAAAAAACCAATCCTACATTAAGAGTTGCAGGAATCAGAGCCTAGAAGGGGAATATGCCACCCTTTGCTTTCAAGGAATTTCTTAAAAAAAAAATTTTTTTTTAATGAAAAATGTTTGAACCATTAGTGGTCTTCAAGATTCAGCTCAAATGTCACCTCCTATAAAAGGCCTTTCCCAATTCCCCCAGTTGTTAATATTCCTCCACCCAATGAAAACTGCCTTGTAATTATTTCTTATTTACTTATTTGTTAGACAAGGACCTCTCCTCCACCCTCTCACAATGTAAGCTTCTTTAAGGCAATGATTATTTTATTTTTGTCTCTAACATAGTACCGGTCCGTGGTAAGGGCTTACTAACTGTGGAACTGTATTAAATTTTATAGTCTGAGTAAGACTGTACTCAATGGGTATACTACCTTCCCCAATGATTCCTTCAATTAAATCATTCCAACTAATATTTATTAGAAGCTTATTTGTGCACTTGTTCATCAACAAGCATTTATTATGTAAGCACCTACTATGTGCTAGGTGCTGTCAGATGCTGGTGATAGACAAAAAGAAGCAAAACAGCTTCTGATTTGTAGGAGTTTATACTCTAAACGGGGTCAGGAGTGAGAAACCAACTTATATACTTGCAAGTAAAACATATATTTATGTAAATACACACACACACATATATATGGCAGATACAAAGTAATTTCATCTTCCGGGGGCATGGAAAGATTCATGGAGGAGGCAGCCTTGGAGCAGAGCTTAGAAGGGAACTAGGGATTCTAAGAGACAGAAGAAGGGAGTGCATTCCAGGCATCGGGCACAGTCAGTGCAAAGGCATAGAGGTGGGAGATGGGACTTGAATTATGTATGGGAAACAGCAATTAGGACAGTTGAGTTGAATGTAGGAGCAGGCACTGCAGCACTTAAATAAATTTTGTTAATTGACTAATGATGAAGGAATGAAGGGAAATCACATGTAATAAGCCTGGAAAGTCGAATGATTCTGGTATAACATCATTTGGGTGCTTGTCTATTTCTAATGTTATCTTTATAGAACTTCCTGCCCTTTGTAAAGACATTTGACTTAATACTAGTTTTTCTTGGAATTAATTAAGAATGTTGGATAGGGGCAGGGGAGGATTTCTGCCCTTATTTATTTATTTTGTATTTGTTTATGTGTCTTTGCTAGATTCCCTTATCCCCAGAAGAATTCAATCTTCTTTTTTTAGTCTTTTTAAAACGACATTTTATTTTTCTCCAATTACATGTTAAAACTTTTTAAACATTTTTTAAGTTTTGAGTTCCAAATTCTACCCTTCCTTCCCTTCTACCCTCCCCAAGATGGTAAGCAGTCAGATATAGTTTACACATGTGTAATCATGTAAAACATTTCCATATTGGTCATTTTGTACAACAAGACTCAAATAAAGGAAAAAGAGTGAAAGAAAGTAAAAAATAGCATGCTTCAGTCTGTATTCAAACAATATCAGTTATTGTTATTTTTTTTCCCTGGAGGCAGATAGTATGCTTCATCATTAGTCTTTCGGTATTGTCTTGGGTCATTGTATTGCTATAATATTACTGTTACATTGTATAACATTCTCCCGGTTTTGTTCACTTCACTGTGCATCGTTTCATGTAAGTCTTCCCAGGTTTTTCTGAAATCATACTGCTTGTCATTTCTTACTATTCCATCACAATCATTTATCACAGCTTGCACACATTCCCCTATTGATGGGAGTCCCTTCAATTTCCAAAGTAATTCAGTCTTCTTGAGAGAAGGGAATGTATCTTTGTATTCCCAGTAAACAGCACATAGGCATTTAATAAATATAAAAATTGACTGCTTTGAATTGAATCGGATTGATTTGAATCCCATTTAATTATGATAATGATGATACTTTATATAGTAGTATGAAACTCAGATAGAAGCAAATCCCTAAGGGTTGCATATTGACTTAGAAAACCTCAAATTAATATCATCTATGTTGTACAGTATTTTTTATTGATTTTTTTTTTTTTGTTAAACATTTCCCAATTACATTTTACCCTGATTCTGGCCACACTCAGAAGTTTTGTGGGGCTTGAGGCTGGTGGGCAGTGAGTATGACACTTCTGCTTTAAGATTTTACAAAGTACTTCCTAAGTATTAATTGATTTTATCTTTCCAAAAGCCTTGGAAGGTAAACTGATTTGATTAGTCCCTTGGTTCTGTAGCCGTGCTTGATGTGTAAGACTCTTCATTGGACACTTGGATTCCTGAATCTTCTGGAAAGCAATTTACATTTTTCCATTGTAAGTGTACCAGCTCAGCATTCAAACTCTCTTCCTTGATAGGTCAAAGAATTAACTTTTTATTTATTGCTCCTAAGAAGAAAGTACCAGATGGAATATCCCAGGCAGAAGGCTGTGGCCCTCCTGGCTTCTAGGTTAAAATCAAGGGCAAAGTATCAAGGGCCCCATAAACATATCGGTGGGGAGGGAAGGGTCAAGAAGATGGGGGGGGCAGCGGTGAATAACAGCAAAGACACAACTTTCCCCCTTCTCTCTGAGCTAGGCCTCAACCTCTGCTCCCAGGCCTCTGCATTGTCAAGTCATCGTACCTGTCACTACCTGAGAGACACTTGGGAGTATATTTTTTTTTTAGGTAATTGGGGTTAAGTGACTTGCCCAGGGTCACACAGCTAGTAAGTGTCAAGTGTTTGGTCTGAAGCTGGATTTGAACTCAGGTCCTCTTGACTTCAGGGCCAGTGCTCTATCCACTGTGCCACCTAGCTGCCCCTGACACTCAGGAGTATTAACATCGATACTGTGCATCTCATGGATCTCATTGAAAACTGAAAGCTCACCCCTTTTCACCTTCTTGGCCCATATCCCCCATTTTGTTACCCAGGCTCCTTTTTACAGAGGAGGAGTTAGGGATAGTTGCTCTTTTATATTTGTATTTTCTGTACTTAGAGTGCCCGGAACATGGAAAATGCTTGGTAAATGATTTCTGATAAACTTACATTTGTCATAAACTTCTTCCCTCTCTTCTGTAACACTTCAGCAGAAAACATGGAGGTTGTAGTAGAGTAATGAAAGGGCACTAGGTTGGGAATCCAAAGACCTGAGTTCTAGTCCTGATGCCAGCTTCTAAAGCCCCTTCCGAACTTGGAGATGCTTTGGAGCAACTGATTCTCTGGGCTGGGCTCAAATTCTCTTCTACCACTTATTTTACCTGTGTGGCCTTGGGTGAATCACTTAAGTTCTCTGGGCTTCTGGAGACTGGTGTCTAAACTAAGTGGTTGAAATGGCTCAGTTTGAGGAGTGTTAGCTTGAAGGCCCCTGAATCAGTTCTGTCTTTCAAGATCTGATGTTTTAGGAGAGGCAAAAGCATATTTGGAGTCAGAAAGACAGGCTCAAATCCCTCTTCAGATACTTAATTAGTTATGTGATTCTGGGCAAGTCACTCCTCTGTTTTGCGTCTCTGCGTCCTTATCTATAAAATGAGGGGCTTGGGCTCATTCACCTCTTGGGACCCTTCTAACCCTAAATCTGTGATATCATAACCTCTAAAGCATAAGGTTTCTTTTGTTTTGTTGGGATCTATCTATCTATCTGTCTGTCTGTCTATCTATATCTGTATGTCCATCTGTCTGTCTATCCATTCACATCCATCTATCTCTGTCTATTCATCTCTGTCTGTCTAATCTGTTTATCTATCCACCTATATCTGTCTATCTGTCTTTCTGTCTATTCATCTGTTTTTCTAATTAATCTATCCTTCTGTCTATCTAATTTCTCTTTTTTAAAATCTCTGTTATCTATATCTAATCTGTCATCTAGCTGGCTGACTGCCTATCTGTCTATCTAATCTATTTATCCATCTATATCTGTTTGTCTATCTGTATCTGGCCATCTATCTATCTAATCTCTCTTTTTTCTCTGTTATCTATCTCTAATCTATCTTCTGTCTGTCTGCCAGTCTGTTTATCAGTCTACCTATCTACTTACCTACCTACCTACCTCTTTACTTGTCATCCATCAAAACAGTAAGAACTTATTTGGGAAGTCTCACTTTTGGGGGTAGACTTCAAACCATGAATAATTTATAACCTTAAAGTTGCCTAAGGCTTAGAGGAGTGAAATCTTAGAGCTGCCTGAGGCTCAGGAGGGTTAACTTATTTTGCCCAGGGTCACACAGCTAATAAGTATAAGAGCGGCTTCTAAACCCAAATCTTTCTGATTCTAGAAACTCCAGCAGTCATTGTCACTAACAGAAGTGTCAAACACACAGCGTGAGTCCCACAAACACTCTTCATTGCAGCCCAAACCAGAGTAAAATAGAATTGGGAAATATTGAACAAAACAAAGAAAAATATGAGGAAAACATAGATAATATGAATAAGTGGTTTTTGAAGTCAGTCTGAGCTCCCAGGGATCCTTAGGCACGAGTTATTGGCCCCCATTTCTGAGTTTGTCCCATGTGGGCTGCCTCTCTACTAGGCTAGCCACGTGAAAATGAGATCTTGTATTGATAATAGCTCTTTCTTCCTCATCTGAAACTACTGTGTGTATAAAAAAGTTAGTTGTTGACACATTTATTCAATTGCAATGTGAGGACATTTGCACTTTCACGGTATCATAGACCACATATCTCCAAACATTTTGTAAATATTTGTAAATTAATCTTCATTACATTCTAATAAAGTATTCCTATCTTCAGTGCACAGATGGGGAATGAGAAGAAGGCTGAAATAGAGCACTCCCTCATTAAATGTAAACATCTTCAAAGTTTTTAGAGTATGACCCTGAGTAAGCTCCATAAACTCTCTCTACCTCAGTTTCCTCATCTATAAAATGGGGATAATAATAGTACTACCTCACAGAGTTGTTGTGAAAATCAAATGAATTAACATATGTAAAAAGCTTTGCAAACTTTAAGTGCTAGCTATAATAATTGTTACTACTACTATTACCACTACTACAACTACTACTACATCTACTACAACTACTACTACTATCACCACCACTACAGCTATTACTATTACTACTACTACTACTACCATCACCACCACTATTACAAGTATTACCACTACTACCACTACTACTACTACTACTACTACTACTACTACTCCTCCTCCTCCTCCTCCTTCTACTACTACAACTACTACAAAAATTTCAGGCTTTCATTGTACTATTTAGGCAAAGCACAGGTAACCATTCTTATGGTCAAAAATCTTCAGTGACTTTTAAAAATTCTTATCATCTCTAGGATAAAATACAAATTCTTTAGCCTGGTACTTAAAACTTTCCACAACCTGAGATGTCCCTGTCATGATTTATTTCATATTTCTCCCCTTCTTGCACCCTATAGTCCGCTCAAATGGAATTTCAGGCTGTTCCCTGAAACATACATACCATTTCCCAATCTGCATGTCTTTGCCCAAATTATCCCCTCCTTACCTGGAAGGCGAGCCTTCTTTACTTTGATCCTCAGAATGCCTAACTTCTTCCAAGGCTTAGTTAGGAGCCACTTGCTCTGTGAAGACTCTCATAACATGCCTTTCTGTAAATGCCCTTTCCCTCCTGAAATTACATTTTATTTACTTATCTGAGTACCTCTTGTCTGTCCTACTCATCCACCAAGTAGAAAGAAAGCTGTTTGAGGGCGGAAACTCTTCACTTTTGTTGTTGCTGTTGTTTTTGTTTTTGTATGTCTGGAGCCTAGCACAGTGCCTTGCATATAGTAATTGTTTAATAAATGTTTGTTGAATAGAATTGAACTCACCCTGCTTCAAAAAGAAAGAAAAGAAAACCACCTAAAAATAGAGTCTGCGCCTCTGCCAATGATTCTACCTTGATTCTGGCCTTGTATAATAGAGAACTGGCTGCAAATCATGGCCAAGGAAGGAAAACTACCACTGGCATTAGGCTGAATCTGACCAGAAATTTTCCACTGGAAGCTTTCTCCCAAAGGAAGGCATGTCCAATTGTCCAGGGTAGCTTCGTGAAAGAACCACACAGAGAGAACATGGCCATGGAACGTTCCCTGTGAGGTTATTCAAGAGACCATTGTCAGATTTGGCAGTCAGTGCAGTGGAGAATGCTGGGTGTTTGAATCTTTCCTGTAACACTGGATAGTTGTATAATCACGGGGAAGCCACTTAATCTTAGTTTTCTCAGCTGCAAAGTGCAGATAAAAATATCTCCAGTACAATCTCACAGGGTTATGGTGAAAATCAAAGGACATAATATATGTCAGTGTGCTGGATTTGGAATCAGAGGGTCTGGGTTTGAATCTGGCTCTAGAATTGACTTAGGTGACCTTGGTCATGAAAAGGGATGAACTAGGTGGTCTCTAAAGTACTTTCCAGATCTAAATCTATGATTCCTATAAATGGGAAGCAGTGTGGTGTGGTAGACAGAGGGATGGCTCTGAAGTCAGAAGACCGGGGTTCAAATTCAATTCAGTTTCTTATACTACCCATGTGACCTTGGGTAAGCAACTTAGCTTCTCTGGACCTCAGTTTCCTCATCTATAAAATGACAGGTTTGGGCTTGATGGCCCCTAAAATTATCCAGTGCTTTGTTCAATGCCTGGAACATGTGCTTAATAAACGCTTATTGACCACCTGACCCTTAAATCCTCTTTGACTCTAGACGCATGACCCCATGATTCTACTCAAGATCATAGATCTGGAGCCTGAGAGAACCTCAGAGGACAGGAAATCTACACTTTACAGATGAGGAAACTGAGGCGTGGAAATCTGAGGGTTCATGGGATCATCCATTTAGAGTTATTCTCTCTTTTCTAAAGTGGTTAAGAGACTGGCTCAGTCACATGACTAGTAAGTACTGAAGTGGGATTTGAACCCTGGTCTTCCTGACTTTGTCCATGGCAAAGAGCTATCTAAATGCCATCTCTTATTCTTTGGCCCCAGAGCTGATCCAGACACTGAATCTGCGTCAAAAGTTGTCTACTTTGCAATTCGACTTCCCAACCCACTTTTCAGATGGGAATTAGTCAGAGGAAGTATTCCCATTGAGCAAACAGAGAAGGCAAGCCAAGCAAGAGGATGAGGAAGCATTTGGAAACATCTCGAAATTAGTGCCCTAAAATAGGCAGCCTTGGCTACTTTTTATGTGCTTATGGGTTTTTTCCCCCTACATGCCTGCCTCCCTCCCCTATCTTTGTATCTTCGGGCTGCCGAAGATGTTGTGTGTTTCCACTTCCTTATTCATCACTGTTTCTTTGCCTTAAATGAAAACTATGCCTGGAACCTCTCTCTTTCTTTTCTCCAGGCTAGTTTAACTTTTCCTGGCTGCAGAGACTAAAGAGAACCAGGAGAGGGCAAGAGCACGGTAGAGCTAGGAAGCAGCCCCAGAGGAGCCTTCTGACGGCAAGAAAACCCACCTCCCTCCAGTTCGGGGAGGGGGGGTGGTGGTAGGGGAGCAGGGGCCAACCTGAAGCCGTGAGATCAAGCCAGGTGAATGGTTCTACAACCAGTTCTTGGTTCTAGGGATGGACAGGTAGAACCTGAGGCCCATTCCCCAACTCCACGAGGAAAATCCAAAAAACTGGCCAGCTTCTTTTTTTTCATCAAACCCATGGGGGGAAATGAGAATTTAAAGGCAATTTCTTCGCAGCCTCGATTTTTCATTTTCACTCTGTCTTGTTTTAATGAGGTCCTGCAAGTTACCTAATAAATATGGAAATATGTGCAGAGACAGTATTAATTTTGTATTCTAAAATGAAGGTGTTGACATAACATTGGAGTACTGGAATTTCACTTTTTAAAAAGGATGCTTTTACTTATTTGCTATTCATAAGGATCATAGATTTAGAACTGGAAAGGTCTTTGGATAATTGGTCCAAGTTCCTCATTTTATAGATGAGGCCACTGAGGCCCAGAGAGGTGAAATGATTTTTCTGAGGTCAAAGAGGTCATGAGTAATAGGGCTAGGATTCAAACCCAGGTCCTCATATACAGTATAAATTTCTACTGGACCAACTCCTATTACCTCCCATGGATTTAATTACCACCTCTATGTTGATGATTCTCAAACCTACCTTTTCCTCCTCAATCTCTCTGCTGACCTCCAATCTTGTATCTTCAACTAACCTTCAGACATCTCAAACTGGATATCCAGTAGACATCTTAGACAAAACATGTTCCAAACCTTGCTCATTATCTTTCCTCCTAAATCCTCCCTACTTCCTACCTTCCCTGTTACCATGGAAGGCTACACCACCCACCCATCCCTCAGGCTTCCCTACGAGTCATCCCAGATGCCTCACTATCTCTTATCCCCATAGCTAAGCTGTTGCTAATACCTGTTGATTTTACTTTTGCAACATCTCTAGAATATATCCCTTTGTATCCACTGCCACTGCCACCATACTGATGCAGGCTCTCATCACCTCACAACTTGATTAATGCAATCACCTTCAGGTGGGTCTGCCTGCCTCAAATCTCCCCCCAAGTCCAGTCCATCCTCCACTCAGCCACCAAAGTGATTTTCTTAAAGTGTGGGTCCAACCATGTCACTCCCTTATTCAAAAAACTCCAGTCGTTCCCTATTGCCTCCAGGATCAAATACAAAATTCTTTGCTTGACCTTCAAAGCCCTTTATAACTAGCCTCCTCCTACCTTCCCAGTCTTCTTATACTTAACTCCTCCTCATATACTCTGATCCAGTGAAACTGGCCCTGAATGTTCCATGAATATGACATTCCGTCACTCATCTCTAAGCATTTTCTTTGACTGTCCTCTATGCCTGGAATACTTTTCCTTCCTCAACTTCTCCCACTGATTTCCCCAGCTTCCTTTAAGTCTCTATTAAAATCCCATCTGTTACTGGAAACCTTTTCCAAACCCTCTTAATACTCTTGCCTTCCTTCTGTTAATTATTTCCAATTAGACCTGTATATAGCTTACTTCGTATATATGTGCTTGCACATTGTCTCTCCCATTAAACTGTAAGCTCCTTTCGGACAGGGACTGTCTTTCGCCTCTTTCTGTATACCCAGTAGAGCACTTGGCATATAGCAGTTAATAAATATTGATTGATTGGACCATGCAGCTAGATGTAAGACTTGGAGCCCGGAAGACTGGAAGTAGAATTTGACCAGATATTTCCTAGTTGTGTGAACCTGAACAATTCACTTGACCTCTCTGAGCCTCAGTCTCCCCGTTTGTAAGAGGGATAATAGCATTTACCTCTTGAGTTGTTGTGAGGATCAAATGAGTTAACATATGTAAACCTTAAAACAAGATACACATGCTAGCTATTTTTTTGGACGATTCAACATGGTCTTTAGGGTTTTTAATGCAAACTTTTCATTTAGAACATTTAGGTATATGTATATATGTGTTTAAAGTTTTACTGATGCCTCTTGTTTTTCCATCAGTCATTTCTATATTTCCTTCTTCAAAACTGAACCTTTCTTGTAACACAGAAGAAAAGAGTACAGTACAACTGATTATGTCCAAAAGTATACAAGTCTGTACCATTGAACCTCCAGGTGACTTTATCAAACATCTTTCCTCTTCAGTGTTTTAATCTCTTCCTCAGTTCCTCCAAATATTGAAAATGTGATTGTCCGTTCAATTTAGGGGTTTCTTGTGAGTCTGGAAATTAGCCTCCTCTGGTTCTTTGGGATTTCTTTCAGGGAACTTGTGCAACAGAAATCAGTTCTATAACATTGGAGAGTCCTGTGTAGGCAAGAATTCTGAAGCAGAGATGAGTAAACCATCGAAGGATGATGGGTAAGTTCTAGTGCAGTTTGCCAGTAAGAATGGCACCTGAGAGGCAGGGATGGTTAGAAACAAGCAGAGTGACTAGCCTTTTTCCTGCTTATATTACATATTCCTTTGCCTTCTCTACAGAGTCCTGGGACACTCATTAACAGCCAGGAAAACACTTTCTCTAGCGATTGAGTAACCCAGGGGTTCAAAGAGCAAAGCCTGGGTTACCCTGGACAGAGTGGTCACACAGAGACAATAGCAGAATTGCTACTGAACTGAAGGGTTTAAAAAGTCAAACTCCCCCTAAATGCATTTCTTTCTCAGTCTTCCCAAGTCTCGGTAGGATCTTAGATCCAAACCTGGAAGCGGCTTTAGAGATGATTTGGTCCAGCCCACTCATTTTACAAATGAAGGAATTTGAGGCCCAGATAGTTGAGTGGTTTGCCTAAGGTCACACAGTAAGATCACATAGCCACGTCAGAATTCGTACTCAGGTCTCCAGATTCTATGATGCAGGGCTTTCTCAACTGCTCTTGGAACTCTTTAAAAAGTAAGTCATTTACCAACGTGTGACACTCATATGAAGCCCAGATGGGTTCGCCGTTGGTTCCCAAGGAGAACCACACCCCCCGGGATGGAGAGAGGAGACCAGAGCCCAGCCACCCACCCCGGCCAGGGACCTAGGCCACCCGGGTCCGCCTGCCCCTAAGGACAGGAGATCAAGGCTGGGGTGCGCGAAGTGCGTCTGGTCCTCCGCTGGTGGGGCAGATCAGCTGGCTCAGTGCTCCCTAGGGCCAGCCCTGTGCAGTCAGTCCCCACGCCTCCCCAGCTGGCCTCGGGGAGTCAGAGTCCAAGCGGGAAAGGGAGGGGCGGGCTGGGCCGGCTCCCTGACTGGCAGCCGGGTTGGCCAGTGGCCAAGGGAGATTAATAGGCTCAGGGTCGGCGTGCCTGCGCGCTGGATCCTGGTCTGCCTGTCCAGCGGCGCTAGGGGACCCAAACCCCGGCCGCAGAGTCTGGCCCAGACTAAACCCCGTTCCAAATCCTGCAGGTACAAGAGAAAAAAAAAAAGTTGAAAACAGACACTGAGCTGGGAAGTGGAGTGACGGGGGAGGGGAAGGAAAACCACAAGCCTGTCTCGAAGTTGCTGGACCGAAGCATTGGGGGGTGGGGGGGGGGGCGTTTGCGCCTGAGAATTGAGCGGCGTTAGGACCCAGCGGGAAGAACTTTGGAATCTCCTCCGTAGGGGAGGGGGCAGGGAAGGAGTTAGCGGCTCCAGGGCGCAGGCGCGCGCGTTTACTATCGCCGGTCGTGGAGCTCGGTGGGACGGAATAGAATGAAATGTAACAAAACAAGCTGAGCCTTTGTAGCTGTTTAAAGGGGCCGCGGTCCCTTCCCTCCCGCCTCCCGCCTCCTTCCCCTCCGACGTGCCCTCCACCTAGAGCCGGGCTCTGGGCTCTGGGGAAACTGGTCCAGCAAGACTAGCCCTTTCTGAAACCCGCCTCCGGAGACAGCGCGACCGAGGAAAGCGTCCGTGAGGAAGACCACCGCACAGAGAGGCAAGAGAGGGAGAGGAGGAAGGTACCAGCCCGGAGTGGGCTGCGGTCCCTGGGCGCTCCGGGCCGGCTAGCGAAGCGTGGATCTCCCGGGACTGGAATGCAAACAAAGCTGGCCGCGGGCAGGGGCGGGAGCCCGGAGGCGCTGAGAAAGTTTGCCTGAGGATGGCTTGAGCTGGGGGAGGGTGAGCGGGCAAAGTTTCTTTCTTATGCTTCTGTCTTTGGGGGTGCCCTCTGGGGACATGCCCCTCCTGCGCCCCAGCTGATCTTCGGGGCCGGGGCTGCTGCTGCTGCTGCTGTCTGGGGCCACCTGTTTCGCATTCCTGTGTATCTTCGGGTCCGCTCGCGTGTGCGTGTGCACTCGAGTGTGGGGTCGGGGGTGAGGGGGGTAAGTGGACGCCACACGCGTGGCCAGCACCATGTCGAAAGTCATCCAGAAGAAGAATCACTGGACCACCAAGGTGCATCAGTGCACCCTGAGCCGGGGGCCCCAGGGCGAGCTGGGGCTGACCGTCCTGGGGGGAGCCGAGTACGGCGAGTTCCCCTACGTGGGCTCCGTGGAGCCGGACGCGGAGCTGGGGCTTGCCAGCGGCGGCGAGGGCAACAGTCTCAGCGAGGGCGAGTTGCTGCTAGAGGTGCACGGGGTCCGCGTGTCCGGCTTGCCCCGCTACGACGTGTTGGGAGTTATCCAAAGCTGCAAGGAGTCCGTCACCTTCAAGGCCGTCAGACCAGGTGAGAAGCTGGCGCCGCGGCTGTTGGTGGTGTTAAGGGCATCCCCCCCCCATCCCAGGTTTGCTTCCCCTGGGGCTTCGAGCCCCTCCCCCCCTCCCCTGGGGGTGCCTTACACCTCCGGCTGCTCTCTGTGCTCAGCGGGAAGAGAAGTGGAGCCTGACACCCTGTCTTGCATCGGAGAAATCCAAGTTTTCACTAAGGTTTTAGAGGGGCCTTACCCTGCCTGGAAGAACTTGGCGGGGCTTGGCTGGGCAAACCTGTTATCGTGCCCTAGGTCCAAGTTAGCAGCGAGGTGCTCCTTAACCTTAGCTGAGGGGAAGCTAGGTAGGGATGCTGAGACTAACGTACGTGATTCCCAGCAAAAAGTGGAATGGAGAGAAGGCGATCTTCCCCCCTCCCCCTACATGCGTGATCAGAACTGAAGGAGGGGGTACCATGTGTCCATCTTCACCTTCACTCCCCTTACCCTCCTTTCTATCTCTCTGTGCCTTGACTGCTCAACCTAGAATCCCGGTATCCGTGAGGGATAGTTTAACTTCTGTTTTTATCCAGCCTCCTCCCCACCGTCGCATCCGATCCCCTTATCAGCACAGGATTGTGCCCAATAGTCCTGTTAGACCTTCTCCCCCCTCTCCCCCCCCAAAGGTCTTTCCTTCACATTACAGATTTCTCCAATGTGGGAGGTGTTTCCAGGTGTTTCCCAATTCTATTTTCGATTATTTCTCTTTGGCACATTTAAAAGCATTGTAAGTCAGAGCCCAAGGACCTTGTCTCTTGGGGGAAGTGATGATTGAAAGGAGATCTGTGTGTGTTTGTGAGTAGGTCAGGTGGAGGTGGTTTGATGGAGAATGTCGGTGACCCTGTGAAAGGTTGAAAAAGGGGGTTTTAGTACCTGGTGAGGGAGAGGGCCGAATGCCCTCGGTCTGCCCCTCAAGTTAGCTTTTAAAGGAGCCCTGTTCTCAACTCGTTGAGGACTGACGTTAAATTGCTTTAAAAGGGGCCCAGCCTCAGGACTTGGTGTTCAGTTTTTGGAGTTGGGGAAAAGCCATGCTCTCCAGAAACTCTTAGTCTCGGAGGGGCATGACTGTGTAATTCTGAAAGGCAGCCAGCCACCAGACTCCCTTGGGATGAAACACTGGAGGAGGTCGGATTCTACCAACCTTGATGAAAACTTCCCCCATCTAGATGACAGCCTGCCTGGAAAGGGAAGGCAGGTTACTGAGCTGTCTGTGGAATGTATGCAAGGAAGGAAGAGCCTGGGCTGGGATGGGCAATTCCTCTTCTGTTTGAAAGAGGGTTTATCCAGATGAAGGGAGTGGCTGGGGAGGGATCTTTGCTGCCTATTTTCCTGAGATTTTTGAGAGAAAACCCTGCTATGTATAAAGACCACTCCCTTCTCTCCCCCCCCACCCCATCCATGCTTTAGTATATCCCCCTGGAGACATGGTTAAAACAGATTTTCCTACTTTCAGAGACGCAGAAGGCTTTGAGTGCCAGGAAAATGTTCCCTAGAGGAGTTATCCAGGTTATTAGGGTTAGAGAAAATTTTGAAGGAAGGGCTGGATCACTGCATTTAACTGACACCTGTAGGTCCAAATGAGGGGGTAGCAATTGCCTGGAGGTGATTGGGTTAAAGGGAAAGGTGAACTCTCTCTTTGACCTATCTGGCTTGGGAGCCCCAACTTGGGATCTCATCCTCACTTTGCAAGTTGCTGAGTCAGTCTTTGTGTGCATTCACAGATGCCCTGGGGGCAGAATCCTCCCGAGGGCCTTTCTCCCCATCCTGGAATGTTTCAGGTTGATGGCAACTGTCTGTCACTGGAGGTTGCCAAAGGAAAGAGGTATCCAGGACTATTTCTGAAGTTTGCCTAGGTCACTTCCTAGGGTGGTATTTTTTTAGTGGTGGTGGGGTGTGTGGGTGGGTGCTTTAGAATGAAGCTGTCTGCAGGGAAGCCTTGGAATTCAAGGCACTTGTGAAAGCTGGTGTTTGTGCCATTTTTATGCAGGCAACAGAGTTGGCATAGCTGCCTCATTAAGGCATAAAGATGATTCTGAGTCAGAGCAGCAGTAACCGTAGGAACAGCCCATCGTCCTTTGCTGGCACACAGCAAGGGAAAGCATGACAGCACTGTAGCTCTGTGCCCTGGCTGACTGGCGAATGTTGGGGGCTAGCAGTGGAATATCAGGGTCCCCTTGTGAAAAGGGGTGGGGGAAATCTGTTCTTGGGATATCATTATGGACGCTGGAAAGACTTGCGAAGTCGTCTGCAGTCTATTTGGTTTCTGAGTAGAAAATGTTTTATTTCCTTAGTAGTGAAGGGGAGATGCTTGATGGACCAAAGCCTGGACAAAGTTGAGAGTAACCTGGAGTGAAAAAAAGAATGCTAAAAGTGGACAATTGATAACGCTTAATTAATATCTAAGTAAGTAGGGCAAGAATAGAGAACTAGTGGGTTTGAAATTGGAGGGCCTGGGTGAGAATGCCCTATTTGCCACTTAGGACTATGTGACCTTGAGCAAGTTACTTAATCTCTGTGGGCTTCTGATGCCTCATCTGTAAAATGGGGAGATGACCCGGAGGGGCCTTTCTAGCTTTAAATCCTAAAAAACTAGGAGTAGGGGAGTTGAAGATCCTTATTCCTCCCTCTTCTAATAATCTATTAGTTGTAATCGAGAGGAGTAATCCTGGTGGAGACTTTGGGGGTTGGGGAGCTGCATAAGGAAAGAGGAAAACCCATTCAATCAGAGTAAGTCATATTTCAGGAACAAGGTAAAAGAGAGGTTTCTGAGTGCTGTAATAACCATAGGCCTAGAGATGGATCTTGGCCAGGTCCTGAGACAGAGAAGGAGTGAGATATAAATTTAGACTTATATGTACATGTCTCCCTCAATAGAATGTAAGCTTCTTTAGGGTAAAGACTGTTTTCTTTTTGTCTTTCTATCCCCAGTACCTGGCACATATAGGTGTTTAATAAATGCTTATTGATTGAATGTCATATGGTAGTGGGAGAAAGGAAGCTGATGGCCAAGGAAGAAGAGTAAAGGATTTGAAGGACGGCATCATTGACTTATGGAATGTTAGAGCTGAAAGGAACTGTAGAATTCATCCCGTTACAGCCTTCATTCTATAAGGGAGGAAGCCAAGGCCTACAGATGTGGCTGGAGTCCCAAATTCTCAGTTAGAAATGACCTCCCAGACCATATAGTCTAACCCACCTCTGACTGAGAACCCTCTCCACAGCATCAGCAACACGTGCCCATCCAGGATGTGTCAGATGTTAGCTGAGCATCCCTTTCCTTCTTGTTCAGTTGTTTTAGTGACGTCCACCTCTTTGTGACCCCATTTGGGATCTTCTTGACAAAGGTACCGGAGTGGTTTGTCATTTCCTTCTCCAGCTCATTTGACAAATGAGAAAAGTGAGGCAAATAGGGTGAAGTGACTTGCTCAGGGTCACATAGCTAGTTAGTGTCTGGGCGGGATTTGAAATCAGGTCTTCCCGACTCCAGGCCTGGTACTCTACCTCACCAGGGCTACACGTCAAGCTCACTGCCCTATATTTGTCGTCTTCCCTCCCCTTTTACGTAGGCTGGGGGTGGGGGTGACTTGGCTAAGGGTCTCTACAGTTCCAGGATTAGAGCCTATGTTGCTTAGTGTCAATAACCTAATCAAGGTCACCCAGCACTACCACTAGCACCCATGTTTCCTGACAGCCCCCTCACTCTTCCATGCAGTTGATTTGTAGATGACATCATCTTCATGTATGACGGTTGTCCACATTATTGGCAGGTA
This sequence comes from Vombatus ursinus, assembly GCF_900497805.2. Lineage (NCBI taxonomy): Eukaryota > Metazoa > Chordata > Mammalia > Diprotodontia > Vombatidae > Vombatus > Vombatus ursinus. The sequence goes on along the minus strand of NW_020954551.1, from coordinate 12,197,939 downwards.
CAATCCCAGATTTAGCTCATTATGTTGTAGGGGGTGGGGTAGGCTGGCTGGACCAGATTAACACTGCTAATTCTGCTCTGCTTAGCCTGACAGGCGATTAATTATTCCTCCTTGTGTATGCACTAGCCCTGGGATGGGAGTCCATTTAGATCCCCCCAGGGTGGCACGTGAAAGCTAGCCTGGGACTGAGCATTTTTTATGACTAATATCTAAGATGGGTAATTCAGATGTGCTCATTGAGAACTGCTGGTATGAGAGAAGATGAGCTGGATTCTTGACTTAGAGATCTGCATAGTAGACAGTCTAGAAAGCTCTTGAGGCTGGTCTGGCTGCATGATGCCATGGAGAAAATGTGCTAGACTGGCAAGAGACCTGGGTTTGAGTTCTGCCACTTAGGTTGTAGGATCATAAGTTATGTATCCAACTAAACTGAAGCCATGTAGTGCCACTCCCTCATTTTATGGATCAGGAAATAGGCCCACAGAGGAGAATGGATTTGTCCAACATGATACAGGTAGTGAGCATCAGAGGTAAGATTTGAATCCAGGTCCTTTGCTTCTAGGATTTGTGGTCTTTCCTTGATACCATGCTCCCTTTTTTTTTTTTAGCATGGATTGTAGGTGAAGGGCTGAAAGGGACCGTACAGACCAAATCCAACCTTCTCATTTTATAGCTGGAAATTGAGGTGAACTGATTTGGCCAATGTCATAGAGATGGTAAGTGGCAAAGCTGATGTTCAGATCCATATCATCAAACTTTCTGCCCATTGGACTGCACTGCCTTTGTTGGCTTAAAGAGAGTTGCTTCACCTCCATGAGTCTATTTGCTCATCTTCCAAAGGATGAAGCTTGGATGATCAGGAAGGTTCTTTCTAGCTTACGTTCTAGAATTTGTGTAATTGCCAAGAAAAATCCCCAAGCCCACAAATCTATAAACTAATCCTAGACTTTTGTTTTAAATACTTAGAGAGCTGCATGATAGGAGATTCCTGAAATGGTATTGTGTGGTTACCTATTTTCCCAGGTGACTTTGTGGTTTTGCAAAGTATACAGGAACTGAAACTACCCTCCTGGATGAAGTTCAGAATGAGCATATTCAACAAACAGAAGAAAACTCTTCTTTTGCCTTGTATCTCAATTCAGACAGTTTGACACACAAGGTTTTTTTGTCCCGATGTTTTTATGTGGATTAAAAGAAAACACAAGACATCGAAAAATATGACAATATCTCCATAGGAAATCAGTTGTGTGTCTCATTTTAAATACCATGTCTCCCCCTCCCCCCACTTTTTATGATCACAGAAAACTTATTTCAATGCTTATCCTTTTATTCCCCTGTTGTTTTTTCTAATTGGTTCTCAAGTGCATATTTCAGAAGCAAAACTAGCCCATTGACTTTCTTTCTTGTATCAATGGCTGCCCACTATTGGAGATGTTTCTTCACAGAATCATGGATTTAGAGCTGGAAGCGACCTTGGAGGCCAGCTAGTCCAACCACCTCATTTTGTAGAGGAGGAAAATGAGGTACAAATGACTTACCTAGGATCATACAAACTACTTCTGTATATGTCTGAGTTGATATTCAAACTCGGGTCTTCCAGACTCCAACCAAATTCAGCACTCATTCCACTGAGCCATCCAGCTGCCTACTTCTCTTTCTGTCATTTCCCTAAGCTCTCCTTTGGGTGTTCAGTGTCCTGGTGATTTCTTCTTGTCCTTCATCAAAACTTCTTCTCAGGAAAGGAAAAGCAGGATAATATAATAATAATAGCTGAATTTCTCTAACCCTCGAAGGTTTGGAAGGTGCTTTATATATGTTAACTTTTGATTTTCACACCTTCCTTGTGAGGCAGCTGTCATTGTTATTTTGCCATTTTATATGTGAACCTACTAAAGCCTCATGACATTCATTGACTTGTCCAAGGTTACTTGGCTAATAAATGTCTTAGGGGAGATTTGAATCCAGCACTCTATCCACTATGCCACAAGGCACCTGGATTCAAATTTTGGTCTGATGGAAGCCTCAGTTTCCTTTAGAAAATGTGGCTCATAATACCTGTTATGTGGCTCTAATGAAGTAATGTTGCTAAAGAGCTTTGCCCACTTTAAATAGCGGTGGCATTTGGTTTTTTAATTTATTTATCTGTATAACTATGTATGTATGTATGTATGCCTGTATGTATGTATGTATGTACATACCCCTGATTTCAATGATATGGGGAATTCCCAGTGATCATACTCACTTTACCCTCTACCAAAGTGGATCAGCACTTTCTCTGGTGTCAGGAAAGATTGAAGGCAAAAGGAAAATGGGACTGCAGAGGATGACATGGGTAGATAGTGTCATGGAAACAATGAACATGAACTTGGACAGTCTTTGGGAGATAGTGGAGGATAGAAAAGCCTGGTGTGCTGGGGTCACAAAGTATTGGACATGACGGAACCACAACAAAAAGTCTTAGAGGGTTGTCTGGGATGCAGAGGGGGTATGACTTATCCAGGGTCACCCAGCCATGATGTGTCAGAACCTTGGTCTTCCCAGCATTAAGGCCAGCTCTCTATCCAATGAGCCATACTGCCTCTTTTTGTCTTTGTATCCCTAGAGGGTCAATCATGGTAGAGTGGATAGAGAGCTGGCCTGAGAGCCAGGAAGACCTGGGTTCCAGTCCTGCTCCTGATATCTAACTGGCTGTGTGACCTTGGGCAATTAATTCTCTTAATCCCTCAATGCCCTAAGAACCTTCATAACTTGCAGAACTGGTGCCAGCCTGAAAAAGCCTGAAACCTTAGGTCCTTATTGTTAGGCATGGAGAAGCAGGGAGGTATTCTCAGGGCTTGGGGCACTTTCCTCCTTAAACAGACTCTTGTCTATGACATTGGTGTGAATTTCTAACTAGTGTAATTCACATGCCATTGGATTCTCTGTACTCTTCTTTTCTCTCTTATGCCCCCCCCCATTTCTGAACAGATTTTCCCCCCTGAGCTAAATTTTCTCAGATCAATCTGTTTGTAGTTATTTGTGATGCCAAAAGATCAGTTTCTCCTGAGCACTATTTTTGATCTCTCTTAAGGCAACTACAACTTTAAAAAAAATACTAGGTACCAGGGCAGGCAACCTGGCTTTCACTGTAGTTTGTAATGTACTATTTACCATGGGCTGTGATTTTTTTTTTCCCTGAAAAAATGTTAACTTGACCTCATGGTGAAACTGTGATATTGTTGGCTATGGTATCTTCTGGCATCCATTACACAGCCAGTTGCAAATGCCAGAATTGATTATGTGCGCCAATGAGAGCGTAAACCACTGTTCACAGGGCTGTATGTGAAATTGTTCTGACATCTCTACAACAGGCAGGATGCTGCCTTCTCAACTAGCTTTATCTAATGGAAAACTTCACCCTTTAAAAAGTTGGTGTGTCCGGTTGAGAGAGAGAGACAGAGAGAGAGAGAGAGAGAGAGAGAGAGAGAGAGAGAGAGAGAGATAGAGTGTGTGTGTGTGTGTGTGTGTGTGTGTGTAATCTATATACCAATTTTACATATGTTAAGATGACAAATTATAGAATCATAGATTTATTGCTGGAAGGGACCTCAGAGACCAGCTGGTCTAACCCACCCATTTTACAGATGAGAAAACTTAACACTAAGGAGGCTAAGATGGTCAACTTTTCTGAGGGCTGATGTTAATGTCTTGATTTGTTGGACATTGCATCAACTGCTGGTTTATTTATTATTATTATTTTTTTTTAATTGTGAATCCTAAAGCCTTACTGAAATGTTGTTTTCAATTTCTGTGTCATGGGCCTACTTTAAGTGTAGAAATTGCCTTGAAATGAGGTTCTTTTTCTACTCCATTAATCCTAAGGCTAAGGCATACCTGCTTATCCTGCAGGTAGCTAATGTAATAGAACTCACATTGTCCTAGAGGCTTTGCCTCTGGGCACAGATTTAGAGGGTGCTGCCACCACTTAAAGTCCTTTAGCTGCATAAAAACATGAGTTAGTTGCTAGTTAACAGATTCCTGTTAACTAAAATGGGAAGAAGCTGCCACTTGAAAGTCAGGATGAGTCACCACTCAACTACCTCCCTGGCTAATGTCCTGCCTTAACTGAAGGCAACTGCCTGCTGTCTGTCCCAGGCAAAGTTTGTGGGACCAGCCTTAGGTACAATTCTTTATTATGACTTCAGTCAAGGGACCATCATTCTCATCCCAGTTATATCACTAACTTTGAGCTTCTGCCTTCTTTATCTCATTCATTCTCCTTGATTCTAAAGAGAGTAGGTTGTACTTGATAACCCAGAATGTCCCAATCAACTTGGAAATTCTATGAAAATGGAAAATCACTGAATTCTGGGTAGTGAGCAATGTTTATATGGATTTTTAAAAGTCCTTCTCTCTCCGTATTTTGTTCCTCAACTTTTAAATTCTTACAGAAAATTAAGGAAATTAAATTGAAGTATACACCCATTTCCAAATAACTTCTTCTTCTTCTTATTTTTTTAGATTCTAGTAAAGGTAAAAATGGGCAGCTAGGTAGATAGGGTGCCTGGCCTGGAGTCAGGAAGATTCATCTTCTTGAGTTCAAATCAAGCTTCAGACAATTAACTAGCTGGGTGACCCTGGGCAAGTCGTTTCATTTTGCCTCAGTTTCCTCATCTGTCAAATGAGTTGGAGAAGGAAATGATAAATCACTCCGGTATCTTTGTCAAGAAAATCCCAAATGGGGTCATGAAGAGTTGGATATGACTGAAACAAGTGAACAACAATAAAATATAAAAATGTTGGCATTGTATTGATGAAAGGGGAACCCAAGTTGGTGGATCCATTGAATCACATTAATACTGAATTAATTAATACTCTGATAAGCTTGATGCATTTGGAGTCAGTGGACCTGGGTTCAAACTAACTTCTGCTACTTATTGTCTAAGTGACCTTGGGCGGTTCACTGAAAGTATCAAGGACTCCCGTTTTCTCATCCACAAAATGGAGGATTAGACTCAGTGGCGTCTAAGGTCCCTTTCATCTCTAAATCATGATCCATACCGCATAATGGGAAAGTTAGAAGTATGCCCTTGTTCTGAGTCTTTGTGTTTATGAAGTAGCTACCAGGTAACCTCGAAGGGAAGGCACTAGCAGCTGGGGGTCCTGGGAAGGCTTTCTGTAGAAGGTACCACTTCACTAAGACTTGAAGGAAGCCAAGGATGCCAGCCATCAGAGGTGAGGAGGGCCAGTCAGCATTTTAATTTAGAATTCTCACCAAGACTCTCTTGACTTGGAGATCCAACTCTCTTCTTCCTCTGATGCTGCTGCCTCTCTCTATTCAAGGGCTCAGACTGGAACCCCGGTCTGGCACTCAGTCCAGCACCCTTTCTCCTAACCATGCTGACGAGTCTAATCAATCCAGACTGATGTGTGAAAGTCTGGGAGTTTGATGATCTGGGCCCATGGGGGATGAAGCAGCTCAGCTGATCATGCCAGTAATGCGTGTGGTATGCCAGCAATGTAGTTTGTTCTGAAGGCTTACCAGTGATAACAGTTCTGTGGAGTGTGCCTGTGGAATCTGTAGGGAGCCCCTTTCAAGTTCTAGAGTGTGGCTGTTGGAGAAGTCTTTTGGGCACGCCTTCAGCTGAGAGCCCAGACCTTTCTGTTTCTATCTCCAGGAAGATTAGAATGAGTTACCTAAGACCATTGCATTGTCTGGGTGAGCATTACCACCTGATGTTATTGTAATGGGAAGCATATCTTATCTTCTTACAATGAGGGGAACCTTTCAGTCTGTCATGAGACAAGAGCTAAGCTGTTTCTCCCTATGTGGACAGCAGGACCATGGGGCAATAGAGGACAGTTACCATGTAATTAGAAGCAATGTTTCAAAATTATTGCTACTCAAGATGTCAGCAGTCTTAATGTTCTGTATTTTTCTAAAAAAAAAAAAAGGCTCATGATTTCAGCTTCAGAGGCAATGTAATACAGGGGAAAAGGTCCTTGAGTTTGGAGTTAGAGAGCTTGGGGTGTGCTCTAAATCTATGAGGCAACAAGGTAGATATAGTGCTGTGCCTGGAGTCAGGAAGATCTGAGTTCAAATCCAGCCTTATATATCTACTTGCTTTGTGATCCTGTGTAAGTCACTTAGCTGTTATTTACCTCGGTTTCTTCATCTGTAAAATGAAGTTAATAATAATAGCACCTACCTCCCAGGGTCATTGTGAGGATCAAATGAGATATTTGTCAAATCTTTGCAAACCTTGAAGTGTTATTTAGACCTATATATCTTCCTACTAACATATTGACAGAATCTTTAGATGGTAGATTTTTGATGTGCTCAATGTGAAAGCATGTGACCCTACATGGATCCAAGCCCAATCTCTGCCCCTTCCTGTCTATGTAACCATGAGTAAGGCCCTTTACATCTCTGAAACTCAGTTTCCTCATCTATAAAATGGGGCTATAATACCTCCAGTACTTATTTCATAGTCAGTACATGTGGTACATAGTACTTCACTTTTTTAATGCTCAACTGAGAAAATTTATCTAAAGTACTTTTATAAACCTTAATGCAGCACTTAAAATATCACTTGGCAGCATTACTTATTTTGTTCCCATCTTTTATTATTTATGATTATTTCATTCCTTTTATTGTATAGTCTATGGAATTTAGATAGAAATGATCCTGGGGTGAGTTGTTTCTTCCAGTTTTTAAAAAGAAATTGTTTGGCAAATTGTTGTATCATGTGGCTACAAGATTACCCTTCACAGTTAGATAAAACTGTGGGGATTCCAGGAGCAGAGAGGATGCCAAGGATAATATGGACACCTCATCCTCTTCCCACTATATATATGTACACACACACACACACACACACACACACACACACACACACACAGAGATATATAAAATGTGCAATAATTATATATATTTAAGGTATTTATATTAAGGTATACATTAAGGTATTTATATATTTAAGGTATTTTTTTATCAGTTTAATTACAGTCATAGACTAGATTTTAAAAAAATATTTTCTCAACAGTTTCTTCCTTAAAATTTTCCTTTCCCTTTTCAACTTATGATTATGATTTTGTCGCTGACTGTGAAGGAGGTGTGTGTGTGTGTGTGTGTGTGTGTGTGTGTGAGAGAGAGAGAGAGAGAGAAAGAGAGAGAGAGGGAGAGAGAGCTGCTTAAACAGGTTACTAGGGAGGTTGTGAAATTTCCTTACCCAGACAGATTTTAATTCATCTGCATGATGCTAATGCTCTTCCAGGAGGCAGGGATTAGGTTTGTTTCTCCCCAGTGATGTGTTTGCAGAGCTCTCCCAGCTCCTATGTAGGTGCCTTGCATGTCTGTAGGAACTGCAGTCTTCTGATTAGATCAAAAGGGTCAAATTCTCTAAAGAGGCTGGGCTGGCTGCCTGACTGTTCAGCAGTCTGAACCATCTAGTGAGCCAGAGGTTCTGGCCCCAATCCTTGAGTCCGCAGGGGCATGGCCTGTGGGGCCAAGGGGTGTCCAGAGCATCAGGGAGGTCAGTAAGGAATGTCTTGGCTGGGGCCCCAGACTTTGCTGACGTGCTGGTGTCCTGTTTCCCATTCCTTAGCAAAAGCTGTCAAGTCATTGAGAAACCATCAGAATTAGAGGTAGCTAGGTGGCACAGAGGATAGAATGTTGGACCTGGAGTTAGGAAGGCTCTCGTTCATATTTGGCCTCAGAAGCCAACTAGCTGTGTGACCCTGGGCAAGTCATTTAACCTCTGCTTGCCTCAGTTTCCTTGACTGTAGATAGAGGATAATAACAGCACCTCGTTCCTAGGGGTGTTGTAAGATTCAAGTGAGATAATATTTCTAAAGTGTTTAGCGCAGTGTCAGGACATGTTTGAATCCTGTCTCAGATGCTTACAAGCCATGTTATCCTGAACAGATTACTCAACTTCTCTCACACTAAGTCTACTCATATGTAAAATTAAAGCATCTTGTCTTACTGGGTTGTTTTCAGGATCAAATTTGATATATGTGTATGTATAGAAATGCAGTAGTTAGGTGGCACAGTGGATAGAGCACAGGGCTTGGAATCAAGAAGACTCATCTTCCTGAGTTCAAATGTGACCTAGTTGTGTGACCCTGAACAAGTCACTTAACCCTGTTTGCCTCAGTTTCCTCATCTGTAAAATGAGCTGGAGAAGGAAAGGGCAAACCACTCCAGTATCTTTGCCAAGAAAACCCTTAATGGGGTCACCAAGAATTGGACATGACTAAAAAAATGACTGAACAACAAAAATGTGTAGAGCTATATATAGACACACAAATATACTGTATATGTAAATATGTATATGTACACATATGTATGCATATTTATATATGCAGAGTACTTTGAGAAACTTCCAATGTTATATAAATGTGGGCAATTACGATGACTACTCAGAACCCAGAGGTAATACACAAGCTACCCTGCCCTGGTTATGCCCCTTAGCCATGATATGACAACAATACTCCTATATTATAGTGATAATAGTTCTCATTTATGTAGTTCTTTGAAGTTTGTAAAGTGTTTTACATATTTATCTTATTTGAAATTCTCAACCACCCTGTTAGGTAGGTGCTATTATCATCCTTATTTTACAGAAATGACTTTCCCAAGGTCAAACAGCTAAAAAGGGGGCAGAATCAGGATTTGACCTCAGCTCTTCTTGAGTCCAAGTACTGCATCCTAACCATGCCACCATGACATTTCTCATTGCTATTGGCTAAGCAATGTAGCCCTCCAGAAATACCGAGCAACATCACCTTTTGAAGTACTTTCAGGCTTCCTGTGTCTATTCAGTTTTCACATGGGAGTTTTCTTGAGACTGCATTCTTTTTAACTTGAAAACTTGTTGGCTGAAATATCCATAACTTATTTTTAAGGCACATTAAATATACACAGCCATATGTCTGACTTTTGTATAATGATTTAAGATGGGTGTCAGCCAGTGAATGTAACGTTTTGAATTGTAAAGAAAAATCCTGCATTAATTGGGCTGAGAACCTTCTAGGGCCTTATTTTGGCCAGATGAGTGCTCTCCCTAAGGTCGGTGCTTATATAACATAGATAAGAAGGCCTAGGAATGTGTCTTCTCAGCCTGATTTCAATATGATCAGCATTTTACTACCTGGATTTCTGGCCAAGCTTCAGAAGGCACATCTGATAGGGAGAGCTTACTGACTTCCTCCTCCAGCTATCTATCAGCCTGTTTACATTTCTGTGACTTGGTTAGGAATTCAAGACTTGAAACCAACTTGTTAAAAAGAACTCTCTGTTGCCACTAGAAAATGTACATCTTGGGTGTAGTTGTTACCATTTTTTTTTTTTAAGTAGGAACATCTGAATCGAAGGTGTTAATGTTCTTTCCTTGCTGTCAGATAGTATCCATCATGTATCTTAGAGATGGCCCTTCAGAGTTACTCAGAAGGCAGGGTTCTCAGGACTCAAGATTCTGGAAAGAAAGTACAGCACATGGTTAGAAAGCAGCACTCCAGTCCTAACTGGAACTGGGGCACATGTCGTTCACCCTAGGTGACACTGGAGAGCTGAAGGCAGCTCCGTTTTATTTGCATTAATATGTGTTTAGAAAAGCTCCTGGGCTTGTGACTTCTAGTTCAGACCTGGACTAACATTGAGTTCCAGCTGTGTTATTTCCAAGCTGTTTGACCTTGTATAAAGCCCCAGGCTCCTCTGTAAAATGGGATAATAATACTGGTGCCACTCGTGTCAGAGTTATCATGGGGATCAAATGAGGTAACGTGCAAATAATGTGCTTGGGCGTACCCCAAAGTGCTACATAAATGGAAGTTGTTATAGTTTAGCAGAGCAACCAAGTATTTATTAAGCACCTGCTAAATGCCAGGCACCGTGCTAGGTACTGGGGAAACAAAAAAGAAATGCCGTTTTATTTTATTTCTTGGTTTTTAGTTTTCAACATTCACTTCTATAAGATTTTGAATTCTGAACTTCCCCCCCAAAAGGGCATGCGATCTGATATAGGCTGTACATGCACAATCATATGAAACATAGTTCCGTATTAGTCATGTTGTGGAGAAGAATTAGAACCAAAGAAAGGGGAAAAAACCTAAAACATGAGAAAGAAGAAACAAAAAAAAAAAGAGAGAAAGTAGTAATGCTTCATCTGCATTCAGACTCTGTAGTTCTTTCTCTGGATGGGGAGAGCATCTTCCACCATAAGTACTGTGGAATTGCCCTAGATCCTTAGTATTGCTGAGAAGAGTCAACTCCATAAAAAAAAAAAAAGTCTTCTCCTAGCCTCAGTTTCCTCATGCCTAAAATGAAAGGGTTGAACTCTCTGGCCTTCGAGGTCCCGTCTAACCCTACATCTATGATCCGTTCCGTATTCTAGAGGACTTTGTATATCTCAGGAGGAGGTAATGTGGTACTCAGGCCTTCCATCGGTTTCTCAGTCATTCTCCTTATTTGGACTGACTCCACTGCTGTCCTCACTGACATATATACTTAATGTTGCCTTTTATGGCTTGAAGGAAGGTTTATTGTGAGCACGGTCCTTTGCACACCTCAGCATATGACATGAATGAGAGGAGGAGGAGGAGGAGAAGGAGGAGGAGTGGTTTTTCATAACTATTCCGTGTTCTTGTTCCACATCCTTATTGGTCATAGGCTATCGTCAATGTCCATCCAGTGTGCATCCTTCTAGTCTTTTGGTTCTTTGTGTCAAGATGAATTTTGAGCTTTCCAAGATCATAATATTTCATTCGTCCCACCCCTTGAGCATAACCAGGAAAAATGGCAGCAACTTGGGGGGGGGGTCACTGAAAGCACCATATAATTGCCCAAGTAAGATGGAGCCCTCTCTTCTCTTCCTTCTCATCTTAACTTATGGACCCAGCTCTTTAGCTGAAATTAACATCTGCCCAAGCAGGCCTGAATGATAGACAAACGCATTGGATGCATCATATAGCTGGATGTCAAGGTAATGAGTATTCTCCACTTTGTTTTTCTAATCCAGCTGATTGCTCTTATGTCTTTTCCTTTGGTATAGATTTCTTTTCTTTTTCTTTTTCTTGAAGCAATCAAGATTAAGTGACTTTTCCAGGGTCATACTCCAGGGCTAGTGCTGTATCCACTGTGCCACCTAGATGCCCCTTGGCATAGATTTCACTGGCAAGCCTTTCAAAGAACCTGTGAGGTCATCTAGTCTAACTTGTACCTCTCCAGGAATCCCCTCGACAACATTGCTGAGAATTTACCTTTCTATTTTTGGCAACGGTGGTGTGGTGGCGGGAGTGGGAGGGCCCACTGCCTCCTGAGGCAGGCTGTTCTGCTCTTGGATAGTCCCAGAGCATCATGCAGGCAACAAGCCACAACGAACATTTATTAAGCCCTTACTGTATGCTAGATACTGTGCTAAGTACTGGGAGTACAAATATGAATAAAAATGCCTGCCCTCAGGAAGCTTACGTTCTAATGGGGGAAATCAATACATAAAAGGGAGTTGAAAAGCATGGGAGAGAGGATTTGGAAAGGTATCACTATGGAGATAGGGGAGTGAAGAAGTCTGGAGAATCAGAAACACAGCTAGGAAGGGAATGAACTGTGCAATTAGTCCACTGTTGTTTGCAAATAAAAGCATTTGAAGGTACTTCCCTTATATAGCATGGCTCATCCGTGGAATCTATTTGTGCCGGTGGCAAACAAACACTCAGAGGAGACATCCATATCCCTTTTTAGTCCCTCGATTTTTGCCCTCACTCTGTAATCCTATAGTTTTATTTTAAAATATATATTTATTGATGTCCTTTGACTTTCTATCAAAGCCATTTTTTTCCAACCCTGCCCTCTAGGTTGAACCTTCCCTTGTGACAAAGAAAAATACACAAACCCATCTGAGCTAGAAACCTTGACTCACAATGTATGCACCACTGTGTTCTGGTAGCGTCCCACCTGTCGGTCTGAGGGAGGAGCCGTGTTTCCTCATGTCTTCCTCGGAAGTTTTCTAGTTTTAATGGATGCATGGGAGACTCCTTACTCGAGGAGAGGATTGGAGGTTCCATTTTTTTTGTCAAGTGCTCTTTAAAAGGGAGACAAAACGCCCGTAGACAATAAGTAAGGTGGGATCTTCTGTTCTCTACACCTTTAGCCATGTGCTGCAGGGAAAGAGCATCTGTAAGAACATGTGTAATGCATATATAAGGCATTGTCATAAGGCTTTTATTGAGACAGAAATCGTCCATATGACTGGGGAGTTTAGTTTTTTTCTTTGTGTAGAAGCATTGTCATTATCTTTTCCATCTTCCTGGTGATTTCATCCTCTTGGACACATCCTTGGGTTCCTTTTAAAATGGCATCCTTTCTTTGTGTATTGGTAAGCTCAGCCATCCTTTCTGGCTTCTCCCAAGACAACATGATGTGGTGGAAAGAGAACAGGGTTCCTTGGGCTGCAGTCTCAGCTGTGTCACTCAGCCCCATCTGCTCTAATCTCACAGGGCCTCATTTTCCCTCTTTTGAAAATTGAGCAGGTTGAAGTAGGCAAGTGTCTCTCCATCCCACAAGTACCATCGTCACTTCTGAACCCCATATATCAGACCCTGTGCGTGGAAGATCGAAATGGGGGCAATGGGGGTGGTTTGCCTCTTGCTGATCATTATAAAAACATCAGCAGGTCTGTTTCATTTCGCACCTGTTTATTTCCTTCCTTCGAGTTTCACCTAAAAATGCCCCAGGGATGGTCAGACTTGGCTGTATCTCAAAGCAAGCTCATTTGGAAATGACTTGGTAATCTAATCTGGTGTTAGTCTTTGCTGCCATGGTTCCTGTCAAGGAGATTAAAGGTTTGCTGCCTGCAGTGGTTCTGGGATCTTTGGGCCTATTTGTTGGGGTGACTGCTGGTTTAAATTCAATGGCACATAGTAGGTGCCTAAAAAATGTTTGATTGGTTGAATTCAACCAGTATTTTTTAGGTGTTTGCTGTGTACAAGACTCAGTGCCATGTACTAGAGATATAACAAAAAGAGCTGCGGGGTTGGGTGGTTCATACGCTGCTGCAAACCGTAGCCCCTCTGTACCTCAGCCTATGGTCTCATGAGTTGCTCTGGCTATATACCAGTTCATTCCATGGTGTCTACCCATCCTTTGCGCTTCCCCACCAAGCTAGGCTGGGCCTCCAAACCCAGACCCAGAGTCTCTCCCTACGGCTATTATTACCAAACCTTCCCAGCATTGTAAGACTTGCTGGAGCTGATATTCCACTGTCCTATGCCCTGGAGAACCTACCCTCCCCTTCCCTCCACAGTCAGTCAGTCAACAAGCCTTTATTAGTCACTTACTGTATGACGGGCACATGGCGAGGAAGTGTAGATTTTGTTTTGTAGAATGTAAATGGTGGTTCTGCCTAATTCAGATCTGGGACTGAAAGAGTCCTCTACTAGCTGGGTGGGGATAGGCCCGTAGGGTTTTGGTTTGAATTGGGGTTTATTTTGCCTCTTGTCTCTTGGCGGGGGAAAAAAATAAAATCAAACTGCTTACTTCCTGTGTGACTTTGGACAAATCACTGAATTTCCCATGGGCCTTGGTTTTGTAAAAATGTAAAATGTAAAAAATGTAAAAAAAAATGTAAAAATCTGTAAAAATGCTTCATTTGGATGACATGGCTTCTTAGGGTGCTTTTAGCATTAGATCTATCTTTCTTTGATCAAAGTTTTTGTAAAAACTAAAACTGAAGTGGAACAGTGGACAAACTGATGAATCTAGAATTAGAGGAGCTGGGTTCAAATCCTGCCTATGACATTCACTAGTGATATGAGTTTGGGCGGGTCATTTACCTCCCTTGGGCCTCAGTTTTCTCATCTGTAAAATGACGAGATTGGATTCCATGACCTCTATAATCCTTTAAGATCCCCAGCCTGTGATCCCAGTTGTTGTGGACAACCAGATGTGAACATTGAACTTTTCTAGGCATGGCCTGGTCCTTTGTTGCCTCTTCCCTGTGTTATCAGAGCAAAGCTTTTGTCATTAGATTGTTGAAAACTCAAATTTGGTTTGGCTCTTGCATTTCAGAATTCCTTCCCTTTCATGCCTGGGGCATGCTTTTCATCTTGGGGTAGTATTCCAGTGTGTGTCCCTTGCTGCCTAGATCATTAAGAGTGTCCAGAAAGCTGTAATGAGAACCCTTGAGTTATTATGGAACTGGGCTTCTGACTATTGCTTAAAAGTCCACAGGAATGGGATATGAGGGGGAAGCTTTCCTTGCATGGCATTTTCAGCCAGGTCATTTTTTTAAGTTGGTGAGCTGCAGATCTTTCAGAAGGACGAGAGTTGGCTTTGCTGTGGCAAAAATCTATGGCCAAGCAGGTTCATAATGGATCTGGAAGCTTATTGAAACATGCACAGATCTCAGAACCACAAGAACAGAGCTGGAAAGGACCCCAGGAATCATCTAGGCCACAGTTCTCTTGTCAAGACTCCCAACGGGTGGTCACCCACTCCACCTTGGCTTGAAGATGTCCGAGGAGCAGGAACCCAGTGCTTCTCCTTCTACTTTTCGTAACATCTTGATCTAAAGGACAAAGCCGGGGCATAGAGAAAGTCACAGGATGCCTCAGAAGTGCTTATGGAGTTTTGTATTCTCCTAAATCTACGTATCGTGGGAAGGAAATCTCTGCATGGCTTTTGATTTGAGAGCTGTTCAGCGCACTCATGTTGTGAATGAGGGAGAACGCGGCCTGCGTTTTTTTATGAGATACGAAGTCGTTTCTGCCAGAAAAATCAGATTATGAAATGTTGAGCTCTATCCAGTTAAAGAATAATCTGGAGTTATTCTCAGCAAAATGACTCTTACACCAAGACAACACCAGTTGGAAAGAGCTTTGCTGGAGAGAAGTAGAAACGGGATCATCCATGGGAACGGTTCTCTGATTGGAGGGAGGTTATCATGGGGTTTGGTGAAATCATCATGAGTCACCCTGTTGCTTGAGGCTTTTCTCTTTTAATCTCGTAAAGGCTTGAGGAAGAAATACGGGGGCATAAGTGGAGGAGCAAGTACAAGTGCACAGTCAACGGCTGTGTTTCCTTTGCCAGGAGAGGAAAGGTCATGAGTATTGATCAGACAAAGAGATCTGCAAGAGCTTTTTAGATAGTGTTTTGTTTTGTTTTTTAAATGCCCTGAAGACTTGAGTAGGCCATCCAAAGCGAAGCAGGCTGAAATGGTGGCAACTTGTGACACCAAAAAAAGCCATTGTGAAACATGAAGGGGAGCCCAACCCTCTGGCAACAGTCCATGTATCCCCAGAAAGCTTTTCACCCTAAGAAAGGATTCAGGTGAGTGAAATTACTTTGTTCTTCTTTCACTTTTCCCAGGAGGAGGAAAATCAGTGTTTACATATATATCTCTCTCTCTCTCTCTATATATATAGAGATATATATATAGATAGATATATAGATATATATATAGATATATATAGATATATATATACACACACATACACACAAAACACACATATGCAAAACATATACGTGATATATAAAACATACATGACACACAGACATATCACACACATATACTATATATATATATAATTTTATTTATATAGCACTTTGAGGTTTACAAATCACTTTACAAATATTATCTCATTTGATCCTCCCAACAACTCTAGGAAGTAGGAAACTGAGACAAACAAAATTAAGTGACCTGCTCTGGGTCACCCAACTAGTAATTATCCACTGAGCCACCTAGCTGCCTCTAACTAGAGAAGGGGATAGGGATGGGGCCAGACCTGTGATTTCATTGGTATAATGGAGATTAGTAATAGTTGAAATTTAGTTAGGGAAGTGTCACCTTCTATCTTGATGTTTCTATTTCCTTTTAAATGTCTCTATTCTACCCTAACTTAAAATATACATGGAATATCATACACTGCTTTTATCAATCTATGCTATTGTTTTAATAAAGTGTTTTCCTTTCATAGAAAAAGTATAATTGGCCCTATCTGATATTTCTTTTTCTCTCATTTAATCGTAGTGGATTATTAACTTAACTTGGTGAGTCTTTGTACCTGGGAACAGCTGCCATTAATTAACCTGCTAGCAGGTATCAGGCAATCAAAAACCATTTATTAAATACCTACCATCTGTAAGGC
The DNA here is from genome assembly GCF_900497805.2 of Vombatus ursinus. NCBI lineage: Eukaryota > Metazoa > Chordata > Mammalia > Diprotodontia > Vombatidae > Vombatus > Vombatus ursinus. The sequence goes on along the minus strand of NW_020954551.1, from coordinate 12,181,814 downwards.
CCTGCGGGAGACACTGGGAGTACAAAAAACAAGAAGGAAATAACCGTTCCTGCCCTCAAGGGGCTTACATTCTTTCTGTGTGTATATTAATATACAGACTATGTACAAAACACACCAGAATAGTTTTGAGAGGGAAGACAGTAGCAACTTTGGGGATAAGAAGAGGCTTAATTTAGATGTAAATGTTGAACCAAGTCTTGAAGTAAGTAACCCGAGTGAAAGATCGGATGTGTGTAACCACAGTTAGTCCTTAGGAAGAAAACTGAGTCTCAAAAGTGCTGACCTTGCAGGATCAAGCCAATTTCTTAAGCCTATGCCATCACCACATGTGTGAAAGGATTGAAATTTCTGTGGGTAGATACCATGTCATTTGAAACACACTAGTTCTGTAAGAAATAACAATAACCCCCCACCCAAATCAACAACTGTTAGGAGGCTTGAGCCTCCCAGCCCAATGCCCAGCCTTGACCATTTTCCAGGGGATTTTATATAAGTAACAGAAAAAGAAAAACACTTGGTTGTGTGTTCTATGGAACACCATGGGTTTCTTACAAAAAAAAAAATTAAAAGTAATAACTTGAAGGCATTGCGAGCTCCGAAGGAAGGAACTTTATCATTTAAGACAATACAATTACAGAGGGCAAGGTTGGGTCACCAAGCCTTGGTGTCCTTCAAGCTTTCTTCATCTGAGTTATTTTGGTCTACATATATTGAAGATGAAAATCTGGCATCTGGGGTGCTTTGGTTTGTATTTGTATCCAACTCTAGCCTAATGCATGTTTTTATGATTATGGTGGTTGTCAAGATGTACTTAAAGTGGCCTTGTCGAGTCAAGGAGTATTTATTAATTACTCACTGTGTACCAGGCAGTATGCCAAGCTTGCAGATTTTGGCCCATCCATTCTCCCTTATCAAATATGTGTCGAGGATTCTGGAAAATGCTTCCCAAATTCCATCCTTTGGAATTTTTTCAAACCCTATAGTGTCTTCTGATGGAAGTTCCTCCTGGGAACCTCCATTTGAGGAAGTACCCATAACAACCATGCACAGTACTAATCCTGCTTAGCCGTAGACTCTGTGGCCTATTTTTTGCTTTGTCCCCATGAGGGCACCTTATCCATCAGGCTTTTCAGTTCCCTCTTCGATGTAGTCTTTCCCTGTGCTTGTATTTGTATCATCACTGTGATACAGGCACAGTGCCTACCACGCAGCAAGAGCTTTATAAGTGCTTTATTAATTTAACCTAAACCTCAGCTGTAGAGCTTCTAAGTCTTTGTAGTTATTGACCGTATTTCCTCAGACACTAATTCATTAGAGACCTTTGTTATGTTATTTTAAAATCTGACCCCAAAGTGCCCTTCCATTTGTTCCTGTTAATTCTCTTGTCACCTCTTGGGTAGCCCACCGCCTTTTGTGGAGTCCTCAGTCCTCAACCTTTTACACACAATTAATTGTGGAGAACAGTCTGTAATCTGTTTGTGCCCACTGTCCCACAAGTATGAATACATCTTATCTCTGTGTATCATATGGAGACACCCAATTATTTCAGAACTTTGTGGTAAAAAAGATGATCGCCTACCTCTAACCAGGGAGAGTAAATTCCAGTTCATTGCAGGGGATATAAATCAGAATTTATTTAATTGTGTGTATTTTGTTAGACATAAGGTAAAGATGTGTCTTCCTAAGAGGTGATTGAGTGATTCTCTTGGGGAGAAGGGGTGGATAGGAAGGCAGCTCATGGCCATGCAAGTGGGTTGAGAAGAAACGTGGTGTAGTCCAAAGAACACTGGACATGGCAGGATTTGAGTGATAAGGGACCTCAACAGTTACCTAGTCCGATTTGTAGTGAAAAGAAATGCCCTCGAATATAGCCAGAAAATGGTCATTCAGCCTTTTGCCTGCCATCCTTCACTGATTGGAGTCCACTGGTTCCTGAGGCATCCCTTTCCAGTTTTCCATAGTCCAGGATTGGTCCCAGCTCTGCCACTTTCTAAAAGTTTGACCTCATCCAAGATACTTAATTTCTCTGAGCCTCATTTTCCTTATAGATAGAAGAGGAAAATACTTAGAATTTTTACCTTACAGAGCTTTTGCAAAAATCGAATGAGACTATGTAAAGTCCTCTGGGTTACTATTTCATTTTATTTTTTATAACTCCATTCTCTTTTGGAAAGGCAATGAACTTCTTTTTTCAGGCCTCAAAGAGCTCTCTTTCCTTTACGCTAAAGAGATCAAAGAAAGAGGAAAATGTGCCATAGGGACAAAAATTTTTGATGATATCTCTATGTACTTGTAAAGAACTGGAAAGTACATTAGTTGGAAAAATGGCTGGAAAGTGCTCATTAGTTGGAAAAATGGCTGAACAAATTATGGTATGAATGGGATGGAATACTATTGTGCTATAAGACATAAAAAGATTGTTAGAGAGAGGCCTGGGAAGACTTGTATAGACAGATACAGAGTGAAATGAGAAGAACCATGGGGACAATTTATACTAGAGCATCACTATTGTAATAAATCAACGATTCTGGAAGACTTAAGAACTCTGATCATTTCAGTGATCAACCAAGATTCTAAAGAAGTGATGATGAAGAATGCCTCTTACCTCATTACAGAGAGGTAAGGAATTAACATGTAGGATGAGCCGTGTTTTTTGGACATGATCAATATGAGAAGTTGTTTTGTTACTTTTTTATTACAAAGTTTTCTTTTTTTTTAAGTGAGTGGAGGGATGTAGAAAAAATGCATGAAATTAGGAAAAAAATAATCTTTCACTTTTTAAAGCCCTCTTGGTCATTATCTACTCTGCCTTCTGGTATAATCTGTAATAAAAAAAGGACAATTTGAAGGCATCAAAGGTTGTTTATTGTTAATAATAACAATAATGTATTAATTGATACTAGAAGTCAGAGTTGTGAAAAAAACTATATTGCAAGCAGTGTTGCAAAATCTGAGAAATGGACTGGATCTAGGGGAAACTTTTTAGCAAGTGGGTAGATTTGAAACAAGGGAGAGACCTGAGTATGCACCAATAGGGGAGAAGAATCGAGGAAGTAATAATCAATGTTTATATCATGCTTTCTTCATAATAACCTTACAGAGTAGGCAGAGATAATTAGCCATCAAGGTTCATTGATGGGGCTTAAGGCTTGCTGGTCCATAGTTAGATGAGTCAGTTAGTGCTGAAGATAACTGGTCCTTTTCTTTGTGTTCAAGGGAAAGTCCTATGAGCTAACTCCTCCATTGGCATGGAGGGGATGGCAGAGTTATCAAGGGAAAGGAATGCCAAGACTATGCCAACCCTCTCACGATAGGGCTGAGACAACCACTTCCAAAGTAGACCTGAGAATGGGACTAGATAAAATTGGGGGTGACACCAGAGAGGTCTCAAGCCTATGGAAGGAGAGAGGGAATCTCTCATTGTCTTTGCTCAGTGGTTTTTCTAGACTATAGCATCAACCATCCAGAAAAGTACCAACAACAGAAAGAAAAGAACATGCAGAGTTTGGAGGGACACACACACACACACACACACACACACACACACAAATACAAATGAGAGAGAGAGATTACTTGAGACTGGAAGCTCAATTGAAGGAAACTGAATAAGAGGCTGGGTGCCCAAATTAGTCACAGAAATTCTATCGTCAGAGACCAACAAATCCTGGCCAAGTCAGCAGGTCGATTGACTGTGAAGAAGGCAGTTTTGACCTGAGGCCAAAGGGGGTGGACCTAATCTTGTTTCTGTGTCTTTCCATAAAACGCCATCCTTCTGACTGATCTTGTTTTGTTTTAACTGGGTGGATCTTGACTGGGACCACTGGCAGGAAAGAGACTTATCCTCTCTATGGATCCAGAGAGCTAATGGAGAAAGTAATCTAAGCTGGTTGACTGGTGAGGTGGGAAGGAGGAGGTGCTTGATGTAGATTGGGCTAGCAAGAAAAGACAATGACCCCTAAGGTTAGAACCAGAGGAGGAGCCCATTGACTAAAAAAAAAGGGTGTAGACATGGAATAGCTGGAAGGAGCCATATATCCAATTGACTTTAAGGAGAATGGACCTCTCTGGCTAGAAACTGTGATCAAAGACCATCATCTTGGGCAGAAGAAAGAACTCTCCTATTGAAAGAATTCTGGTCCAAGTTGTGATGCCAGTAACAGAGTAAAGCAGATGTTGTACAGTGGAAAGGACGTGGAGTTTGGAATCGGAAAATGTGGATTCAAGCTCTAGCTCTGCCGCGTATGTCACTTAAACTCTTTGGTCCTCAGTTTCTTCATTTGTAAAATGAAAGGGTTGGGTCTCTGGGACCCCTAAGCTCCCTTCCAGCTTAAGAGCTATGAGCCCATGACCCCATGATATCAGATAATTTCAGAATCTGTGGGAATATTGCCTCCACAGAGTAAGGTGGGAAGCAGACATGGAGCCTAGAGTATGACTTCCATGCCATACCCGGGGAAACCAAAAGGCATGGTTGCAGATGGTGCTCTTCTCTTCTGGTGACCTCCCTCTGCTGAGCTTTCTGGCTCTGCTGCCTCAGCATTCCTGTAGGACTCAGCAGCTTGATGCTCTAAACCCAGGCCAAGCTGATTGAGCAACGGGAGATTACGTCTGCTTTGTGTAATTGGTAGAAATTATCCAGGCCCTAGAATTGCCCCCCTGGGTGCCATGTACTGCTGTGAAAGCTGCTGGGGATGGGTACTGCTAAAATAGAATGTGGGGAAAGGGTGTGATCCCCATGAAATTTCTTCCTTGTTGTTTCCTGGCTGGTGGTAGCAACAAATGACCCAGGGAGCACATCAGAGGGGATGAGGAGGTTCCCTCTCCCCCTTCACTTCCTACTGGTAAGCCTTAAAATCAGAGGCCTTTCTTGAACCTTTCTGGAGCTAATCTTGGCTCCTTTAGCCTCTCTGTAGATACTTCAGCATTAACGTCCTGATTCTTCACAAATATAAAGAGGGCAAGAAAAAGCTCAAAGGAATAAAGCACTTTGAAGAAAACTACTGAATTGCTGAATCCTTTCTGTAACTCTTCCTCAGATTCATTTGGATCTGAGATCTCATCAATTTGGAGGTTCCCTTTTGGAATAACCTAGCCCGGTCACTGTAAGTTTGCCACAGGAGCCACCCTGTAGATGTCAGGGAGAAATGAGGAAGGCTTCCATCCCACTGGAAGGACATTTTGATGTATTTGATCCAAATTTCTGTTAGGGAATTTTCTATTCTTATCAACCTTTCTTCCCATCATTTTTTTCCTTTGCCTGATTCTTTTTTTTTCTTTTTTCTGCTGAATATGGTTTCAAGTAAGGCAGTGTTGCATAGTGGATAGAGAGCTGGTCTGTGGGTCAGGTGGATCTGAGTTCAAGTCCTGCCTTGGGTACATACTGGCCAGGTGAGCCTGGAGACATTTCTTGACTCTTAATGCTCTAAGAATAGAAAATACAGAGAAAGTGTTTATCTGCATTGATTGAAGGAGTTTTCTCATCCTCATCCTACAATAATGTAATCACAGGTCCAGTTCCTGTCCTATGCAGTTTTAGAGAGTGGGCCCTCCCTTCTCCCTCTGCCCTTCTCCTTTTCTTCCTTGTATTTTCCTGACTGTTAGCCTGCCTCCCACAGACCTAGAGATACTATCTTGCCAGTGCATGCTAGAATCCCAGCTGCCTGTCGCAGATCTTTGTTAACCTCCTGGCTACAATGGTATCGTTTGTGAGAACTGAGATCATTTGGTCCCTGGAGTTTGCAGGGAAGCTCGGCTACCTGATGAAGCCCTGGAGTGAAGCAGACTTCCCCCTGAATGCACTTGACCATTAATAACCCCGATTGGGACGGAGGAGGACATCTATCCACTCTTCTGTAGTGTTTGCCAGGTAGATTGCTTCTAAGCAAGCTTAGAGTCTCCTTGGAGAGATCCCTGATAGAGGCTCTCTGTTTGCCTGCCTGATGCCCCACCCTCCACATGCCCAAACAGAAGTTAGAGCATCACTGAGTTTTTAACAGCTGCCCACTGGTTCTTCCTACATGCAGGTTTGGAGAAGGCAGGGCTCAGAGAGGATTATGGGAGGTGGGGAAGGCACCAGCTCGTGTCTGTTTCCAGTGAGCTCTCCAGTTCTTCCCCAGGGATGGGTAGAATGAGAGTTGTCTTTTACCTTCCTACCCCCTCTGTGTCCAATCTTTTGTTTCCCTTTCCTTGGCATGGCCAGGCCTTTTCTCAGACTAGTCTGGCCAGCCCCAGAGCCAGCAACATTTCTTTAACCTTCCTGGTGAGAAGGCAAGGAACGTTTTTTGGCTAGGGATCGGCCTCCCTCACGAACAGCCAGAAGCATTAACCGTGTGGCTATTTTTCTACTTTAGACAACTTCTGATTTCTGTAGCTGAGGGTGTCCTTGGACTGGGCCTTGTTCCATATGGTCACCACCTTTGCATTACAAAGTATCCCACCTGCTGCAGATGGGTACTGCTATTTTAAGAATTGTGTCTCTTCCCCTCCCCACCCCCTTAAAAATCTGCCAACTTTGACTTTCAGCTTGGTTGGTTTTTGTTTCTACATTTGAGATATTTTGTCTTTTTCTCTCTCACATATGAACAGGACTGGTATAGTGGAGGGTTTGGCAGTCAGAGGATCTAAGTTTAAATCTCAGTTCTCTTTTTTAAAATAAACACTTATATTATATACTATATGCCAGGAATAGATGAGACAGCTAGGTGGCTCAGTGGATGGAGCGCTGGGCCTGGAGTCAGGAAGACCTGAGTTCAAATCAGGCCTTAGACACTTACTAGCTGTGTGACCCTGGGTAAGTCACTTAACCCTGTTTGATGGCATTGCTCCTCTTCATGAACGAAGGATCAGTCTTAGTCCACTGGGGAAATGTCAAACCACTTAAGTATCTTTGCCAAGAAAACCCCAGGGACAGTATGGTCCACGGGGTTATGAAGAGTCAAGATTGATAGAAAAACCCATGCCACGCACTGTGTCAAGTGCTTTACAAACATCATCTCATATGATTCAGTATTCTGATGATGCTTATTAGCTGTGTGACCCAAGAAAACTTGCTCTCTTTGGACCTGATGGCCCCCACATTCCCTCCCAGTTTTAAATGTGTGACCTACAATCCTTTCTGTTAGACTTTTGGGGGCTAAATATTTACATGGTGCTTTCAGGTTTGTAGAACATCTTTTCAGGCCTGTGGAGAAATAGAGATTCACAGGATCATGCATCAGAGATGTCAGACTCACTGCCCTTAAAAAACATAATTGGGAAATGTTTAACAAAATAAAAACACAATACAACATAGATAATGTTAATCTGTAGTTTTCTAAGTCAATATATGGCCAAGAGGGATCTCTTTCTGTTTGAGTTTGACACCACTGATGTCCACTCCTTTTTCTTTTTCCATTATGTGGACGGCAATGCCTCTTTCATTTGGAGTCCACATTTGACAATCCTATGAAGTAAGTACTAGATATATATTATTATCTCCAACTGAAGATGAAGAGAAATTGACTCACTTGTCCAGAGTCACACAGCTTATTAGTAGGGACCAGAGGTAGGATTTGAACTCCTGTCTCCCTGACTCCAAGTACAGGACTTTTTCTATTCTACCACGACGTCTCAGTTCTAAATCACTGGCCCTTTTTTCCTTTATGTGATTGCCCCCAATCATTTTCTTGGAATCTGAATTGAGTCTCTCAACTCAGTAGGAAGATAGGAATAATGATAAGGATGACTTCCAAGATGATTCAGTGATTCTGGAGGAAGAAACTGCAGTCCTTGGGCTAGTGATAAAAATGGAAGGAAGACTGGTCCTCCAGAGGTCAGTGCAGCACATGATGGCAACTTTCATGACCCTTGCACTTTTCACATGCATGCAATAGTAACTAAATGAATGACCAGAAAACAAAGCAAACTAAATGAGACAACTTACCTACAAGGGAGTATGACTTATCAACTAATGTGGCGTTCTTTGTTCCTCCGGTCAAGAGGGATGCTTCCCTTTTTCTTGTAGGAAAAAAGGGGAAAAGGTACAAGTCACAAGGTATCTATGATAATGTAGTAAGTAAATGAGCACAGAAAAGGAGAGACTGAAAACCTGACTCTATTGTCCTTTTATTATTTGACTCTGAGACAATGGTTCACCTTGTGTCTCTGCTGCTTCATTCAAAAAATTGTAATAATCATTTCTGTCCTCTCTGACTCCCAAGGATCTTTGGATCACAGATTTAAAGCTGGACGAAATCTCCAAGTTCATCCGGGTGTTTCAAGGGAGTTGAAGAGAAATAAGCTCAAAATGTAAGAAAGCTTTGAAATCACAGCAGGTCTTTGTTAAGAACTTTCCAGTTTTAATGGATTGTTCAACGAGTAGTGACTTTGAAGACAGTAAAGTGCTTTCCAAGTTGGAGTTGCCAGAGATGTTAAGTTTCTATGATTGTTGTTCACTTGTTTTTCAGTCATGTCTGACTCTTCTTGACCCCGTTTGGGGTTTTCTTGGCTAAGAAACTGGAATGGTTTGCCATTTCCTTCTCCATTTCATTTTGTAGATGAGGAAACTGAGGCAAACAGAGATAAGTGACTTGCCCAGGATCACACAGCTAGTATGTGTCTGAGGCCAGATTTGAACTCATGAAGGCAGTCTTCCTGACTTCAGCTCTGGCACCTTATCCATTGTGTTACCTAGCTGCCCACAGCTTCTTATGATTGGGTATGATAGGGTAAGCCTTATTGAATGAGCATATTACAATAATCTCTGGTTGAGGGAGCAATTTCATGGGACTATAGGGAGTGAGTAGGAAGATCACTTCTGAACTAAATTACCACTAAAATTGTTTTAAGTAATAGTTGGACTTGGGAATTTCTCACTGGTAAGTAAAAAAGTAACAACATATCACATGTAATATATTAAAATTTCCACTTGTAATAGTAATAGCATAGAGAACTAGTATGTTGGGTGTTGTTACATAAGTGTACAACTGGAAAAAAAAGATGGATGGGTCAGTCATGTAGGGAGAGTCATGGATAACCAGGGAATAGTCTCTGTGCTCCATCTGTGAAATGCTAGGAGAATTCCAAGAAGGCCTCTAACCTGTTGGATGGACCTCCTTGTAGTGAATTCATGCAAAGGCATAGTGGCACAAGATGGGTAGATAGCATCAGATGGAAATATTGACATTGAAGAGATCACAGAGCCATTGGTGCATTGGAATAATACCTTCATGGGTCGTTCAACCAATCTGGGAGCAATGGTTAGGCATTACTGTGTGCCAGACACTGTGCTAGCAAAATGAAACAATCCCTGCTCTTAAGGCAGGGAGATATCATGCACGTGTCTCCAGGGCAGATCCTGGGCTGGAGCTGTGTGTTTCCCATCTGTGGTGGAGCCTCCCAATAGGACTATGGGTTCTCTCATGTCCTTTCTGCTCTTGGCTTTTGTTTTTTTTTTTTACAGACTTGCAGCATGTTGGAGTTGGGGAAGGGGTAGCTTGGTTATTGTCTAGTCCAGTTTCCTCATTTTGCACCCATTAATAATAGTAGCTCACATTTACATCATGGTTCAAGGCTTGCCGAGAACTTTCTTTTAAACAACCTTGTGACATAGCTAGTGAGAATTATTACCATCTGACAGATGAGGAAACTGAGGCTCAGAAAGATTAGCTGACTTACTTAAGGTCATCCAGTTATCAAGTTGCAGAATCAGGACTTCCATCCAGGTCTCTCTCTTTTTTTTTTTAAACAAATCATGGAAGACTAGGTTTGTGGGTATGTAGGCCAGGGAGGGCCGGCTGAGTTTGCACAGTATTAGAAAGGCAGTTTTTCTTTTCTGAAAATACCAACCCCATTGCTGTAATTCCATTTGCAGGGTGCTAGAACCCAGAATTCCCCCTTGTTATTGGTACCATTCTTTGGATACTGTTTCTCTGAGGATACAAGAGACGGAGCCCATGCTGATCTTTCTGCCCCTTTCCTCCCTATCCCCTTCTGGCTTGGAAACTGAGTCTCTGAACCCCCTTTCCTCCATGCCCTCTTTTCAGCTTCAGAGTTAAGAAAGACAGTAACTGGAACCAATGAGCTAAGGATGAGGCACACAAACAATTTAGAGATGTTAAGATGATCTTTACCCGGGGCAGCTAGGTGGCGAAGTAGATAGAGCACTGGCCCCGAAGTCAGGAGGACCTGACTTCAAATCTGGCCTCAGACCAAACACTTGACACTTACTAGCTGTGTGACCTTGGGCAAGTCGCTTAACCCCAATTGCCTCACTAAAAAAATAAAAAAGATGACCTTTACCCCCCCTGTGCTATTGATCTGAAATACATGAAATGCTATAAGATGCTCCCCAGTGAAGTAATGAGAGCTTGGTCTCCAAGGGCCAGAGTCAGCCCAACAAAACATCCTTAGATAGTCTTTGCCAAAGGGGAAGGGCCAGGCTTTTGATTTTTTCTCCCCTTGCCTCCTTTGGAAGAAATGCTTTTCTGTGTGTGGGTATACACCAAGTAGGAACTTATTCAGCTAGTGTGGCTTAGGCAGAACAGGCCTGTAGCTATTACTTTGGGAGAGCTGTCTCCCAGCTCTTATCTGTAGGAGCAATGCTGGGGTGCAGGAGCTTAGAGATCACTAGATGACTGCTGGCCACACCCTAGGCTGCCTTCTTATTGGGAGGATGGAAGGAAAGAAGCTTTTTCTTTTTTCTTTTCTTTTTCAAGTCAGTATCTGACTCTGGATGCCCAGGCCTTAGATAATGCTCTAGAAAAGATTTGTCCTTCATAGAGAAACATGGCCTGAGGTGTTTGTCTCCACATTCCTTTCAGAAGCTGGAGAGCCTGACTTCATGAGTGCTACTCTGAGTATCTCATTTTACAGATGAAAAGCTTGAGGCCTAGTTTGGACCTAGACACTCTGATTTCAGATCAGCCTTTTTCCATACTGCATGACATGACCCAAGGGCTTTGACTTTCTACCTGTCTCTTCTACCTGTGAAAAGGAAGACATAAAGAAAAAGTCAAGTCAGTCACTTGGGGGCATTTGTCAGTAGTTCTGGTAAAAATGTTTGATTTGGAGAAAGGTTGAAAATATTGGGTTAACCAAGGTTTGGAGATTCTCTGCACTAGATTCACCTAAGACCTTGTTCCTCATTGCCTGTTCCCCAAAATGAGGAAAGAGTTGTAACAAACCAAGAGAATGACCTGCTCAATGACTACCTTAAGGTAAAAGAATACAACTGCTAAAAAGCATCAGACCACAGATTAGATGCAGGGACCAGTGTTGGTTTTGAAGGAGAGGTGATGAAACACATTTCTCTCTTTGGAGTGGAGTAGAGAGGTGGTGGGCCATGGCTGCCAAATGTCATATTGGCTCTCAGAGGTGCTGCTGGTTCATTTTGCTTTATCTATTTTTCTGTTTTTTGAGGGAGAGTTCTCTGGTAACTGGGGTATGAATGACAAAAGGCACATTTTTTTTTTTTTTAAAGAATGACCTTGAACCAATAATGCTCTAGTCCACGTGACTAGGTTCAAATCAAAACATCCGACTTTTAAAACACAAAACACTCCTGTTGTGGTAGCAGAAATGATTCAGGAGCACTTGGTTGCTATAGAATATGTTACTTTAAAAAGAGTCACGAGTCATGTTTCTTAGCCATTTACTGGGTCAGACATGGAGCAAGTCCCATTGGGTCATGCTAGTAAGGTCTCAGGTTCTCCTGTTGTCTTGCCTACCTTGTTCCTGCTTCCCTTCTCTAATGAACTGATTTTTTTTAGGCAGTTGGGGTTAGGTGACTTGCCCAGGGTCACACAGCTAGTAAGTGTCAAGTGTTTGGTCTGAGGCTGGATTTGAACTCAGGTCTTCCTGTCTTCAAGGTGCTCTATCCACTATGCCACCTAGCTGCCCCTCTAATGAACTGATTATGATGTGACACTGATATCCTTGTGTCTGATTTCAGTGTGAGGCCAGGTATAGATGCCCTTAAAATACTCTATCTTCTCTATTAGTTATACGAGAATGAAACTGAGAATCTGAGAGTTGGTGTTCAAATGAAGAAGAATTCTTTGATGGGCTATGCGGTTAGGGGGTGTGTGTTTGATTTCCTTCCTTTTTGATCCTTATCACTGAGACTAGTCTCACTTGGGTACTGAGCCCTGGCTTCCTTTTTAAGTTTGAGGTTGTTGACACCCAAACATGTAGTTCTTGTGATGGCTTGGCTCTTTTAAATTGGTGGCACCTATCTCCCCAATCCCCCCATCCCTTCTGAAGCTCATGAAGTCCAAGGCTCTTCATCTAGCCGTCTCTCAACATTCTTTCGGTTGAGTGGCCAGGCAAGGCTTCTGATCTGTGTTATGTATAGAAACTAGGATTGATAGAATCTTGCTTAAATTCCCATAGAGGATGTCCCAAAAGTCTTAGTGCCCTTTCAGTTATTAAAACTTAATCTTAAAACTGTACTAGTTTAAGTTATTAAAGCTTAAAATGGCACGAAGATGTTTGTATTAAAGCTTAAAATGACCCCCGGACATTTGGGACACCCCATATAAACTTATAGCCAAGGCAGCTTCTTTTGGGCAAATTCTACTGTAGTAAATTAGTGTAAGACCCTCTTGAGGTTGTCAAATTTTATTTCAATGGCCAATTTTGAGTCCTTGATAGTGGGAATAGGAAAGAGAGGGAAGAGAATAAACATTTTATTAAGCTTCTATGATATGCCAGGCACTGTGCTAAGTACTTTTCAAATATCTCATTTGAATAGGAGGAAAAAAATATCTTGTTCAAAGGAATAATTACTTGGGATAAAAGTTGGAACTTCAGCCATTTATTTACTTGTGTGACCTTAGTCAATCACTTAACCTCTTGAGGCTTCATTTTTCTCATCTGTAAAATAATGGAGTCTGAATTTTATCATCTCTGTCATTCAGTTGTTTTCTACTCTGTGACCCCATTTGGGGTTTTCTTGGCAAAGATGCTGGAGTGGTTTGCCATTTCCTTCTCTAGCTCATTTTACAGATGAGGAAATTGAGGCAAACAGGGTGAAGTGACTTGTCCAGCATCACACAGCTAATAAGTGTCTGAGACCAGATTTGAACTCATGAGAATGATCCTTCTCGATTCCCAGTCCAGTGTTCTATCCACTGTGCTACCACTTACCTACTCTCTGTACCACCTAGCTGGTCTCTAAGACCCTACTATTCCTAAATCTAATCATCTCAATAGCATATTTCCTTAATCCTCTCCTCCTTCACTGCTCAGAATGTCTTAGAATCATAATACACATAATGCCCATAAAAGAAAAGATATCTCCCATGTTTGCGAAGGCTCTCTCCTTCAAGAAGTGTTACAAGATTGGAAGTCAGAAGGCCTGGGTTCAAGGCCTGAGTCTGCCACTTATACCTGTGTGGCTTTGCACAAATCACTCAGCCTGCCTGGGCCTCAGTTAACCTCATCCCATAAAATAAAGGAGTTTGGATTTGATGACCCCAAAGGTTCCTTCCTCTCCAGATCCATGATCTGTATCATTTCCCACACATACCCAAAGTCCCCCAGACATATCGATGAACTGAATTCACCATCCCCATACGACCGTCTGTCCATCTACTGCCCTCATCCCTTCGCTCATGGTATTTCTCCTATGGAATGCCCTCCTTCTTCAACATTCCCCAGAAAAAGTCTGACTCAGTTTTCCAAGCCCAGCTGAAATGCCGTACATAGTTCCTTCATGGAGTCTCCCCAGGCCCCATTGCTCAACTTCCTGCCTTTGAAGGTCCTTTAACATTTTTCTGGTATCTCTTAGTGGCACTTACCACAATCTGCCTTGCATTACTGTTTTTTGGGTATGGGTCTTATCTTCCCTAAAACACGTGTAACTATTTTGGAAGAGAGAAATGTAACCGCTCCCCCGTCCTAGCCCCTTGACTCGCTCGTAGTAGGCACACAAGTGTATTTTTTGATCTCCAGCAATGACTGAGCCGGAAATCAGAATCAAGTTTCTAAGCTAAAATTGGGCCCAGAGGAGAGGAGGAGTAGAGGTCAGCACCGTGGTTCAAATTCATAGACTGGGGGGGGACAGGAGTGCCTTAAGTACCCTGCTATCTCTCATGGCCTCTTCTTTATCTCACCCAGGTCCAGATAGTAGCATTCCTATTTCTCATTTGGTCAGTCAGTCAGGCATTTAGCAAATCTTTATTGAATACCTCCTATGAGCAAGAGAGTGGGATTCCAAGCCATCTGGGCTCCTGTCCTGTGCTAATTAGTGCCACAGTTGTTTTCTCCCCATCCTCTGATCTCTCACTCTCCTTTGTACTTTGGGTAGGAGTGGCTACCTAGGCCTGGTTTTGCTTGCTTCTGTAGGTTTTTCCAAAAGGGCCAGCTCTGCAGTGAGGTAAAGAGGATGAGAACTAGGCTGGGTTTTTGGTTTTGTTTGGTTGTTTTTTCCCTCTGGGCAGCTTTGATTCTGATCCTGAAGTTGTAAACAAGAGAAAACTGTTCTAGATTATCGGAAGGGAGGGGATATTCTGGATGGTCTCCTGACTTGTTCTGCTTGGTGTCTTGGGGTTGTTTAAAAGATGGCTTGCCTGTAGCAGTGTGTTGGAAAGGACCCAGGATTTAGATTCAGAGCTTCATTGGGATAGTGATGGATGTCATTTTATTGATTCCCCCACCCACTCATTTTACAGATGAAGAAATTGAAAGGTGAATGACTTACCTAGAGTTTCATCCAGCTTTATTAGCTGTGTGATCCTGGGCAAGTCACTTGACTTATTTTCTGCCTCAGTTTCCTCATCTGAAAAATGGGGATAATAATAGCACCTCCCTTGCAGGCTTGTTTTGAGGACCAGATAAAGATATTTGTAAAATTCTTTGCAACTTTTGACACCCTATATGAATGCTAGCCATTATTGGTAGTAGTAAGTAGCAAAGCCAAGATTTATACCTTAGACTTCTGATGCTAAATCTAGTATTCTGTTCAAATTGTGGCCAGGTTGTTTTCTTCACGTGTGACTTGAGCTAGTAAGGGGCTCCTGAAAGTTCCATATGGAGAGAATGAGGGATAACTGATAGGCAGCCCATCTGTTCCGTTGGTATTCTTTGGGTGTCAAGAGTACAAGAAAGATTTTAGGGGGGTTAGGCTTCCATAGCAGGGTAAGAAATTCCAAGATCTTGTGGATAGTCCCTCAACCAAGCAGCAAGTGCTCTAAACTTTTCTGTAAACAACTAGTTCCTTAAGAAAGAGCCCTAGAGGCTAAACCGGTTGCAACCCGTTGGGTTCAAGGAAGGGGCTTCGAAAGGGCAAAGACTTTTCTCCATTGCACTTGCTTAATAAACTTATTGAATATTAACTGACACATCCCAAGGACAGAGATAGCCGCCATTTTTGAACACGGGACCCATGAAGTGGGCAGAGTTAACAGAACATGGGCAAACATGCAATGGACTGTCCAGGAAGGGTGTAACTCAGATGAACTAGACCAATTGTAGCCCTGATGGGTAGAGTATGGATCTTACTAACCATTTAAAAGTTGATTCTACCACTGAACCAGTGCCCATGTGCTACTAAAGTGCGTTGTGCCCACTTCTCTCGTGAAAAGCATAATAAAGACTTTCCTTCACTCACTCACTGCAGTACATTTTTGTTTCAGATTTTTCTAACAAAGAGAAAGTGAGGAAGAGCTTATTCCAATCCCTCAGCATGTTGGGTGGGCCCCCTGTGGCAAACTTATGGTTCCATATAGACTGAACACTCATGGGATGGTGCAAGGTATTTGGGTTACATCTTTATTGCTCAAGGGAATACCCAAGACCTGGGCTTAATTAATACCTCAAACCCTATTATGTGACCCTAGTTATCCTTTTACCTCTCGATGCCTCAGTTTCCTCATCTATGAAGTGAAGGAGTTGAACTCAACAGCCCTGAAGGCTCCTTCCAGCCCTTAGGTCCATGACTCTGTGAGTGTTTGGGTGACCTTTGTTCTGTGCTTTGCCTGCCCTGAGCCTCAGTGTCTCTTCAGAGGATTAGATGATCTCTGATCTCTCCAGGAATACCTAGAACCAAGACCACTCCTCCTCTTCTATTGTTAGCTTCAGTAGAGAGACTTTTGCCAGGCAAAATGTTTGGAAAGGAGAGTCTGTGAGGGTGGGTGGGCGTGGCCAGTGGGTCGGGCAGGTTTTCAGGTGACCAGAGGACTGCTGAGCCCTGGACCGTTCTGGGCAGTACTGATGCTTCTGGCCTTTCCTTTCCCAAATGACCATACAGAATTAATCTGTACTTTATGCCTTCTGCCCCTGAGGAAAATGGAGCTAGTGTTCCCTATCTGCAGCTTCTAAGATCCTAGTTGGCTAGTTCTTTATTTCACCACTTGTCTGCCATGTATCTTCTCATTTGTTTCAGCCTCTTCTATATTAGCATATCTTCAGCTCTTTATAAATCGTGGTGAAATGATGCTTCCTCCAAGCACCAGAACCCCTTGTTGACAGCAGCTGCTTAGACTGCAATTAAGGACATTTACCCTGTCTTCTTTTTCCAGGCTCATTCATGATATTTCCCCTTTTTGTTGGAAATGGGCAGTGTGTGTGTGTGTGTGTGTGTGTGTGTGTGTGTGTGTGTGTGTTTTGCAGGGTCAGAGTTGAGAGTCCAATTTCTAGAGTTCAGGAGCTCATCATCCTTCTGTTGTGTCATCCAGACCTTTGGAATCTTTGCTCCCCTAATTCTTCCACCTGCCAGTTCAACTCTCTAGCTGATCATTAATGAGAAAGAGGGAATGCAAAGCAGCCTGCTATTGGTGGCCTGGGACTTCTAGGAGGTGTTAGAAATGGCCTTCTTGGGTCTTTAAATACCACTAGTTAAAATATTTATTGTTAATCCTAGTCTGAATGGAGGGAATCACAAGATAAGAACTTCTTATGGGAGCCCCAGGGGAGAATTATGATGGATTCTTGATTGAGGAAGTAGGGAGTAAGAAACAGTGTAAGGGGAGGGGAGGGGATGTTCCATACCTCCAATCCCTATTGCAGTTGGCCTGGATATCTCTATTGAATCAATCAGAAGAGTGCCTGGAGTAGCCATGCTATCCTTGAGATGTCTGAAGGTATGAACAAGTACTGAACGCCTCTATTGAATCAGTCAGTAGAAGTATTGATTTTGGAGGCATTTCCCTTGTAAGATAAATCTTGAAATATGCCAAGGGTTCTTATCCTTTTTTTGTGCCATGGACCCCTTAGGTTTCTGGACAAGCTTAGAGAGCTCTTCTCTGAATAATATTTTTAAACAAGTAAAATACATAGGATTACAAAGAAAGCCAGGTACATTGAAATACAGTTATCTATCTATCTGTTTATCTATCTGTCTGTCCATCTATCTCTATCTATCTATCTATCTATCATCTATCTATCTATCTATCTATCTATCTTAATATTCATGGATACCAGGTTAAGAACCCCAGAAGTATCTGGGTCTTTTCCTGAAGGGCCCTCCAGGACACTTTTGGTTCCATGTGGAAAGTAATAGTCCTTGTTTCTCCCAAAAGGAGGAACTTGGTTTTCGGGTACAATTATTTGTCCTGAAGTCACAGAGGAAGTTAGTATTATGTTCAAAAAATACTAAAATAGTATGAGTCAGTTCAACTTACCATCTTATTTTGGAACATAGGTCAGCCATCTTCCAAACTCATTGCCCTCTTTTTAATCAAGTTCCTTCAGTCACTCCTCGAATGATGTGGATTCAAGGCCCTTCACCATCTGTGTGCCTTCCTCTGGACACTCTCCAGTTTATCAGTGTTCTTTTCCAAAAATGTCCTTCCTCAGTTGATTGTTTTCTTTCCAGAGCTGGGAGGGAAAGCTAACATTTTGGATGGCATAGCCAGGAGCCTAAAATATCATGACAAGCTAGAATGTTGGGCCAAATTGAGTAACATGAAATTCGATAGGAGTAAATTGTGAAGTTTTTTTTTTTTTTTAATAAAATGCAAATACTGAGCTAGCCTGAGCATTTTTCATGTTCTCCTGGAGGCAGTAGGGAGCCACTGAAAAGAGATCTCTGAGGTTCAATCTTGAGGTCACTTTCAATCCAGCCACTATTTACTAGGTGCCTACTTAATGTGCTGGGAACAACCAGAACTCCATTTACAGCTGTGCATGGTGTTATCAGACTGTTAAAAAAGCAGCTATTGCATGCCCTGTGAAGATGTGAGCTTTTTAGCATGATGAATTTATAATTCCAAAGACTGCATTTTAATATCATCCATATTATGTAATTCATAATCGTAATTCAGCAGATGTTTTAAAACTGATAGGCATTCTGATGAAATGTCTATATAGTGCCAGAAGAACCAAGCTAGATTAGAACTGATGTGTAACTATCAGGCCTTGTGCCCAGACGCTGGTGGGTGTCAGCTAATTGTGTTGATTCTGGGCTCGGGAAACTTCCGGGTGCTTACAAAGTCCTTCATAGCCTTATTTTTCTTAAGGATTTTTGTTTATTTGGTTTTGTTTTATGGTCTAGGTCTGTGATTTCACTGGCCTGAAGCCACTTCTAGTTTTGGAAACTCCCTCTTCTAATTCTGTAGAGCAGCTCACCGGTAACTATAGTCTTCAGGAATTATCTAGGGGTGGCCTGCTCAGGTCTGCAGCCCATAGGTATCAAAGGCAGGACTTCCTGACTAGGAGGCCAGTCCGCTATCCAACCGCTACCTGCTTTTAAACAAGCATTTTCTTTAAATTGGCAAAAGCCTGTTTGGACACTTTGGAGGCTGACCAAAGGCAGTGACTTCTCTGTCAATCTGATTCAGACAATTTCATCCTTCTGTATTGGGAAGTTCCAGCCCTGTCTTCAACACTGGTATCTTTGCTATAAAAAAAGGAGGAGGGGATTTCAAGCACAGCAGCTTGGAAAAAAAGAAGTTATTTTTAATGGCCTGATATGTCAAAATGACAGATTCTCCTAGTAAGTTTATATGTGGGTCATAAAATATACTGAAGTTGCCCCCAAGCCTAGAGCATGAAACAAATAGGGGTACTAGCCTTTATGTTTTTTAATCCAAGCATCCCTTTCTTTTGTCTCCTAATCATGTAGAAAGAACAAAAGATGGCTTTTGGATGGAAAATCATGTCCTTTGATGAAACTGAGGCCTATAGAGATTAAGCGACTTGTTCAAGGTCATACAGGTAGCATATATCAGGGCCAGTAGACCCTGGCCCTCACGTCCAAATTTAGACTTTTTTTTTTTGTTTTTGTTGTTACTATAGACTTTGTTCAGTGGGACAGTTACCACTCTGGGACTTTTGGCATACATGAACATAATGTAAGAATTGAGAATCGCCTCAGTTCCCAAAGGGAAGGACTAACATGCTAAAGGTGTAGGGGAAGTCTCCTGTTTTTGATATCTACTTGTGTGGGGGCCCTGCTGGGTTTGAGCTAATTCTCAACCACAAGAGATCCACTCTATTTCTTCAGGCCACGTCAGTGGTCCAGGATCAAGCCAAAAGTCCTTGGGCCTGATCTGCTTCAAAGTGAAAGTTTTGACTCAGCCTGTATCTGTGGTACTCCTTCTGTCATCTCCATGCCTTGGCAATGGCTGTGTCCTATGACTGGCGTGATTTGCCTGCTCATCCTGTCCTTAGTTTTACTGGACTTCCTCTAAGCCTCGGCTTCCATTTCACCTCATGCAGGGGGCCTTTCCCCAGATCCCGCAGCAGCTAGTGACTTTCTTCTGAGATTGCCTTCTGTCTCCTGTATATATGTCTGGTGTAGACAAAGTGATTCTCATGCTGTTGCCTGCATTGGAATGAGGGTTGCTTGAAGGCAGAAAATGTTTTCACCTTTCTTTGTTACCTCTTTGCTTTGCACAGTGCCTTGTACATAGTAAGTGCTTAATAAATGCTTGTGGGCTGACCGACTGACATGCTCCTTTGGTATTCTTGAGATATTAGAAGACCCATAAGGAAACCCCCCACCTCCCCCACCTCCCATGCTCAGCACATTGGGCCAATCTCTGTGACAAGCTTATGGGCAAGAAGACAGCGGCTACACAGGATGGACACATAGGGATGGATTGTGAGAAAGATTCAAGTTGAATTCCTGCTTCAGACATTTCTCAGCTTCACGGTGCTGGGCAAATCACTTAACTTTCCTTACCTTCAGTTTTCTCATCTGTTAAATGGGGATAATTATAATACCTCCCTCCCAGGATTGTTATAAGGCTCAAATGAGATACTGTATGTAAAGTGTTTTGCAAACCTTAAAGTGCTATGTAAACACTAGTTGTTATTATTATTTTATTATTATTGTTACTATAGTCATCATCATCATCATCAGAATGAGTGCCCACACCAATGAGATGGATGGTGAATCCACTGGACAATCTTCTCACTTAGCTTTCCCTGTCTCTGTTTCCTGAATGCCAAAATTTATGTGTACTGGGGAGGAACGTGCCTTCAGGAGAGCCTTGGCAGAAGCCAAATTCATTCCAAGTGGAAGATCCAGCTGTTGCAGAAGGATGGCTAAGCCTTTAAAGATTTTTGGTGTTCAGAAGAGTGATTCCAGAGACCAGGAAAACCCCCTTCCTTCTATTTCCATCTCATTAAGTATCATGTATATTTGTGCATGTGAAGTATTAAAGCAGCAGAGCACTCTCTGTCTTGTGATTTATCATCCCCTTTCCCAAATAAACTTAAGGGAGCGATGGACCAAATCCTCCTCTTTCCTTTCTGCCATGCTTGGCTTCCTCTTGGTTTAATGGAGCCTGGTTTTCATTCAGAGTCATTCAGTGAGGAATGAGAGAGAGGAAGGAAGAGGGAAAAAGCCTGAAGATGAGGAAGAAAGGGGAATGGATCTCTCTGGCCCCATTATTCTGTAATCCTATTAAAGGAAGGGAGAAGCAGCCTTGATATTTAGCATCCAGTGGGCTTAGTAATTTTCTCTTTTTTATTTTGTTTTTATTATAACAAGTAGGTGTAGTTTATAAAAGAGTTGTTAAAAAAAACCCCCAAAAACCTGGGGTTTTTTTTTGGTTTTGATCTAAACCAGGAGATCTTAACCAACTTTGTATCATGGACCCTTTTGGTAGTACAGTGAAGCCTACTGGATCCATCTCAGGACACTATTTTAAAATGCATAAAATACAGAGGATTATTGAAATACATTTATCAAAACGCATTTTTTTGGGCAGCTAGATGGTGAAGTAGATAGAGTACTGGCCCTGGAGTCAGGAGGACCTGAGTTCAAATCTGGCCTCAGACACGTGATACTCACTAGCTATGTGACCCTGGGCAAGTCACTTAACCCCGATTGCCTTGCCAACAAAATATATATATATGTGTGTGTGTGTATATATATATATGTGTGTGTGTGTGTGTGTATATATATATATATATACATTTTTTTTTTTTTGGAAAGTACACAGACTTCTAGGTTAATAGCTCCTGATCTAGCATTGAGGTTTTAAAGGCTGTGTACAGTACTTAGCTAAAATCCTCAGCAGCTCAAATGCATCTGTGATCACACAGATTTGGGGGTTTCTTCTAGGTATGTAGATACATCCTTACCTGCCCATTTTGGGGGACCCTTAGGATTATGGGCTCATGGAGCCAAGCCCCTCATTTTTTTTTTTTTTTGGCGAGGTAATAGGGGTTAAATGACTTGCCCAGGGTCCCACAGCTAGTATGTGTCAAGTGTCTGAGGCTGGATTTGAACTCAGGTCCTCCTGACTCCAAGGCCAGTGCTCTATCCACTGCTACCTAGCTGCCCCCAAGCCCTTGATTTTGCAGATGAGGAAACCAAAGCCCAGAGAGAGGTAAGGTGACTTACTCAAGGTTATCCAGGTAGTCCCTAAATAGGTACCTAAAACGATTTGAACCCAGATTCCCTGATCCCAGAGGTAATGCTCTTTCCATTAGGCCACATTACCTTGAGACCACATCTTCTAATAGGTTTGCCACAGCCTGTTTACACAACATGCCGGAGGCCTTTCTTGCCTTTTCCATGGCTCCCTCTGTCTATCCAGTACCCAGTACCTTTCAATAACAATAACAGTAACAATACAGCTAACATTTATGCAGAGGATAAGGTTTGCCAAATACTCTACATACATAACCCTCTGAAGTTGTCTTTTATCTACTATGTACTTGTTAATCTCCTTCATTAGAATGGAAGCTCACTGAGGGCAGGGATTGTTTTTCCTCTGTATAGCTCATGCCTGGCACTTCATAAATGATTGTTGGTTGACTGATTGTATTTTGTTTTTAAATCACCCATTTCACCTAGGGTATCAGCCTTGCCTTTGTGTGAACCTAAAAGATCAGACTCTGGTTGTATCTGTGACATGCAGTTGAGGTCCAGTGACATCAGAGGGTAGGGGAAGGAAGGAAGAGTCAACTAAAACAGGAGAACAGATTCTGAAAGGATTTCACACTGGGCAGATGGCTCCTTAGGGGTAGAAAACTACTATCTATGTCTTTTAAGAGAAGATGTAGAAAAATCTAGTTTTCAGAGACTCAGGTTTATTCTACGGAGCTTCAAGAAGGGATCCAATCCTGGGGCACAAGGAAGGAATTTGAAGATGGCCGCAACTGTTTCCCACTTAGTTCTTAGCAGAAGGAGCCCAATTTTAGCTTCCTGGTCTGCCTCTCCTGTATACGTTAGCTCTCGTACAGACCATTGACACATAACAGTGAACATACCTATATTCTGGGATTTTGATTACATGCTTTGGGTGAATCCTTTGGGAAGGATAAGGACTATTGGGAGCCACATGACTCTTGTTTTGTTATTCTCTTATCCACCTGTAATGGGTTATTATAGCGATCTGCATTTGTGCCCTTGTTAGACTATGAACTCCATGAGGGCAGGAACCCTGACTTTTCTTTAGATATTTACCCAGGACCTAGCACAGTGTTCTGCATACAGGAGGGGCTTAACAAAGGTTTATTGAATGAAAACACAACTTCCTTTCAAAATTGTAAATGTATTCTTTTTTGAATTTGTGCCCTCCCACTCAGTAAGCTATAGCTTCAAACAAAGATTAAAAAAGAAAGAACAACAAAAAAAACCCCAACCCAAACAAAACCAATCTGCACATCAGCTATGTTTGGGAGTATATGCATTATTCCACACCCATAGAAACAACCCTTTTCCTCAAAGGAACACACAATGCACTACTTTCTAAATTAGTCTTAGACAGTTCAGTTAAACAACTTTGTGATGACAACTGACGATTTCACTTTCTTCTGGCCCAAGGCAAAAGTCGGTGGGGGTAATTTAAGTCAGTTCCCTCCTCAAGTGTCTATTAAGTACTTATTGTGTTCCTGCTGCTGGGAATACCTAGACACAAACAAACCAACAAATAAACTAGGGAGCACTATTCCAATATGCTCGGCTTGCCCCACCCCTCCTTTTGGGGGTATTTGAGAAAAGCTCTGAGATGTTTTTCTACTTTTCAAATATTTGATTGCATTTTTATTTTCTTGTTTTAAACAACTTCTTTTCAGCTATTTCCTTTAGCATTTTTCATTGCAATCTGCATTCTCTTTTAATTTCCTATTATGCTTTGTGTTTTTTGAAGGCTTTTCTTTATTTTTCCCCTCCCCTGATAGTTTTCTTCTCCTCTTGCTTCTGGTCTTTCAGCAGAAAGAGAAAAAATCAACTATAAGAGGGTAGGAAATTATTAGCATGACCCTGAGAAGGGGGCTAAGAGGGTTTGGATGCAATATATTTCAGCAGAATTTGAAATAGATACATTTCTTCTATCCTGCTCGCTTGTGAAATTCCACACAGCCCAATACCCCTGGTACTTAATTGTTGTTATAAATAATTTAAACTGAAATTCTGCTCCATAGAAAAGGGCCATTTTAATCCCTTCTTGGCAAAAAATAACTTTGCTTTCACCTACTTTCAGCACTGTGTAGAAAAGCCGGTTTCCAGCTTTTGTAAATGCCCAAATCACAGGTGAGCATCTTTGTTCTTTGGCCTCCAAAGTGTTTGCCTTTCTTTTGTTCACTTATCTGTCCTAGGAATCCAGGAATGCAAATGAAGGAATGCTTTGTTTCTCAGCTAAACACTGAAGTTAATGTTCTATCTGGAGAGCCTTAATGAAAGTCCCTTTCCTGATTGCGAGAGACCCTAGGGTTAGGTAGATGTTTGTTTGCATTTATGAGGAGGGTCTGTGAGGGGCTTGAACTCATTGTTGTTCATAAAATAAAGTTGGGGAACTGTTGGTGGTCTTTGATTTTGTAGATTGGGAGGGAGGTCTTCGGTGTGGAGATACTCAGTTCGCTCTATAGAAGAGCTGGGCTGTTGGGCTGGGAAGAATTTTGATGAAAGTGGCAACAAATGACCTAACTTTTTCTGAAAGAATTCCCCCCCCACCCCCCATACAGATAGCCAAATCACACCAGTTAAATTTCAGCTGTCTCAAAGTGACTTAAGACTTCTTAGTAGAGAAGGGAAATACCTGAATCATAGATTTAGAGCTGGAAGGGACCTCTAGTCCAAGGGTGGGGAACCTGCGGCCTTGAGGCCACATGTGGCTCTCTAGGTCCTCAAGTGCAACCCTTTGATTGAATCCAAACTTCACAGAACAAATGTGGTCTCCAGGCCACAGGTTCTGCAACCCTAATAGTCAAAGTATAGAGTTAGCCTAGCCTCAAATAACTCAGGTTATAAATGTGAGGGCAGGTTGGGGTGGAACCCAGAACTTCTGACTGCAGCATGGGTTCCTGGAGATGACTGGGGTATTGAACAATATTTTTATGTGTCAAGTCAACAAACAGTTATTAAGCACCTACTGTGTGCCAGGTATTGTACTAAGTGCTAGATTGAAACCAGTCTCTGGCTTTCTCCCTCACCCTCCCATCTCACTACTTTTTGGCAGCTGTGTGGTATAGTGGGTAGAGCACCCAGCCTGGAATCAGGAAGATCTGAGTTCAAAACTGGCCTTCAGAGCCTTACTAGCTGTGTGACCCTGGGCAAGTCACTTAACTTTTGTTTCTCTGTTTCCTTATCAGTCACATGAGGATGATAATAGCATCTACCTCCCAAGGTTGTTGTGAGGATCAAATGAGAGAGTAATTGTAAGGCATTTAGCACAGTGCTGGGCACATAGTAAGCACTGTAGAAATATTAGCGGCCATGATGATGATGATGATGATGATAATGATGATGCTACTGCTAGAGATATTGACCAGAGAGTTGGCCTTGGAGTCAAGAAAGACTTTGATCCAACTTTTACCTGGGGCTTGGACTAGATTCCCTACCTTCCTTCAAGACTCAGCTAAAATTCTAGCCTGTACAAGAAACCTTTCCTGATCCCTATTAATGTTTCAATTGTGTCCGACTCTCTGTGACCCCTTTTGGAGTTTTCTTGGCAAAGATACTGGAGTGGTTTGCCATTTCCTCTCTAGTTCATTTTACAGATGAGGAAACTGAGGCAAACAGGCTTAAGTGACTTGCCCAGGGTCACATAGCTAGGAAGTATCTGAGGCCAGATTTGAACTCTTGAAGATGAGTCTTCCTGAATCCAGGCCTGGCATTCTATCCGATGGACCACCTAGTTGCCCCTTTGTGTCAATACGTTCCCTTTAAGGTTACTTCCATCTTGTGTATATCTTCTTTGTACATAGCTGTTTGTATCTGGTCTCCCTCTGATGAGACGGTGAGCTTCTTGAGAGGTTTTGCCCTTCTTTGTATCTTCAGTACTTAGTAGGATGCTTGACACAGCAGGTTCTTAATAAATGCTTCTTGACTGACTGAAGGGGCCGCAAGAGGATCCATTAGATTCTCTGAGTAGAAATACCAGTCCCAGATACAGTTGAAATATAAGTTCAATTCAAATGAATTCCGGTGTATGATAAAAGGTCTGTTTAGTTCTAAAGATTAGCATAGGGTTAGAGCTAGAAGAGATCCCAGAGGTTTGAAGACATATAAATATAAAGCCAAAAGGGACCTCAGAAGTCTAGTTAATACCCTCATTTTTACAGAGGAAGAAATTGAGGTCCAGGGAAGCTAAGAATCCCAGAATCCCACAGTTAAGTTGCAGAGCTGAGATTTGAAACCAGATCCTCTAAAAACAAATCTATTTTATCACAGTTCTCAGGCCTTGGCAGTGCTTCTATATGTTTTTCATATTATCTTCTAAGTTATTCCTGTCTCAAATGTGTTCCAAACAGGAGGTGTGTGTTCCCTGAAAAGGAATCCTATGCCTTTGACCATCACCTTCAGAGTCAAGAATGAAAAGGCACTTATGAAATTATAGGATGGTTGGATTAAAAAAAAAATCCTCTTTGTGTGTGCATTGCTCCAGGATGAAAAAAAGTAATTTTAACTAAAATATGTAAGTGATCTGTAAACCTCCTTCTATGAAATGTAGCAAGTAATGGGAAGGCATTGGTGGGGCTCCTAGGAAGCTGGATGCCTTTAAAGTTTACTGCCTTACTGTTACAAGTTGCAAGGCTTTTTGTATTAGATGAAAAGAATATTATTCTATAAAATCCAGTGTTTTCTGAGCTCAGAGCTTCCACCAGGCGTTTTAGGAAGGGGTAGGGAAAAGTCATCAAAATCCTAATCTACAAATGAGATTTGTCTGAAGTCTCCTCTTGAAATTTTCTAACTGAGCAGCTCTTACTGAGTTACTCACCCTAGTGCCCATTGATGTCCTCAGGGGCTTTCATAATCACTGGTTTTCTTTGCCCTGTTTCTGCTTCTTTCTTTGTGTATTGGCTTCTCCCTTTAGAGTTCAAGCTTCTTGAGAGAAGAGGCTGTTTTCTCTGTGTGTGTGTGTGTGTGTGTTTATATTCCCAGCACTATATCTAGCACATAGTAGGTGCTTTATAAATGTTTATTGACTGAATGATTGATTTGAATTTCATTGACAAGATTGACATTTAAGAAAAAAAAAAGAATTCTTTCAAATGAAATCTGCTGTGGGTTGCACAGAACTGTATAAATCTCTGCAAAATTTGGGCCTATGGACCAATGTGACAGCAGTAATAACAATAACAGTAACACAGGATGAGGTTCAGATGGAAATGGTCCTGGGAAGAGTCACTCTTTGGTTGTTATTCTTTCATATTTAATGTCCTATGGATGATTGCATGAGTGGAAAAAATAACTGCTTTTTGTAGCTGAATAAAAATCTGAGGATGGAGGTTCATCCTTTCCAGGCTCACTTGGGTCAGCTCCAGGAGCAGACAGGACAGCAGGGGTGATATGTACCATAATGCCTCCTTAAACGTGGGATGGGCACCCAGCTCCCAAGTGGCAGGGGAGGAAGTTGGTTGAACCCTCAAGTCCAGCCTACCTGTGTGTCAATGTAGCCTACAGGAGGCTTGCTAAGAGTTGACTCTTGCTGATTCCAACTCTGCCAGCTAGACCTCTTGTTGAAATTGGCCATATCATGGTGTCAGCCTGTTTCTAGCCATGCAGAATTGCGCTTGGGGACAGGTGGGGGAAGCGGGTCTTCCGAGGGAGGCTGCTAACATGACATCATCAGCTGTTGGGTCACTTTCAGGCAGTAGCAGGTCCACTATGTGGATAGCTCCCTTGCTGCTTGTAGCTTCCTGTTGGGATTCTGGGACTTCGAGAAGCTGCCGTGGTAGGTTTGTCCTATCAGCCTTAACCTGGGAGGCATGTGAGAGGGTTACAGTTTTAGAGCTGGAAGAGAACTCAGAGGTTACCTAGTCCATTTTATGGATGGAAAAACTGAGGCTCAGAGGAAGAAATGATTTATCTAAGGGCACATGGGGATTAAGTGCCAGAGATGGATTTGAAACCAGATCTTTCTTCTCCCAGTTCTGTGTTTTTTTCTGCTATATGACCCTGCCTTCCTTTATAAACTGAAGGAATTTCTTGCTGTACCTGGCAGGGATTTCTTAACCAAGACCAGAAAATGTGGGTGTTCTCCACCCAGCCCTGCCGGACGGGAGTGAAAAGGAGCAAGAAGCTCGAGGAAGTCTAACAACTTATTTAGTTCTCAGACAGACAGACTGGGTGGGTAACATTTGGATTTGATGTTTGGGGTTT
The DNA here is from genome assembly GCF_900497805.2 of Vombatus ursinus. Classification (NCBI taxonomy): domain Eukaryota; kingdom Metazoa; phylum Chordata; class Mammalia; order Diprotodontia; family Vombatidae; genus Vombatus; species Vombatus ursinus. The sequence goes on along the minus strand of NW_020954551.1, from coordinate 12,153,832 downwards.
GGTGGGTGGGCTTTTTTTTTTTTAAAGCTTTTCCATTTACAGTGATCACTAAATATATGCAAATGAAGGCTATATCTCATCTGGTCCTTTGGCATTTCTCTCTCAATCTGTGTTTGAGGAATTGGACAGAATCATTTTACCTTTAAGGTGAATTTTTGGTTTTTCTAACCCATTCCAAAAGGCATTTATTCAGCACCTACTATGTGATAGACCTCTCTATAAAGAGGGATTATGGTGTAATAGCCTTGGAGCCAAGACAAATTTAGCCCCAATTTTAACCCCTCCTGGCTGTGTGGCCCTGGGCAAATCACTGAGACTTGCCCTAAGGCTATGTATTTCAGAGAAGTACCAATGACTTGCCTTGGTGGGGGAGGGGCTTCCTGTTTTGGGAATTCTGAGTACCAGGGAAATCACAGGTGCAGTCCCCATCCCTGTTGTTTCTAGTCACAAAGGGCCAACAGTTCATGGCTTAAAGGAGCTTCCAGAAAGGGGAATCCAAAATATAAATGGATAAAGTGTTTCTTGTTCTTGTTTTGTTAGGGTAGGGATTCCTTATGTGAAAACTACCTCCATCAATGCGAATCAGCCCCTTGATAACTTTCAGCCTTTAGACCATCACCTGGGGGTCCTGATGCTATGAGGCTTGGTGTGCACTCATGTTTGTGTAGAAGGTAAGACGTAGAGCCGGGCCTTTCTGACTCCCAGGCTGTCCTTTTATCTGCCAGGCCATAACGACTTCTCAGGAAGACCCAGAAACGAACATACATGATGTTTGGGGAGGTAGAGAGTACTAATAATGAAAGGATCTCAAAAAACTTCCCACAGAAGGGGCACCTGAGCTGAGCCTTGAAGGAAGTTAGGGATATCAGAGGGAGAGAGGAAGAAGGAGGGAGTTCATTCTAGGCTTGGGAAGCAGTCTGTACAAAGAACAGTGGAGGACATGGGGTGGGATGTCGAGTTCAGGGAATGACATTGTTCAGTATGGATCTCTGCTTATAGGTGTGGCCATTCTTCCCACCGAGGCACATCCCATCCCGTGTACAGTTTCTCATGGTGTACCGCTCTTACCTTATTGTCCCATAGATTCGTGACTCCAAATGTATCTAATGTGCTGGCGGACTTTCTCTAGTTCCTCTGAGGATCTCAGAGATAAAAATGCACCACTTGGACTGCCTGTCCTGGGATCAGAGCTGGAATGGGCCTTCTAGGCCATCCCATCTAGCCCCCTTACTTAGGAGGAGGGAACTGGGGAACAGAAAAGTGATGTGACTTGCCTAAGGTCGTAGATGGAATATGTGGCAGGACTCAGAATTTGAAACCAGTTCATCTGACCCCAAATGCAGTGCTCTGTCCAGTGTACCACACGGTTCATCTCTCTTATTCTAGTCTCTCATTCTTGATGCATGATCTTTTGAAGACTTAAAAGGAAGGAAGGAAAGAAATTTTTAATAAGCACCCACTATATGCCAGTGTGAGACAGCTAGGTGGTGCATTGTATAGAGTGCTGCGCTTGAAGTCAGGAAGACCTGAGTTCAAATCTGTCCTCAGACACTTACTAGCTGTGTGACCCTGAGCAAGTCACTTAACCCTGTTTGCCTTGGTAAACATCTACAAATTGAGCTGGAGGAGATGGCAAACCACTCCAACATCTTTGTCAAGAAAACCCCAAATCGGGCCATAAAGAGTCAGGCATTATTGAAACGACTAAACAACAGCACTATGTCAGCATCGCTAGTATTGCTTGTCTGTCCATCTCAGACCTGAATAAATATGCATTTTCCATCCACATTGTCTTTTATGTTTGATGAATCTAGGATCATAAGATTTAAATGGAGCTTGTAGGTGTGAATTAGCTCACTAACCTTTTAGAGGTCGGGGCACTGTTTTGGCTTTGGACTTTGTTATCAGTACCTAGCACAATGCCTGGAAAATGGTAGACACTTAATAAATGCTTGTTAATCTATTAATTAACTAAGGAAGCTTAGCCATCATGCAACCCTACCTTTTTGTTTTATAAATGAGAAAAACGAGACCCAGAAAAAGTTAAATGACTTGCCCAAGGACTCAAAACAAGTAAAATAATAAGATTTGAACCCAAGATCTCTGATTCTAAATGCAGCTGTCTTTCCAGGGGTTCAATTCATATCGTGCAAGATAGGATGTAACATGGCAAGGTACATGCAGTAGGAGGCAATGTTTCTGCTTTGGGGGATATTATGAAATCAATTCTGACACCAACTTCATTTACCTAGACTCGGAGAAGCTAAGAGCCACCATTGGACCTTCGTGTAGTTGCTTAATGTCTTTGGTTTCATTTACAAGAGGTCTGGTCTGTAACATGGTGAATTTCCTCCAGGAGTGTGTCATTGAATTAGGTAAAGAGACAACCCTGTGAAATGTGAAGGAGCTTGGGAGCCTTAGCCCCCCTTTTTGCCTCCTCACCGCCATGAATTTAGGACTAGGAGGGGCTCACACAGGCCTGGGGCCTTTTTCTATTTTGGCCCATTTTATGGGTCTCTGTGGCCAGAATAGTTCACTTTCTCGTGGCTAAATGAGATGAGCTGGTTCTTGGATATTAAATAAGGCCCTTGCTTGCCTCTAGGCTAGTATTCAAAGCTTTTCTGGCTTGACAGATCTTTAAACTTAACTTGTCTTAGCCTCCTGTATTTTAGGGTGTTATTTAAGTCAAGTCAAGAAATATTTGTTAAGTCTCTACCATGTGGTAGGCAACGTGCTGAATGCAATTTTTATTCTAGATTACCAAGTATTTCTATGCATAAAAATCCATCTTTCCCTTTCACTCCAGAATTTTTTTTGGTACCTCTTGAAGAAGGCCTTTATTCTTGGTCTGTCTTGCAGACTAAGACCTGTGGAAAAACCAGGAAACCTTTCCTGATCTCCCTTTCCCTGCCTCCCTGGAAGTATTCTCTCTCTCTTTCTCTCTCTCTCTCTTTCTCTCTCTCTCTCGCACGCCATACCCGGCTTCCTCTCCCATAGTACTTTGCTTCTGCCTCTCCAGTAGTCATATCTTGTCATTGTTTTGTAGCTATCTGTGTTTGCATCCTTTCTTCCTATTAGATTGTAAGCTCCTTCAGGGTATGACCTATACCCAGTGACTCCAATATGTAAAAAAAAAAAAAAAACAAACCAATAACACTAAAAGGCATTTGAACTCAGTTGAATTGAATGACCAATCCTGGGCCAGGAAAAAAGCTGATGAAAAACATTTCCCTCCTCTCACTGGATATGGGAGGCAGAACGTTGCTTAGTGTCACCTGGGATCACGCCATTAGTCAGTTTTCCTTGATCCTTTTTCCAAGAGAGGTTTTAATGGGGGCAGGCACAGGAGAAAAGACAATTTTCAAAATGATGCAGTGAAATAAAAAAAAAAGTATTTATTAATTTCTTTTTGAAGACAAAGAAGCATGTCTTAATCCTTTTTCTATCCCTTCCAGTGTCTAAACCAATGCTTTGCCCATAGTAGGTGCTTAATAAATGCTTGCTAAATGATTGAATAAAGGTCTTAAGGCATACTACCCAGAATCACCAAAAGATGGATTTACAGTTGCTTTAAAAACTAAGGACACTAATATAGATGAATATTTGCAAGTAGGAATATAAAACCCAAGGTGAAGAGTGAAGATTTAGCTGGGAAAGGTTACTGAGAGGTTGTACCATCCTAGAAATACTGTAAGCTCCTGGTGACAACACATTCCCTCTACCCTCTACCCCCCTACCTGTGATTGTTTCAGGGATTGCCATGGCCAAAAACAAAACCAAAACATTGGAATGGCTGCCATATGCATCTTTGGAGGGAATTCCAGGGTTCCTTTGGAGTATTTGAGAGGACTTATTTATGTGGTAAATGGCTGAGGTAAGGTGGATCTCACTCCATAGTTTAGGCCTTCAGCTTGCTACTTTTCTTCTGTTGACTTACAGTATATTTATCCTCTGTCTGGGGTAGGTCTTTTTCAGAAGCCTCTGAGCAGAGAGCATACCCAGGGGAAAAGGGAATGGGAAGAATGTGACCCTCTTGTCTAATCCTTGCTGACTATAATGTTTTTTTTTAAAGTTATAATTAACCTCAGCCTTCTTAGTGACCATATCTGCCCGTCTTTCAGCTTGTTCTAGGCCCCAGTGCTTGGGAATATTTGTGCCACTTACCTAATGATGACTCAGGTAATGCCTGATGATGGCTGAACGCCTGTGGGCATCCCTTAGCAGGGGATCAATCTCCCACATGGCTTACACTTGCTCTTGAAGCAATTGCTTATCTCTCTGGCCTTTCAGCACTTTGTGGAAATGTGCTGCGTCTTCCCATGAGAGCAAAGACAAGGCACCAGGAGACTCAGTGACTCATTGGGGTTTACCCAGCAAGTCTCTGCCAGGATGCAACTCAGTCTTTGCCCCTTCAGCTCAGCTGTTTACTCCTTTAACTTTTGGCTTTAAAATACACACACACACACACACACACACTCACATATATACACACGCAAAACTTCATATGCAGTCATGGGAAAGTGGCTACTTACTTTTTCTTTGTAAATCAGCATATGGGATATGAGCAGGAAGACCTTGGTTAAAATCCTTCCTCTTTCACCTATTAGCTGTATGGCTCTGGGCAAGTCACTTAACCTCTCTTAGTGCCTCAGTTTCCTCATCTGTAAAATAAAAGAGAGTGAATTTGATGGTTTCTAATATCCTTTCTAGCTCTAAATAGATGATCTTAGAATCTGCTGTGCCCAGATTCATAATGCTTAGATTAGAGGACAGATGCATGGATCCCCATTTGGCATAGCTACATTTATTTTGCTGTTCTCCATCAGCACAAGGGCTTTGAACCTTTTTCTGTGTCATGAACCCCTGAAGTCTGTGGATCTCTTCCCAGAATGATAAGTTATTGCTGCCATTCAGTCAAAGGAAATGCTAAATTTCTGTTAGATATTAGTGAAAATACAGATGTCTCTGAAATCTATCCATGGATTCCAGGTTAAGAATTCTTGCTCTAACAGGTATTTTCTTTCTTTCTTTCTTTTTTTTTTTTTGAGATGATAATTTCAGTCCTAGAGCAATGAAGTAGAGGATAGAGTTCTAGACTTGAAGTCTGGGAGATGAGTTCAAATCTTGCTTTAGGATTTTTATTAGCTATGTAACTTTGGGCATGTCACTTAACTTAGGTATATTATTTTCCTCATCTGCAAAATGGGGAAAATAATACATGCAGGGTTGACCCCACAGAATTGCTGGGAAGGCCAAAGAAGATAATGTATGTAAAATATTTTGTAAACTTTAAAGAGCTATCTAAATTCCAGTTGTTATTTTTGCCATATTCTTCTGTCTCTTGGCTTCATGTGTGTGTCCCTTGACCATCCAGGGAGATTTTAGACACCTTGAAGTCAAGAATCACTGTTTCATCCTTCTTTTGTATCCCCCATGAAGATTAGCACAGTCTGTGCTATACTGATTTTTTTAAAGTTATAATTAACTGTAGCCTTATTTTGTGGCAAGATTGGCTAATCTTTGAGCTCACTTTAGGCTTGAAAGTGTGGGAGGGCTTATGCCACGTACCTAATGATGACTCAGGTAATGCTTGCTGATGGCTGAACCCTTCTAAGGGCTCCGTCAATACTTGTTCAGTTCTCTGATTGCCTCATGATTCCTTTAGATGGGGAGGCTACTTGTGCTGAGTGGTGACGTGCTGGGCCCCTGTCTCTCTCTAATGGATAAAATCATAGACAAGTGCTAGGACACATCCTTCCGAGGAACCGAAGGGTGATTGAAAGGAACAGCTGAGAATTAAGTACTTTTTGTTGTGGCTTCAGGTGGTGATCATGTTCAGACTTGTAACTAGCCATTTCACTACCTGGGGCAAGAAGCTGGAAATAACATCTCATATCAGTGTCGTAATTGGTGAAAATAATGTAAGAAGTAACTAAAAAGTCAGTTGAGTGGAAGGAGGAACGAGTTATGATAGTGGCTTCTATTTTGCTGAAGGAGTCGATGTGTTGAACTTTTTGCACCTTCTAAATGTTGGTGCCTTTGCGCAAAGCTTCACTTTTCTTGCTCTGGTTACTACTGTGGTTTTTTATGATATGCATCCCTGTCAGTGTCTCCATTCACAAGAGGTGAGGATAATGAATGAAATAGCAACACATCTTTATAATAAACCGATTGTATCCCTAATGCAAATGCAGAATCTGGCACATAGTAGGCATTTAGTAAATATTTGTTGATTGATAGCTGCTGTGATATCATTTTGTTAAATTGACTCTTGGTATGGAAATTCTCTTTTTCAATGTAGGTGAGTAACTTGTCTGTAATTTAAAGACCTCGAGAGGTTCTTAGGACCTTAAAAAGGTATGTACCTTGCCTAGGATATATGTCAGAGATGGGAGATTTGAACTCAGTTCATGCTTTGAGGCTGACCTTCTATCCACTAAGCCACATTGCGTCTCTCTTAAAGTGACTATACTGATATAATTCTTTTTTTTTTTGGTGAGGCAATCAGGGTTAAGTGACTTGGCTGTGGTCACATAGCTAGTGTCAAGTGTCTGAGTCTGGATTTGAACTCAGGTCCTCTTGACTCTGGTGCTTATGCTCTATCCACTGTGCCTCCTAGCTGCCCCCTGAAGTATTTCTTAATCCAAGTCTGTTCTGCATAGAGGAGCAACACAGCATTTGCCCAAACTGGTAGCAGGTAGAAAGAAGGGCCAGGAATTCAAGGGGCTTAGCATTTCCCGTCCTCCACGATTTAGCACTCACTTACCTGCCCAGTGTCGGGTCACAGTGTGCTGCTTCTTGCTCTTCATTCCATCCAGACTGGCCTCTTTGTCGTTTGTTCTTTGAACCTGACATTCCCTCTCCGTCTCCTAAGTCAGTGCCTTTGCCCAGGCTGTCCCCTGGGGCTGGAATGCCCTCCCTCCGCATCTCTCCCTCTTAGAATCTCTGGCCTCTGCCAAGGCTCAGCTTCTGGGGCATTTCCTTCGAGAGGCCTTTTCTGATCCCCTGGTGGTTAATGCTCCCCTTTTCTTCAAATTATCACGTATCGATGTAGCTTTTTTTAAAATCATGCTGTAGCCTACCAAGTAGAAAGCAAAGTCCTTGAAGGCAGGGACTGATTTATGAGTACAAAGGGCAATAGCTCTGGAATCAGAGGATCTGAGTTCAAGTCTGGCCTCTCCATTCACTTTGGGCAAATGAGTTAACCTCCCTTGGTCTCAGTTTCCTTATCTCTAAGAAGAGGGAGCTGGACCAGGGAGCCTCTGGATTGCCCTTCCAGTTCCCAAACCGTGATCGTCAGCATCTCCCCCAGGCCCTTTCATGTACAGTAAGCATTTAATAAATGCTTGTTGGGTTGAATTGGCTGGGACAGAGCTCATGCTCACATTGCTTTTTCTCTTTTCTGCTTGTGAGGGCACAGCTTACCTGTTGAATTTGTTGCATCCTTGTGGAAAGAATGATGTGACTTGACGCATGGTGCCGATTTGTAGGGACATATACAAAACTCTTTCCTTTCTGCTTTGCATATGGAAATGCTCATTTTTTGGGGTGTTTGTGAAGCTCAGACAACATTTAAAAAATACAGTAACAGAACTTTCTAATGCAATCATATCTCCATTGTGCCAGAGCGAGGTCCTTCCAGTGTGCCATTTGTGTGGGGGAAGGGGTTTGCTAGTTTGGGGGAGCCTTGTAGAGGTGGTTTGGGTGTTCAACATGCAGAGAGGTGAGGAAACTCACCATTCAGTGGCACAGAAATGGGGCATTCAGTGACAGTTTACCTCCCACTTCTTATATGGCAAACGACTGCATTGAGTGCATCCCCAAGTTCTTCTGTCAGGGGAACAGGGAAATTCTATGGAATTGTTCATTCATTGCCTGGAATTCATTGTAACAAGATCAACAGCCCTCATTCTATGGGTATGGCCCTAGCTCTGTTCGCCAGGTGTCATCTCTGTAGTGTCATGGGGTTTTGCCTATTTTTATCTGCTGTTGAGGAAAGCTATTTCAGAGCAGGCAGTGGTATCACTGGAGCTGAACTATAGGCTGGGCATTGGCATCGGGAGAATTCCAGATGGAATAGCCCAGGTATCTCTAGAAACGCCCCCAGAGTGAGCAGGAGGGATGCTTACGTGGTTTGTCAGATTCCTTCCTGGATTGTATGCTCTACCCAAATCTATTTCTTAAATAAAAATGGAATTTTTTTTAACACTAAAATTACCGGTATAGCCCGGCCCAAATATACCAGGTATTTAAAAGTCTATGGTTATGATTCATCTTAAAACATAATTCTTATGTGAATTATGCCTGAAGTCTAACTGCATTTGTGTAGCCATAATTATAACTCATGCTTCTGTGGACTTTTGAGGTCTCTAAAACAGTTTTTTTCACAAGCACTCCTTTGAGGTAGACTGTATCCAACTTAGATTTATTATTTTTGACTAGATCTTTGATGGATTTGGCATTCCTGTTGTCTGGAGGTAGGAATGGAGTCTTGGAGGGGTTGTGACTGACCCAAGGCCACACAGCCAGTCAGTGTTGGAGCCCAGCTTTGGACCAGGGCTCCTGCCTCTAAAAACCCAGGGTCCTTGATGCCATATCACACTGTTCTAGCAGTGACTGGGGTCAAACTTTACTTTGTTGTTATCTGATGACATTCTACCTTGAGACCTAGATTCGGCTAAAGAAATGAAGTCTCAGCATGGCCTCTGAAACTTGAAGCCCGGGTTTGAGGTGGGCCTGACACACTGCTGGGATTGTAGAAGCTTCTGCCAAATAAGGATGGTTTCTTCTTTTTTTTTTTTTAACTGTGGGGTAATCCTTTGGCAGACAAGTTTGTTGGATGCTAGGCAACCCAGGGAAGGCTGCAAACTGATTCTAGAGTCATGCTATTCAGACCAGGAAATGGGCTTAGAGAAGGATGTTGGTATCGATGCCACCCCCATTCCCTGAGCCAGTTCCAATGGCAGATTTGCCCGTTTTTGTCAGTGGCACTGTCTTAAACTGCAAGTTTAGACTCATTAAGTTGATACTTAAGTCCTATGGACCTTGAATGGTGGGCCTCCCTCAGTTTGACCAAGGCATTTGAGTTGATGAAGGAATTGGAAGTGCTTAGCATTCAGAAGAGACACTACCTTTTAGCTCTTTTCAGATATTTGATAGGCCATTAGTTGAAAGAGGGATTGAACTCCTCCAACCTGACCCCAGAGTGCAGAGCTAGGAACATTGGGTGGAATTTGGAGAAAGAGTTAGGCTTGAGAGAAGGAAAATAATTCCAGATAACAAGAACTGTCCTAAAGTGGAGTGGGCTTAGCTTGGAGCTAATGGCTTCCCCTGGCTTCCATTGGAAGCCTTAACATCATGCCGGATGGCCACTTGGGAAGCCTTTTTTCAGGTGTAGGTTTGACTACATTGCAAACTGCTTGAAGGCTGGGACTTTCCTTTTTGGCTTTGTATTCATAACATCTAGCACAGTGCCTTGAAGATAATAGGTTAATAAATATTGGTTGATTGATTGACTATATATAATAAACAATATCAACAAATACTAAACATTTAATAAGTCAACATATCGACTATATAATAAACAATATTAATAAATAATAAACATTTCTCAATTGACTACATAATAAACAAGATTAACAAATAAATATTTCTCAATTGATTGTGTAATAAATATTAACAAATTGATACTTGTTGATTGACTATAATAAATAATAACAAATAATAAATATTTGTTGACTGCTAGCTCCCTTCCAACTCTGAAATTCCGGAATTCTTAGTGACCTGGACATTTTTCCCTTACCCTTTCAGCCTGCTGTACCTCCACCCCCCTCCACAAACTAGGCTCTTATCATTTCATGCTTAGACTGTATTCATAAGTCTCCCAGCTGGTCTCCAGTTCGTTATACGCGTGCGCATACTCTCTCTCTCTCTCTCTCTCTCTCTCTCTCTCTCTCTCTCTCCTAGGAGAATCTTTTTGAAAGGCTTTGCACATGTAACTCTTCTACCCCTTGGAAAACCTTCTATGTCCCTCCACTGCTGAGATGCTAGAGCTGAACAATATTCCTGGCCTTCCACAAACTGACTTCTTTGCTCAGAGTGCTTTTAGAGAGAGACATTCAACTCCTGCCAAACGGTCCTCTTACTGCTCCTAGCTCGAGTTCTACAATTCAGTATTTTTTTGATTTCAGTGTTTTAGGAGATTGTTGAAAGTTCCTATGGTGAAAAGTGACCAATGGTGAGTTGATTGTGTGTAGGAATGAGAGAATGCTTCAAAGTAGGTGCTGATGCCTGAGTTAAAGCTTAAGAAAGGGAAGGGAGGTAACAAGCATTTATTAAGCACCTACTACATACCAGGCACTGTACTAAGCATTTTACAAATATCTCATTTGATCCTCACAATAACCTTGTGAAGTAGGTGCTATGATTATGCCCATTTTAAGGTTGTTGAAACTACCTCTGGTCACACAGCAAGTAAGTATCTGAGGTAGAATTTGAATTCAGATCTTCCAGACTCTAGGCACAGTGCTCTGTCCACTGAACCACCTAGCTATTGCCAGGATTAAGATAGGTGGAGATGAATGGATTAGAGTCCAGGCATGGGGAGATGGCTTGTGGGAATACACAGAAATGGGAAATAGAATTATATTTAGACAATTGCTACTAGTCCCGTTTGGCCAGATCAGGGAGTAGTATGAGGTACGGCTAGAAAGGTAGGTTGTTGGGGGACAACATTGTAGAAGCCCCTGTATGCCGGGCTGGGAAGTTTATATTTTATTGTACAGAGCATTGGTCTCTGGGGCTGGGGGATGGGAGGGCTATGCCTTGTCTACCAAGGTAGGGGGAGGGGAGTAAACCAATTGGAGAGTAGGGAGTTGGATGATGTCCCACCCTCCCCCATCCTCATCCTTATTTATTTAGTAAGCTTTTCCTGCCTTGTTTTGGTTCCCAATTTCCTCTACTTACCCGATAGGTATAGCTATAAGGAGAATGAATGAGTTAACATTTTTAAAGTGCTTTAAGCTCACCTGGAGAAAGGCATTCTATAAATATAGAACAATTTAAAAGACCTACTAATATTCCCCAGAGATAGGTGGGGCATTGTACCTGGACCTCAGAACTCAGGCCAGGCTCTGATTTGAGAGTATATAATTAGCTGACAAGGATGCTCTCAGGCTAGGGATGCCTAAAATTAGATCTTCCTTTCATATATTTCTCAGGTGCAGGGCCATCACATGCACCATACACACTGGTGCTTGTCAGCCCCTTGCTCAGTGGAGGGAATAAAACCTTCTGGAGCTGGGCATGGCAGGGTCCCTGCCCTCAAAGAGACTAGTGGGAGTGAGTGAGGGAAGATCGGAGGGACTGTGACAAACAAATACAGGATGGAGAGATCACTAACAACCTGACTGCAGCTTTCCTTTGTAGCATTATTTAATTTAATTTTTATTTATTTTCTTTTATTTTTAGTTTATGGAATAAAATAAGCAATAATAATAAAAAAGATGATTGCACATGAAATTGTTAATTTATTATGTATAATTTGTTATTCCTTTTGAATATACAATAAAGTTATCATGTAACTTTCTTTTTTTTTCTTCTCCCTCCCCCCTGCCCTAGAGATGGCTATCATTAGACATATATATATATATACACATATATATGTATATATGTGTGTATATATGTGTATATATATGTATATATATATGTATATATGAATACACATGTAAAATCATTCTGTACATGCTTCTATTTATCAGTTCTTTCTCTGGATTCAGATAGTCTTTCTTTATATGTCTTTTGTAGTTAATTTAGGTATTTATAATAGTCAAAATGACTTATGTGCTCAAAGTTGTTCTTAAAACAATATTGCTATTACTGTATGCAACATTCTCTTGGTTCTGCTTGTTTCACTCTTCATTATTTCGTGCAAGTCTATCTATGTTTTTCTAAGATCGTTATTTTATGCCATTCTCTTTCATAGTCCCACGACATAGGGAGTGAAAGTTGGATGACTGCAAAGGGCTGAGGCACAAAGATTCTCATTGACACAAAACCCAAGTCTCCTAACTCAAAAACCAGTGACTGACTCTTCCTTTCTGTCAAAGGTTCTTGACTTAAAAAAAAATGGATAATTGCATTTCAGTAAAATTGGTTTCATTTATAATCCTGTGCATTTTATTTTATGCAGTTAAAACCATCGTTCTGAGACCTGGTCCACAGGCTTCATCAGAAAGCAAGCGTCCCATGGGCAAGTGACACAGCAAAGGTTCTTTAGGACACGGGTTCTATCCTCTCCCTATTCCACCAAATAAACCTGTGGAGCATATGTGCTGGGAGGGAACTCCAAGGTCAGGTAGTCTGACTACTTCACTTTACAGATTTGGAAATTGGCCCTGAAGTAAAGTGACTTGGTCATATGGGTTGTAAGTGACCCAGGAAGGATTTGAACTCAGGTCTGCTGTGGGCAGCTAGGTGGTACAGTGGATAGAGCACCAGGACTGGAGTCAGGAAGATCTGAGTCCACATCTTGCCTCAGATACTTACTAGCTGTGTGTGACCCTAGGCAAGTCACTTAATCCCTATTTGCCTCAGTTCCTCATCTGTAAAATGGGGACACACTGGAGAAGGATATGGCAAACTACTACAGTATATTTGCCAAGGAAAACCCACGGACAATGTCCATGGGATCACGTAGAGTTGAACACGACCGAACAACAGCAACTTTTTAATGTCAGTGATTTATCACTCTCTCCAATGTACACAACTGAAAAGGAAGGGTGATCTGGGAGGAATGGCTTTCTGATAACATGATTCATAAAAACAAGCCTCCTTTGGAATTATACCTAGGACTGCTGTTTTTGAGTTGCATGAATTTTGGGGTCAAATCCCCTATTTTTACAGAGAATGAGAGCTGAGATTCAAACTGAGTAGGAATCCTCTGATTCTAGGTCTCTCTTGAGTAGAAAATTCCTTAGCAACATTTTAGCTGTTCCGCAGCCATAAAGGACAACAAAGTGACTGGTTTTCAAGGCTAACAACTGAGTTTCTTTGTTCTTTCTAGGCGCCCCCTCACCCAAAGCATTTGCAACATAAACAATACAAATAGAATTTGCAACTCTGTAGGATGATTTGAAGGTCCCTATGATGTCCTTCATTTGTGCTTTTCTCGGCTTGACTTAAGGCTTGGGATCATAGATGGAGGCTTTCCATTCCATCTGTTCTAACCCTTTCCCTCCCCCCTTCACTTTACAGAGGAGGAAACTGAAGAGAGGCACAGGTGATTTTGTTCAGAGTTATCCAGGGCTGGAATTTGAACCCAGGTGCTCTGATTCTAAATCCAGCATCACTTCACAGCATCTTGCTGCTGCTGAAGACTGTGCAAATCTTTAGGCACAATAATTACCAGAAAGATGACCTCCTAGATCATTCCCTGCCTTTCCCTGTGTGCTACCTGAGTAGAGAGAGCACTGGACTTAGAATCTGGGAAATTTGATTTTCTTTCCCCAGTACCCAAGGATTAAGGTTTATTATTATTGTTATTATTATGAAGCTAAAATAATAAAGCATTTAAAAGAAGGAAAATCAAAGTAACTCATCCTTTTAAAAAAAAATCACCATCACCCCCCCCCCCCCCAATTTATTTTGCCTTGTGTGTGTAGTATTACTTCTTTTCCTCCATGCCTTTACTCAGGCAGTGCCCCATCCCTGGAATGCACTCCATGGTCACCTTCACCTCAGAATCCTTACCTTCCTTTATAGCACATCTCAGGCACCTTCATGTGCAGGAGACATTTCCCGATCCATCTCATTCCCAGGGCCTCCTCTCTCTTAAATTTACTTTGTATATCCTTAATAAGGACTGACCTGTTTGTACATTGCATACCCTCTCCCCCTCCCCAGAATTCCTTGAGGACAGGGACCATTTCATTTTTGTCTTTGTTCTCTTATCACCTCATACAGTACTTGGCACATTGTAGGCACTTGATAAAATGTGTTGAGTGGTCCAGTGTATGCATTCATTACTAGATTTAGCAAGCGTTAAATGGGTAACCGATTAAGTGTATTTTGGATGGTTAATTCAAAGACCGTTTTATGATTCTAGTAATTATAAATTGAGTCATAGCTCAACTGGCCCTTTCACCTTAATAAATATCATTGACTTCCATTTATTTCAGCTGTGTAAATTTCACTGAAATGAAAAAAATGATAGAAATGAATTTTAAAAGGCAATGGGAAGGTCGGGCGGATTAATCAATGAATCAACAAGTATTTATCGAGCATACAAAGGAGGTGATATAAAGGAAAGTACTTTGTAACCACAACCATTGGGAGCTGCTGCTGTGGTGGTTGTTATTATTAGCCTAGCATTGTGATGGGTGCTGTGAACAGAAATGTCAAACATGATCCTGGACCTTTAGGAAGTTCTTGTCTTTGGGGAGAGGGGAAGAGGCATGTCAGCCTCCAAACCTAGCTTGTTTTTACTCGAATAAAGTGAGGATCATAAAGCAGGGATTGTCAAACTGTACTTTAAGGCATCCCCACCCAGAGTGGTGAGAATCAGAACTCTATCTGATCTATCCACATGCCAGCCCCCAGAGTTTCTTTCTACTCCACTTAAAAAGGTGCAGAAAATGAAATAATGATAGGAAGTGGCAGGGCTGAACCCACCACACAAATGATCTTCCTGCCTCCTTCCCTCCCTCTCCTCTTTTTTCTACATACCCATAATTGTCTGGGGCTCGTGTGTATATAAAGATGCATTAGGTATGTAATAGCTGGCACTTATATTTGTAGAGCACTTATAGTTTGCAGAACATTTTAAATATATCATTTCATTTGATCTGCTCTCATTTGAACCTTACTGCAGCTCTGTGAGGTAGGTATACATTACCTCCATTTTACATATGAGAAACTGAGTCAGAGAGATTTTAAATAATTTGTCCAGGGTTGCACAGCTAGTAATGCCTGAGGGAGGGATCTGAATTCAGATCTTAACTCTTTCTTAAGATCTTAAGTCTTTCTAGTGCTCTACCTACTATGATATCTAGCTGCCAAAGACACATACAGGGGGTCCCAAAAGTCTTAGTTGAGCTATTAAAGTTTAAAACTGAACTAAACTTTTGGGACACTTGGAATATTTCTGCACACATTTCCTCTTCCACCTTTTAGGGTCATGGATAGATCTTATCAGTCATTTGTTACATGATCTCTATCTCACATTCTCATTTGATAAGAATACTGAGATCTAGAATTACAATGAAGGAAAATGTTGTCAATCATTCTTATATTTGTTGTGTAGTTTAAAAAAAACTTGTTATGTCTCTTATTGAATTAGATTCTACATCATAAGCCCATTAGAACTAGATTGGCTTTAGAAATTGTGCAATTCATTTCGTTTATTTTCCCCTAGTTAGTCCAAATCCTTCATTTTATCTTTTCCCACCCTTTGTATTGATATAATTTTACATTACCATAATTTCCTGTTATTCTTGCCTCCCTGAAACAAACAGTTAAGCAAAGCTGTTTGACAAAACAATTTTGGCTAGTAGTATATGCAAGATTCTGCATCCATGGTTCACCTGCTCTCTATTGAGAGAAAGGGAGTGTGTATTTCAGCATCTGTTGTTGTTTTTTTTACAACCATTGTTGTTTATTGCAGATCTCTGCCCTTTTGAATTTTCATTGACATTGTGTTTATTGTGCTGTTGGTTTTGCTTTATTCACTCTACATCAGTCCAAGCAATTCTTTCCATATTTCTCTAAATCCTATCTGGTTCATCTTACAGATGAATCTATTCAGACCCAAGAAAAGTTAAGTGACTTGTCCAGGGTCACAAAGCAAGTCACTGTCAGAGTCAGGACTCAAACCCAGGTCTTCAGTCTTTAAATCTTTAACATCACACTACACAGATCCTTGTCCTACCTTCCATTTCAGTCTAGGGAGCGAAACAAAATGGTTTTTAGAATGACCATCCTAGTGGATGTGGATGCCACATGGAATGGGTGAGTGGTTGGAATTCCTGGCTGCAGGCTCAGGGGCATAGGATAATAGGAATTTTGACCTGAAAAAATATCTCTCCTTTGGGATTAGTGCTGTGTGTGTGTGAGGTGAAGGCAGTGAATCAGATGGAGAAGGTAACTGGAAGTTGAGAACTCTAGAAAACACAATAAAGAGCCCTTTCTTTCCAGGTGTGGATGGCATTGGTTTTAATGTGGAAGTGGTGGTCAGGGCGGGAATCAGTATTTTTTTGCTGATGACCTAGCTCCCCAGGACTGACAATTTGTTCTGGGCTCTCTGTCTTTGAATTATAGAAAAACATGGCCAACTTGGTGGCAGATTTGACTTCATCCTTATGAGATGGACTGCATTGACTGCCAGCAAGGGGCACTGTCAAAGGCTGCTGAAAGAGAGGATTTTGAATTGAGGAGATCAAGGGCTTAGGACTATGTGAACGACCACTTTAGGCTGTATCCCTTTATGATAAAATGTCCTTTAGGAATTAAATCCCAAACTCTTAGAGGTTCTGTATTTGAGACCTTTACCATAGCTTATCATTTGATCTCCAGTCATTCCGTAATGCTAGTGGAATGTACATTCTTTGAGGGCAGGCTTTCATTTTGTCTTTGTATCTTTCCCCTAGCATGACCTCATGAATGCCTATTAATGCTTGATTTACTGTTGACTTGAGTTTAATTAGGCGGCTTGTAAAATAATTACTTTAGGATATTTACATTGTAACAAAACCCCTATTAACCACACCCTCCTTGTTGGCCAGAAGTTAATTTGAAGGAAGACCTTGTTACTCTACGTGATCCTCAGTTTTCTCATCCTTAAAATGGGGATACTAAAAGCAGTTACCTTATCACCAACTTTAAGTGCCACATAAATCTTGGCTGCTGTTACTTTTTCAATGCTCATACCTTATTTTCTAGTTTTAAAAGTAGTTTATCCATTGTCACAATGCATCCTGAATAGACAAACTTTAGAGATTAATTGACTGAGATGGCAGCTGAGATCCTAAGAGGAGAAGTAACTTCTATGTTCACAGACTGACTTAATAATTCCAGGCTAGAACCTAAGTCTTGTGATTTGTAATTCAGTGTTTTTTTCTTCTTCCTTCTATTATCTTTCAACTCCTTGCTGCTTTGCCTCTGCCTAGGATATGTTCAAAGACTCTCAAGCTGGTGTACCGCACGCCTCCCTCCCCAGTGCAGTCCCAGGAGGGCTTGTCTTACTAGTGGTGCAAAGATGGTTGGACTGGGAATTGGGAGGTTTGGCAGGTAGCATGAAGGACAGTAATGGTGGTATGAGAGTAGTGGCTGACATTAGTTATACACTTTCATGTTGGCATTTTGATGAGCTTGAACTCCTGTTACCTGAATCAAAAAGGAACAAACACTTGGGATCTGTTAGTTACAGTTTGGGGTGAATATGGAAAGGATGGGAGGAAGACTTCTTGAAGCCATTTCAGTTCAGTTTGAGCCAGTGTTTAGTAAGTGCCTACTAAGTGTAAGGTTCTATGCTGGATACTGGAACTACAAAGTCAAAATTACAGTGGTCCTTGTCTGAAGGGGCATTACATTCCACTGGGGTGACCCATCATGAAATAGACCCAGTATATTGGAGGCAGCTAGGTTGATCAGTGGATAGAGTACTGTCCTGGAGTCAGGAAGACTCATCTTCCTGAGTTCAAATCTGGCCTCAGACATTTACTAGCTGGGTGACCCTGGGCAAGTCACTTAACCTTGTTTGCCTCAGTTTCCTCATCTGTAAAATGAGTTGGAGAAGGAAAAGACAAACCACTCCAGTAGCTTTGCCAAGAAAGCCCCAAATGGGGTCATCAAGAGTTGGACATGACTGAAAACAGCTAAACAACAACAAAATATTGTAAGACATATAAGGGCACATATTATTTATTTTTTATTCACTAGATGTATGTATATGTTCAGTGATAAATAATATCCAATGTGCCTGGCACGTAGTAGGGACTTATTTCTTTATTGAATAAATGAATCCACTGAATTTAAAGGCTAAAGATTTCAGTTCAGATCCTGATTCTGTCCTTGTTACCTAGGACAGTGCCTATCCCTTAGTATGTACTTGTTAACTAGTTGTTGGGTTATTGATTAAAAATAGTAAACACCAATCATAGCAGGCACTTATATACAGAGCTTCAGTGTTAAGAAAGCACATGTGTCATCCTTTTTTGCACTTACAACCAACCTGGGAGTTGTTCCTTTTATTATCCTAATTTCACAGATGAGGAAACAAGCCCACCCTCGGGCCACACAGCTGGCTAGTTAAGTGTTTAAGTCAGAATTTGAACTCAGTTCTACCAGTTTCTAAGTCCAACACTCTATATGCTACAACAATTTCAAGTGGAAGTGAGTTTTAATAACTGAGAATGAGAAGGGGTCTAGATTTTGTGGTCTGATTTGTAGTATCTTTTCTTCTCCATAATTTTCCTCTCTCCTCTTACCTCTTCCCTGGGGCATCTCTTCTTCCAACTTCAATTTGGCATGTGGGTTTGCATGAAGACCTATCACACTGTAATGAAGAGTGCTAATCTTTTTTAAAAAATGTTTCTCAGGAAAATAAATGAACTCAGGCACATGAATGGATTTCCTATTTGACATGGTCGTATGCAATGAAACTTTAAACTTACCCTTGAAATGTGGTCAAGTCCATCTGGGTTAAATCTTTTTTTTTTCCTCTTCTCTCTGTCCTCTGTCTCCTCTCTCTCTCTCTCTCTTTTTCCTCTGTCGCTTCTACTTCTCTTTCTTCTCCCTCTGTCTTCGTCTGTCCTTTCTCTCTTTGTCATCTCCTCCTCCTTGCTTTATCCTGTTCCACTACTTTTTTTTTT
>NW_020954551.1:12127153-12134956 GCF_900497805.2 Vombatus ursinus | reverse complement strand
GTGTGTGTGTGTGTGTGTGTGTGTGTGTGTATTTGCTCCAAGCTTCAGAATTAGTTCGTTGCTCCTCTGGGCCTGGGGATAAATAAGCAATGACAGCAGCAGGGTGCTAGTTCTAAATACTTACAATTTGTCCTCTAGTCCTATTGGTAACTGTCCAATTATTGATTTCCCTAGAGTGAGTACAAGGTATCATGAAATGTATTATTTTCTTACCCCAAAGTGTGTGTGGCCTGGGGAGAATGTGCTTCTCACTCCTAGCCCTAGAGATGTTTATAGGGCCCTATCTCTAAAGATGGAGGGGGCCTCATCTAGCCCACCCCCTTCATTTTATAGATGAGGAAACTGAGGCTCAGGTGGGTTAAGTGGCCCCAATGTCCCGTGGGTAATCAAGCATCAAAGGTGGCATTTTGACCCTCTGTCTTCTGACTCCGAAGCCAGTGTTGTTCCATGTTCCTGCAGTTGCCAGCTACATAAAGTACATGCACAAAATGGCTTTTCAGGACCTCTGGAGAGCTTCCTCTGGAGAAGGATGATCACTTTATTTTCACTGTGTGTATGGCCTGGGAAATAGAACAGAGTTAAAAAAAAAATCCAAACAGGAAAAAGTGGACCGGTAAGTTCTGTTTATCGTCATCCACCAAACTGTCTTAAACATGCCTTATTTAAAAAAACAAAAGTACATAAGAAAATCTTACTAGTAAAAGGCTGTTATAAGATATGCCTCATTATTATTTGTTTTTTAATTAAGTTTGTAAAAAAAATCTTACTAGTAACAGTTGTTTTCCTGCTGGCTTAGTGTCTATTAATTGAATGAGTTAAACATGACAGGATATTACAACAGGAGAGGGTTCCTGCTATTAACCTCAGCCTGTGGCATCCTCAGTCAAGTTGATACGGCCGTCCTCTCCGGTACAAAGGGTGTGTAGGAAGTGAGGAGGCTTTTCTTTTGTCACTGAGGTGACTGTTTTCCATTGTACCTTGTCATTTAAGCACAATAAAATGATTGCAGTAATGTGGCCGATTATTTCAGGAAATGTGTAATGAAGCTCAGGAGTACTGTAAATAACCTTGATGTCATGGTTTCCCCCAAAGTACAAATCCATCCTTCAAGCCAGGGACTCTTAACCTTTTCTGTAGCAGATTGGGGAAGCCTATAAAGTCCTTCTTAGAATAATGTTGCTAAATTCATAAAAGAAAATACAAAGGAAACTAATTATATATAAATGAAGTTTGCAGAATATATATATATATTTTAAATCAGACACAAACTCAGAGATGCTAAGGTAAGAAGCCTTGCTTCAGACCTTTGCCACTCGGGTTGTTAATCCTAAGCACATTATAAACTGCAGCCAGAGTAGTTGGTGGCCAACATTTATTGTTATGAATGCTCTTGGTATTGTTTTCATATTATTAATATTACTGCTGTTTTTTAAACAATTCTATTTATTCTTGAGATGGATTTGTTCAGCTGTCATAGGAACATAGTTCTAGAACTGCTCTGGGTCTCAGACCCTATCTAGATCAATTCCCTCATTTTATAAATGAAGAGAATGAGGCCCTGAGACCAAAGAAATGCAGGAGTTTGTGCGTTTTGGAAGAATATAGTTTTAGGATTGGTGGGTTTTTTTTATATGATTATAGATTTAGATGTGGATGGGATATTAGGTCATCTAGGCTGGATTTCACAGATGAGGAAACTGAGGCCCAGAGAAGCTAATTAACTTCCTAAGGTAGACATTAACTTGTCCGATAGAATGTAAACTCCTTGAATGCAGAAAATGTTTCATTTTTGTTTAGGTGCTTACAATAATGGTGGTTATTTGATTCTACATTCAGTGCCTTTTCCATTGGAGCACTCAGCTTTCTCTATAGGTCTATACTGTCTTTTGTCTTTGGGCAGGAGGGCGTCCAGACTGTCCCTCCCAAGCAGGTGGGAATGGAAGCCATCTCTAATGATTCTCCCACGGTGATATTGTAACCTCCCCCAGGCACTGTTCCCAGAATTTGCTACCCAACTCTCAATAAATGGTTCTTTGTAGCTCACCAAATTCTCCATGCCACAAAGTAAACATGTTTGCACTTTTTCTCATATTTAACTTAGATTCAACAAGAATTTATTAAGTGAATGTGTGCAAGTCACTAACTGTGTGGTAGTTGCTGGAAATACTGAGGGAAAAAATTACATGTTTCCTGCCCTCAAAAGGTGGGATGGTTGGGGAAGAAATGTGAGATGTCCCCCAGGGGAGTGTAACCTGATGTAGAATGTCAAAGAAGAGACCCTGAGAAAGTGTTTTAAGAATATTTGAGGAGGGAGAGGATATTTGCAGGGGGTGGTATGGCTCAGAGAGAACTTATTGGAAGAATAGATGCCTGAGCTGGACCTTGAAGGAAGCAGAGGGTTCTGAAAGGCAGGGATGAGGATGGAGTGTATTCCAGGCATGGGGACCTTGCCAGTTGGAAATGATGACTCATAGCTAAGCTTCCTTCCAAACTTAACACAAATACCATTTCCTACAGGAAGTCTTTTTTGATTTCCCCAATGGTTCATGAGTGTCCTTTCCCCTGGAAATTGCTTTGAATATCCTTCGGATATATTTTATATGGTGTGTGTGTGTGTGTGTGTGTGTGTGTGTGTGTGTGTGTGTGTGTGTATGTACTTGTTTTCCCCCAAAGAATGTAAGTTGCTCAAGGATGAGGACTGTTTTTGGTTTTTTTCCCCCTGTACCCTCAGTGACTAGCACAGTCCCTGGCATGTGTAGGGGGCACTTAGTCAATACTTGTACGTAAAATGCTTTGCAAACCTGAAAGCATTCTATAAATATTAGCAGTCATTTATTAAAATGAGATTGGTCCAAGATTATAATTTTTTAAATGAAAAAATAATGCAATAGATAGATAGACTTGTTTGATTAACCTGGGCTGGGTTAATATAAAGACCCCTTATTAAAGTGAGGGTGAGTGTGCACCATTCTGGCCTGAAGTTATTTCATCAGTATTTCACATTAACAATCTCTTATCTAGACAATATTAATTATCATGCTTGGCTAGAGAATTCTTGTTTCTTAAGCCAGAAAATGATTGTTGGATACAATTGGGGGGAAAATTTAAGTCTTTTTTTTTTTTTTTAAGACATTGGGGGTAAGAACTAGGATGTGCTGTGTTTTGATACAAAGCAAATCATGTAGTAAACACACATACACCAGAATGCCACAAGTCGCAGAGATTTCCTGTCGGTGATCATGTGGTCGGCTCATCACAGCTTGATTTGGCTGGCGAGGATATTCAGATCCCCAGAGACAACCTGCCTTCTCACACTGTGTACAGTCTGGCCAACCTCAGGAAAAAACTGACTTCCAAACAATTTCCTGGTGGGCCAGCTGGTGAAAGAGGGGATTTCCTTCACTCAGCCCTCATTCGAAGCCAGAGATTTAGTTAGGGTCTATTCTCGGCTAGCAGTTTTCTCCCTTGGCCCCTCAAAAGTGGTCTGGCTCTTTCTCTGTGGTACCGTATGTAAGTAACACCTCGATAACATGGCAAGATTGAGTCCATAAGGAGAGTTAGGCACAGAAAGAGAAATAGAAAATCATTAGCATCTATGAGAAATAAGGAGACTCAGGCCGCAAACAAGGGACGTTAAAGTACTCTTAAAAGTTTGTCATTGTTTATCTGCCTGGGGGAAGTGACATCTGGCTAGAGATTAGGAATGATTTCATTCCCTTCTAAAACCAATGTGACTGTCCTGGGAAGAGCAGGTTGGAACATTTTCACGTCTTTCAAGGCTGGTATTAAATCTATCTGGATTGTGGGGGATGTGACCCAGGGCCTCACTGCTGAAATTAATGTCTGTGAGTGTGACATTTATTCGTTCAAAAATAGTTATTGAATATCTATTGTGTGCATAGCGTTCTGAGACCATGAGGAGGAACAGAAAAGGCACATGGATTTTATGCCGGGAGAGATCTTAGAAGTCATTTCTTCCAGCTCCCTCATTTTACAGGTGAGGAGAGTCGGGCTGAAAAAGGTTAAATGCTTTCCCTGAGGTCTCACAGGCAGTGAGAAGTAGAGGTCTCCTGACGTCACGCTTTTGCTGGTTTAAAAGTTTTCTTTTCTTTAACCCAGCTGAAGGGGCATTCCAAGAAGGCAGCCCTCCCTCTGGGGCGTGGGGCTCTGGGACTCTGGGCAGCTGGGCCTTGTCTCTGGTCCTGGTAGGCTGATGAGGTGGCGTATCAGCTGGTTTCCTGGAGTGGAGGATAAAATAATAACTGATGTGTTTTCAGCATGATAAGGTTTAGAAGATGACTTTGATACATTATACCATTTGGGCCTTACTGCCGGGCTGTGTTACATAGTAGATAGTATGTGGGACTTTCCCTGCCTTCAGTTCCTTAATCTGAAACATGTTGATATTGTTTTAGATCAACTCTAGGGTCCTTCCCAATGCCGTGTCTATATGTTAGATTGTTACATGTGTATACTGACTTGGCACATATAATGTGCAGTATTTTGGATTGAGGAAGGAAATTCCTCGGCAAATAAATCTAATCATCTCTGCTTAAGGAATGAGAAGGAAATTCTACGTGATGTTGATGATACGATGATGATAGTTCACATGTTAAGGTTTTGCAAAGCACTCTCCAAGAGACACTTCATTTGAATCTTCTGCTACTTCTTTTTTGGAAAACCAGGGAGCTCAGTGGAAAGAGTTCTGAGCTTGGAATCAGGCAGACCAGTTCAAACTCTGCCTCAAATACTTACTGTCTTTGTGACCTCAGTTTCCCGATCTGTAAAAGGAGGGGGTTGATTGGATGGTCTGGAACGTCCTTTCCAGTTCTTCATCTTTGGTCCTATGATCTTCAAAACAAACCTGTGTGGTCGTTGTTGTTATTATTATCCACCTTTTACAGATCAGGAAACTGAGGTTGAGAAAACTAAGTAATTTGCCCAGGTCCACAAAACGACTGTCAGAGGTGAGATTTGAACTTACCTTTGGTGGTTGAACTTTCTGATAATGAAGGATATCATTGGAACACTTTTTTAAGTAGAGGAATTTTACTGTTTTGAGTTCTGGTTGTGTTGTGGGGTTAAGAGGTTATTCTGTCATGAATGCCTGCTTAGTCTGCCATTGTGGTAACGTTGCCTGCCAGGAATGCACACATAGAGAGGTGCGATGTAATAGAAACCACCTGGGTTCTAGTCCTGCCTTTGGCACAAACGTCCTCTCAGGGTCTTGCCTGTGAATTTCACAGGTTGGACTAGAGCTGGGGTGGGAAACCTCAAGGATGCAACTCTCACATCCTGGGACTGGAGGCTCCTCAAATGCCGCTTGTACCTCTTAGATTCTTAGTTCAAAACAGCAAGGGGCCCTTGAGAGCCAGGCTGCTTAATGAGAAAGTCAAGGAAACATCATAAAGGGGAAGTGTCAGGGCGGCAGATCCTGGTGAGCTTTTTTGGCCTTGAGTTGAATTGGGTTAGACTCTGGAATACAGTGTGGGAGTAGAATGTTAGCCCCCTGAGGGCAAGGACCGTTTCCATTTTGAAGCCTCATCTGGAACCTGGCCTGGAGGAAGCACTTGGTATATGTTTGGATTAAACTGAGTGACTCTGATTGGATCCACTTTGTGTATGCCACTCTGCCATTGGAGAAACTTTTCCGTTAACACGGGAGGCTATTTTTCCTCAGAAGTTTGTGTCTTACTTAGATCATCAGGCAGAAATGTTTGGGTGATTGGATCATTTTTTCAGATCAAACATACCACTGGCAAAGAGGCAGCTGGGCTACTGGAATTTGGCCTCCTCCCTGGAGTCAATTCCTCTGTTTGGTGAGAGTGCAAGGGGACAGTGAATCAGAGAGATTTCTCCAGGCTTTCTGCATGTGGACTGGAATAACCTCACATTGTCCCAGAGAAAAATCTTAGTTTTTCCCAGGGGCTTTGTTGTTGTTCAGTCTTTTCAGTCATGTCTGACTCTTTGTGATCCCGTTCGGGATTTTCTTGGCAAGGATACTGGAGTGGTTTGCCATTTCCTTCTCCAGCTCGTTTTACAGATGGGGAAACTGAGGCAAACAGGGTGAAGTGACTTGTCTGCCTGAGGCCAGATTTGAACTCAGGAAAACGAGTCTTCCTGACTCTGGTCCTCTCACTCCATCTACTGTAGCTGTCCTTTGCCTACTCTGGATACTAATCTTTTTCAGATGAGCACTTTATGGTTTGTGGAAAGCTTTGCCTGCACTCATACCAACCCTAAGTAACCTACTGAGCTCGGAGGAACCTTGTCCCAACTCCTGCTCTCACAACTGAATCAGGTCCCCTAGAGCAGGATCAGTCTCCCCCTTGACATTCTAGAACATCCTTCTGTGGTTGTGGGCATCTTTCTAATGCTTTTGGCTTGAGACCTCATCCCAGTGGATTCTCCCCAGCATTACGAACACATTATTGTTTAGTCAACCGGCCTTATGGAGCTTTTAGACAGGGCATCTCCCCAATGTGTGTGACATACTCTCCCACAAACTCTCTGTATACGCAGAGTCCAGGGGAAAGTAGGTTTATTTTTAAAGAGCACGTGTGGCAAAGGGCTAACATAGTTTCTGATTGTTAGAAGTTCATTTCTCCCCTTTGTGGGATGCTCAAGAGATTCTCTTTAGACATGGTGTAGTTTCTTTCAAGTAAAGTCAGTAAGCATTTGTTAAGACCTACTATGTGCGAGACACTGTGCTAAGTGATAGGGATACTGCCCCCCCCCAAAAAATAAACCCACAAAACAAAACATTCTCTGTTCACAAAGAACTCATAGTATAATAGGTAATGCAAGTAACTGTGAAACAAGATATATACAGAATCAATTAGAGAAAACCTTAGGGGAAAGGCACTACTAATATTAAGAGTGAGTAGTAAAGGCTTCTTCCAGAATGTTTGAGGCACCTACATGACGTTGTAGATAGAGTACTTGGCCTGGAATCAGGAAGAATTGAGTTCAAATGTAGCTTCAGACACTTACTAGCTATGTGACCCTAGGCAAGTCACTCGAGTACTGTCGGCCTCGGTTTCCTCAACTGTAAAATGGAGATTATAATAGCAGCTACCTCACAGGGTTGTTGTGAGTATCAGATGAGATCACAAAGTGGTTAGCAGAGTGCTGGCATATAGTAGGTGCTTGTTCCCTTTTCTCAAGAAGGTGAGATTTTAGCTGAGATTGGAAGGAAGGCAGAGAGATGAGAACGGAGAGGATTCCAGACATAGGGGCCAGCTATTGCAAATGCAAGGGGTGGGGAGATATGGAGGGTCTTGTGTGAAGAATATTAAGGAGGTCAATGTCATTAGATCATAGGGTGTGGGTGTGGGTGTGGATGTGTGTGGGAGAGTCAGGTGTAAGGAGATCGGAAAGGTAGGAAGGAGCCGTGTTAAGAACATCTTTAAAAATCAAACAGAGGGTTTTATATTTGAACTTGGAACTAAGAGGAAACCATTGGAGTTTATTGACTAGGAAGGGTACCGCAATCAGACCTGCAATTTAGGAAGCTCAGTTTGATAACCGAGTGGGGGGATGGACTGGAATGAGGAGAGACTCAAGGCAGGTGGCCCCTAAAGTTTGTTAGAGTTCCACAAATTAGCCTCAGAAATAATAAAGGTAAATACAGACACAGGGAGTTAAAATTAACTTTATTAGAGTCAACTTACGTCCTAATGAAGACTGCAGTCATCAGTAAACTAAATCACTTAGCAGCAGAGAATAATTTGCAGATCAACCCAGGTAGATAAAATGTGTGTGTGTGTGTGTGTGTGTGTGTGTGTGTGTGTGTGTGTGTGT
>NW_020954551.1:12123674-12127143 GCF_900497805.2 Vombatus ursinus | reverse complement strand
TGTGTGTGTGTGTGTGTGTGTGTGTGTGTGTGTGTGTGTGTGTGTGTGTGTGTGCTGTATGCCACTTGACCTCTCTGTTCCTCTTCCAACCTCCTTCTCCCAGATAAATTTTAAAGAATATAAGTTGCAGAACAATTGTCTTTATTTACTGTTAGACAGAGTTTCCATGATGGGAGTTCCCTACCTACCACTCAAAGGAAGTAGATCATTCAGTTTCATAGATAATCAGTCAATCAATTAAGGGACATTTATTATCCAATCCATTGCCAAATTTTGTTTCTATCTTCACAGTATCTTTCCTATTTGTCCTGTTCTTTTCATCGCCTTTCCCCCCTTCTGTTTTACATCTCTTACCCAGACTATTGCAATAGCATTTTAGTGTTCTTTCCTCAAGTCTATTTCCATGCCAGTCCATCCTCTATTACCCGTGCCATATCAATGGATCTCTCTTACTTCCAGTATCAAATATAGTGGCCTCTATTTGACATTTAGTACCCTTTGGAACATGAACCCTTCCTATCTTTCCAATCTTCTTACACTTTACACCCCTCTATGAACTGTGTTCCGGCTACACTGGTCTCTTTGCCAGTCCTGGCAAGTCCCCCATTCCTGGAATGCTTTGGCCCCTTACCTCTGCATCTGCCCTTGATTGGCTTCCTGTAATACTCAGTTCAAAGTTCACCTTCCACAGGAGGCCTTTCCCTGTCCTTCCAGTAGCCCGATGCCTTCCTCACTTAGATTATTTGTACCCCTTTATTTACATGTCTCCCCTATTAGAATATGAGCTCCTTGAGGACAGTGACTGTTTTGCCTTTCTCTGTATCCCTAGAATTTAGCACAGTCTCTGGAACATAAGTGCTAATAATTCAATACTTGTTGGACTCTTGGATTTTTTTTTTAATAGTGTTACCAATTCCTATAGTCCCCAGTTCCAAACCATCATTAATTGGTGGTCTCTGGTATAGGATATGTTTGGGCATTTCTCTTCTCCTTGGAGACACAGGTATTATTCCAATTTTAGCCTCAATTTTAGTTTCTTCATCCAAAGTGAGTAGTGTTCAGTCCACCATTTTGTATTCCTTGGAAGCAAATCTTTATCCATCTCTCCCCCAGTAGAAGATGCTTAATTAATGCTTGTCGAATTGAATTGAATAAAAAGTTGAGTTCACATAGAAGAAAGTATGAGTATATATGTAAGGTTTGCCAAGGGAAGGCTTTCCCAATGGTGCAGATTGTTAGAGACCATAACAGATTAATGGGACTCATAAAGCTTCCTCCCCTCAGGATCCTCATGATGAAGATTGATGACTGTTTTTCAGAAATGACTTAGGTTGGGCACAGTCTTGCCGGGAGGCAGGCAGGAGTGGGACTGACGGATCTCTTTCTGTTACCCTCCCCCCCCACCTCCCATACAGTTGTGAAATGGTGGTAAGATTTTTTTTGGTTTTTATTCTGATTTATTTATTTTTTTCAGTTAAGAATGTATGGCTCAAGTTCCAGATTGGGGTAGTGATTTACCAAAGCTTAATCAGGAAACATCCATGAAAATGATCATAAACGTAATGGCTAGCCACAAAATTAAGCAAACATGTAAAATATAGGGAGAATCCGACTCCAAGCTCTGAGCCTTTAACAAGGCAGAACTAAATGGATGGACATACAGCAGAGAAGCAAAGAAAATGAGTTTGTTCTGTGTTCCCTTCCAGATCTGTTTACCTTTGACTCCATTTTCCCTTCCTCTTGAAAGTATCTATCATTATCTCTATCTATCATCCATATATGGATGAATGTATATTTGCACTTATACATATACACATATTTAATAACACCAATACCTCACTTTTTTAAATAGCATTTTAAGGTTTGAAAAGCATTGTACATACATTATCTCATCAGTTCAGGCTTTATTCAGGGTTTTTTTTTTTTTTTTTTTTTTTTTTTTTTGCTTATTTCACTCTGGATCACCTTATTTAATTATTTCCATAGTTGTCTATATACTCCAGATTTATTGTATTTTACAGCTAGGTGGCTCACTGCATAGAGTGCCATGCCTAGAGTTAGGAAGACTGATCTGAAGTTGAAATCTGGCCTTAGACACTTACCAGCTGTGTGACCCTGGGCATATCACTTAACTTTGTTTACCTCAGTTTTCTCATTCGTAAAATGAGCTGGAGAAAGAAATGGCAAATCAGCGCAGTAACTTTGCTGAGAAAACCCCAAATAGGGGCAGGAAGAGTTAGTTAGGACTGAAAAATGACTGAACACCACCAACACCATTGTATTCTGTTAGTGAGGCAGCATGCTTTGTCCATTGCCTAGAGGAATGACTGGCAATTGGGAAGAGTTGGTTTCAAGTTTGACTCTGCCACCATGGACAAGTCACTTAACCTTTCTGTTCCTCTTCCAACCCCTTCTCCCAGGTTAATTTTTAAGAATATAAGTTGCAGAACAGTTGTCTATCTTCACTGTTAGAGAGAATTTCCACTGTGGGAGTTCCCTATACCTATACTGATGAACTCATATGTCTATCTGTCTGTCTCTGTCTTTCTCTCTCTTTCTGTCTCCCCTCCCCGCCATATATGCATATATAGTTGGTAAATATATAGTAGAAGCATAGATAGATAGATCCAAATCTATGTTCATCAGTATAGTGAAAGACTCATGAAGGAAAACAGGCAAGATAGACAGTTCAGAAGGAGTAGACAGGGAGCCAGTATCAGTCAGAAGACCTTGGTTTAAGTCTTACTTCTGATACATATTGACTGTGTGACCCTGAGACAGTCACTTAACCTATTAGTGTCCCCAGTAGATCTCTGTGTATGAACTGAAAAAAAAAAAAAATTACAAGAGAGACTTAGTATGGTCACCACCTGTATTCTCACATCAATGCCTTCATCTAAGGAATGACATGAACAAAGTCATCTAGAGGTGAGATAGTAAAATAACAGGTGCAGTGAATAACTTGTTCACTTTAGGAAAGCACAGAGTACATTGTGGGAGGGCAGGGTGGGGGCACCTTGGACACTTGAGATAAAGCAGAAAAGGCAGGTTTGTGCCAGATTGTGGAGAGCCTTGAATGACAACTCAAAGAGTCTGAACTTTATACAGCAAGCAATAGAGAAATTATTTCAAGCAGACATCAACCTCCAAAGCAGCTTGGGATTGCATTTTAGTTTAACTTTGAAAGTTTGTGGGTTAGAGAACACAGTTTCAAGATCTTTAAGGCCTGTGGTAGGTATTGCTCAAATTCACCTCAAATTCTCAGAATAAGAGGAAAGGGTTGTACTTATATGTCTAAATGTTGTCATCATTTCCTCGTGCCCCACCCCCCCCCTTGAATGTAAGCTCCTTGAGGGCAGGCATTCTTTCTTTCCTTTCTTTCCTTTCTTTCCTTTCCTTTCCTTCCTTCCTTCCTTCCTTTCTCTTTCTTTCTTTCTTTCTTTCTTTCTTTCTTTCTTTCTTTCTTTCT
>NW_020954551.1:12105215-12123664 GCF_900497805.2 Vombatus ursinus | reverse complement strand
TTCTTTCTTTCTTTCTTTCTTTCTTTCTTTCTTTCTTTCTTTCTTTCCTTCTCTCTCTTTCTTTCTTTCTTTCTTTCTTTCTTTCTTTCTTTCTTTCTTTCTTTCTTTCTTTCTTTCTTTCTTTCTTTCTTCCTTCCTTCCTTCCTTCCTTTCTTTAATGAGACAATCAGGGTCAAGTGACTTGCCTAGGGTCACACAGCTAGTAAGTGTCATGTGTTTGAGGTTGCATTTGAACTCGGGTCCTCCTGACTCCAGGGTCAGTGCTCTATCCACTTTACCACCTAGCTGCCCCTGATGTTTCATTCTTTATTCTTATACCCCCAGTTCAATGCCTGTCACATAGCAGGTGTTCAATAAATACTTATTGGTTGATTGAGTCTCATATCTTTCTCTGTTGTTTCTTATCTTGATATAGCTAAGCTCCTCAAGAACAGGGATTATTTTATTCCTTGTTCTTGTATCCCCTAGTGCCTGGCACATAGTAGGTATTTAGTAAATATTTGTTGATTGATTAATTGAAGAATCTGGGAGCTTTCTTCCCTTTTCAACCACTACTTTCTCCCCTAAATAGAGAAGTCACCTTTATGCAGGGTGTACAGTTGGAATGTCTTGTCAACCCAAGAGTATGTCTACTGAACATTAACCTATTTAAAATATGACATCCTGGCCTGAATATGAGAACTTGAGATGAAAATTCTAACAATACCGCTTAAAGCAAAACCACAGTTATAACTGGGAGATTTCTGTGCCCGAGGCAAGTACCACAAGCCATACCAGGAACAAACTATTAAGTTTCTGCTATCACATAGACATGGCGAAATCCTGTCCCACTAGGGGAAGACAGAGGCTCTGGGGGACAGGTGTGAGGCCACTTCTGGTGAGGCAATGGAGGGAATTAAGCATGAACAGAACGAGATCAAAGAAGAGTTCATAATTGATTCCTAATTTAACTAGTTATTCTTGCTCTCAGATGCCAAGTTCTGATTTCTATGTTGTTGAAATGCTTCAAGTATTGTCAGTACCCTCTAAATTGAGTTATTTGGCACAAATGTCCAGCTACCCCACCCTAGTTACACATTTGGGCAAAAACTTCCATGCTAATAAGTTCCCTGTGAGAGGGGAAAGCCGCCATATTTGTTTGCTTATGATCGTACCATCTCTGTCCTGTTCCCTTTTACCCCACAGGCACTAATTGGGTGGGATGTTGGCCTGATAAACAGCTCCGTGGTTCACTGTTAAACACACCATAAACATCCAACATTATTAAAGGCCTTTGATGTGCAGACTATTTATTTGGCCATACATTTATGGACACACACAAGCTGTTGATTCTAGGACAAGTCAATGGGGAAAGGGGAGAGGGGAAGAGAAATTATAGTTGACTCTTCAATCTGTTTTCTGAAGTTATAAGGCTACTTTGTACTACAATAATGATGGAAAATAGAATGCTTTCAGGAATTACAAAACCTTTTGACCCAGTGATCACATTACCATAGACCTCATAAAAAGGAAAAAGACCTTTGAGTACAAAAACATTCCAAATTGCTTCATTTTGGTTTGTTTAGTCTTTTTCAGTCTTGTCCTACTCTTTTGACCCCATTTGGGGTTTTCTTAACAAAGATACTGGAGTGATTTGCCATTTCCTTCTCCAGTTCATTTTACAGATGAGGAAATGGAGGCAAACAGAGTTAAGTGACTTGCTTAGGGTCACACAGCTAGTAATTGTCTGAGACCTGATTTGAACTCAGGAAGATGATGAGTCTTTCTGACTCCAAGTCCAGGGCTCTGTCCTCTGTGCCACCTTGCTGGCCCTTTATTTGTGATAGCAAAATAGTAGACCCAGCCTCTATGCCCAACTGCTGGTAAATGTCTGGATCACAGGCTCATAGATTTCAACCTGGAAGGTGCACTTAACTTCTCTACCTCTCAGTTTTTCACATTTGTAAAAAGAGAGGATTGGACTTCATGGCCTCTTTATTCTTGATTCCAACTCTCTCTCTCTCTCTCTCTCTCTCCCTCTCTCTCTCCCTCTCTCTCTCTCTCCCTCTCTCTCTCTCTCTCTCTCTCTCTCTCTCTCTCTCTCTCTCTCTCTCTCTCTCTCTCTGTCTCTCTCTCTCCATCTTTGAGATGCTTTTTTTCCTTTTCTTTTCTATAGCTGCCCACATTGTGACAGCCCCACTCCTGACTGAGAGGTATAGCGAATATCACTGTTCTGCACTGTCTCAAACCTGTTAAATCCCCTCCAGCTCAAAAAGTTCAAGGTCTCTCACTGCATTTGGGGCCATCTCTGGTCATCCTGATCTATATCTTGCCACTGGACCCAGGTGGCTCTGGAGGAAAAAGTGAGACTGGTGACTTTGCACAGCCCTCCCTCACTTAAATCCAGTTCACTTGCATGTTACAGCATCTCCTTCCTGATGTCATTGTCCTCTTTGAGAACGAAGGACAAACAATGACAACAGTCTGCAGGGTCTGCTTAATGTTTAAGAAACATTTGACTCCACAGGACAGAGTGTGGCCTTAAAGCCTTAGTCTTGGTTACTTCACCAAATGGGCTTTTCTAGAATGTAACAGCTCCCTAAGACCTGGGTCGGTGTCCCAATCTGCTTTGGGCAGGTCCCTTAACTTCTCTGAGGATCTTGTTTGTTTGTTTTAAATTATATTTTAATTTAATTATAGTTTAAATGATGTGTGTAATTCTGTGCAATTTAGTTACTTATTTCATTCATTCCCGATTACATTTAAAACATTTAAAATTTTTATGAGTTCTCTAAATTCTCTTCCTTCCACCCCTCCCCCACCCATTGAGAAGGCCAGCAATATGATCTCAATTATACATGTGAAGTCAGAGCATCATGTTTAAGAAGAGGACGATAAAAGGCCTCAGGCTCCTAATTCTGTAAGAGAACTCATTGGGTTGTTGTAAGGACTAGATGAAATGAAATTTTTCAGAAACCGTGGCATGCTTTGTAAATGCAGGGTTTTTTGCTATTTGTCTTAGATATTTATTTCTTCTAGGGTGTCATTCAAAGAAAGAGAGTGGAGACTTTTTTGACTTTCATGTAAATTGCCCAGAATTCTGGACACTAATACTGTTTAGTTATATAGTCCTTCCTCTGTGATAATGGAATCATTTCTGAGACTCATTTTGAATTTAATTGACAAGGAAAACTAGATAAGGTTTAAACTAAAGGACAGATGGTCTACAAATCAGTTTTTTGTCACTTTGTTAATCATCAAATAAGTAGAAAGGCATACATTTGCTAACTACATATGCCCTTTGTCCATCTTTACCCCCCCTTCCTAAACTGTATTTTTACCAAAGAAATATCATGCCAGTGCCATTTGTATTTAAAATAATTTGTCATTTTCAACATTCAGTTAAATGACTTGCCTTCCCATGGAGAAACATGGGGTGGAAAAAATTTCATCGTTTTGCCTGGAGGCTAAAAAGATAGGCATACCAATGGTGTAGGTTTCATTACATAAGAACTCATTGTTATTACTTTTGGATTTAAAAAAGGAGATTTAAAATGAGAAACCTAGACTTCTGATTTTTTTTTAAAAATAAATTGGATCATTTTCCTGTAGATTAGAATGATCAAAATGGGAACAAGAGGATATTTGCAAAAACATTTTTGCAGGGATTTTCTTTCCAAGGGTCTTTCTCCTGCTTTCTCTCTTTCCTACAGTTCAGTCAGATTCAATTCAGCCCAACCCACCCAGCCCAACCTCATCAAATCCAATAAAGCATTTTTATTAGGTATCCCCTTCGGTATCCCGCTGTGTTAAAAACTGGGGATTCAAAGACCAAGTAACCAGTCCCTGTCTTAGGGGGCTTACCGTCTCTCCTCGTTTCCCTTTTATTGCTCTCTCTCATTTAATTTTCTCACTTTTTAAAGAGAGGTGCAGACTTCTTCTTTTTTTTCTGGATTACATCATTTTAGGTCCAGTTGTTTATTTGCTGGACAAGACAACCTAAAGTCAAAATACCCTCTGACCTCATCAGAGATCCTAGGATTTTTCAAGCATATGAGCTGGACATCTCAGTTCTAACCTATCAAGCAAAAATAAAAATTACAGAATCATAGATGATGGAAATGACCTGGGCTTAAATCCTATCACTTTCTGGCAAGGAAGTAATTTGATCTGTTTGGGTCTCAGTTTCCTCACCTGCAAACTGAGGGATCTACTGTTGATGGTCTCAACAATTCCTTCGGGTTCAAAATAACTTGATCCTACATAAGAGATTTGAACAACTATTTTCTCTAACCTACTTCTTAATCAACACACACAATAGAAAGAGCCTACTAAGTGCCAGGCACTTTACTAAGTGCTGGTGAGTACAAAGAATGGTCCCCTGTTCCCCTGCTGTTAATCTAGGCATGCCTTCTGTAATGTCCCTGACAGATAGATACATGGTCATCTGTCCTCTTCAATAACTATGTGAGGCAGCCTGTTCCGTTGCTGGGTAACTTTACATTGTAGAAAGTTCTTCCTTGTTTTAAACCAGAAGCTGCCTTCCAGTAAACTCATTGCTTTTATTTCCACCCTTTGGAATGAGAGAATAAGTCTCCTTCCTTTGCCAGAAGCAAAATGAGGGCAGGGCAACTAGATATTTTTTTTCCAGAGCCCCAAATTTAAAGGGATTTTGACTGTCCTTCCAACGCTTTGGCAGAATAGGAACCACTGAGTTTAGTACCTGGTTATAAAACTTTTCTTGAAATATTCCCTCTGGGCAGGTCAGCCATTGGCCATGTTGTTCTTTGGGTTTAGACTAAGCCTGGAGTCCACTAAAATCCTAACTTCTTTTTCCATTTGAGCATCTGTTAGCCTAGGACTTCTCTGTCTTATAGCTGTACAATTACCTGAAAGTGACTGCAGACTTCATATTTACCTCTATGTTTCTTTGCTTCAAAATCTAAAAAATTAAAATAGCTTATTTTCCAGTCAAGTCATTTTTTATGGGTGGCATCTTAGACCTTCATAGACTCACAAAAGAAACTCCAGGTCCAGAAGTGGATGTGGAGATTTCTGGGATTCATAGTATCATAGCTTCAGGCTAGAAAGTACTTTTGAGTCCAGGGAGTCTAACCCCTTCATTTTACAGTTGAGGAAACTGAGGCCCAGACAGGGTAAATGACTTGCTCCAAATCATCAGTAAATGGAAAAGCCAGGATTGAAACCTGGGGCTTCTGACACCAATTCCTGTTTCACTTTATCGAGCTGACTGTCTTGTCTAAATGAGACACGGACATTATTTTATTTTATTTTGTTTTGAGGGGAGAGGGAGTTTATTTTGGCCCAGCTGTTGAACTTGGTCCATTTGTTAATTCCTTATCAGTAATCTGGTACACTGGTTAAACATGAACAAAGGCCCCATTGTTTGTTTGTTTGGGTTTTTCTTTCTGGAAGTTGAGGACTGTGTCCTTCATTCGTCCCCTTTTGTTTACAATTGGCCTTTCCTGTCCAAGGTGGTCTTTGCCCCACTGAAGCTGGGCTTATTGCCTTCTATTGTCACCCGTGACCTTTGGCTCAACAATTCATGAACAAATAACACACACACACACACACACACACACACACACACACACACGCACACACACACACACCCCAATGCCACCTGGACAGAAACCTCCTATTACACATTACCTTGGTGACAAGGGAAAACGACCAGATGAGAAAGTGGAAGCTCCAAGGTACTTAAAGTAAAAGCTCTTTGGATTTTGTAGTGTCCTGACTGCTCATGGAGTACAGGGGCCATCTTGATCAAAATGTAGGATCAAAAAATGCAGGTAGAGAAAGTGGAGTTACTTGTGCAGCATGGAGCTACCCTGGACCCCAAAACGGGGTCCGGTCTCATTGTCCTGTGTCATATGGAAACCTGCTTTCTGCGTGGTGTGCAGGCCAAAGAAGGATAAGATTTGGGTGATGGATCTTGTGGTCAAGTCCTGACCATGTGATGTTGCCTCTCTTTGCCTTAGCTTCCTTATCCGTAAAATCAGAGAATCAGACTAGAGAATGCTGGAGTTCTTTTCCAGCCATGAATCTCTGATCCCCTCACACAGTTGCAATGGGTCTGGTTCTTGTTTTGGGAGACAGACAAAGGATGGAACACGGGGAATACTGAAACTGTTCTTTCTTAAGAAACTTGTTACAGCACTTGGGTTACTAATATCTTTGCCCCAAAGAATTTCAGCCCTTAAAAATACAATAAAATAGAGGAGCATAGATTATAGTGTAAGCAAAATGTCCTATTTTTACACCAGACCTTGTGCCTGGCCTGCCTTTTGCTGTTTTATGGTAACTTAGGCTCTTGTTCTCAGCCCTCCCATCTCTGCTCATAAAAGCCTGTAAGATCCAATAGCCTTCTCAGTCAATCAATCCAAAAGAATTTATTGATCACCTTCTATGCCCAGCTGGTGACCAAGACAAAAATGAAACAGTCCCTGCCTTGAAGGAGTTTCCAGTTTAGCCAGGGCAGATGTTATGTTACCAGAAGCTTTTCCTGCTTCCTTTAGCCAGATGTATCCTCTCCCTGCCCCCAAACCCGTATTTCCTGTTTTCCCAGCACATTCCCACTCCACTTTCTATTATGGTTAATTTTGTTAATACCCAATTTCCCCCCTACTAGATTGGAAGCTCTGTGTGGGCAGGGACCATGCAGGGACCATGCATTATTTATCTTTGAATCACCTCCAATTTCTATTACAGCAGCACTGGAAGCACTCTGATGGCAGTTCTAGCTTGAAATATATGTTCCTATAGTAAAAAATGTAAATGAAGTGCTTTGTATACTTTAAGGCTCTGTAAAAATATACATATATATGTATACACACACACACACACATATATATATATTTATATATATTATATATATATATATATTTTTTTAGGCATTTGGGGTTAAGTGACTTGCCCAGGGTCACACAGCGAGTAAGTGTCAAGTGTCTGGTCTGAGATTGCATTTGAACTCTGGTCTTCCTGACTCCAGGGCCCATGCTCTTATCCACTGTGCCACTTACCTGCCCCAGAAATGTTTATTATTATTCAATCAACCAATCAGTCAGTCACTAAACATTTATTAAGCACCTTCTCTGTGTCTAGTATTGTTGCCTCTACTAGGGTTAGAAAAACAAAAAAATGAATTAGCCCTTGCCCTCAGGGAGCTTACATCGAATGCAAGAATAATGATCATGATCAGCCTTATTATAATGATGCAATAATCAGTATATCAGAAGTATTATCCTGTATGAATACGGCTTCTTATCCACTGGCTCTAAGGCATTGAGGTTCAGAGAAAGAACACTAGAATTGAACCTAGAGGATTTGGGTTCAAATCCCGTGTTAGCCATTTGCTGTCTGTGTGACTTTGCAAGCCTCTTTGCTAGTCTGGGCTTCAGTTTCCTCATGTGTTAAATGAACTTTTAGGTCCATTCTAGCTTTAAATTAATCACATGTGGGACCCTTGGGCTTGTTGAAAACTCTGTGGGCCTCAGTTCCTTATCGGTATAAGGCTGGGCTAAACTCTGGGGGTCCTCTGAGCTCTGGAATTGTAATTCTGTGATCTCTGGAATAGGATTAAGGAGTCTGCTGGTAATGGAGGCTACTCTTATCTTTACTCACCAGTATCTGTTATCATCTGATTGATATGGTGAATTCTCTTGTTCCTATTCTACAAAGGCCATCTCCAGTTGCCCTGATCTATATCTGGTCACTGGACCCAGATGGCTCTGGAGGAGAAAGTGAGGTTGGTGACTTTGCACAGCCCCCCTTCACTTAAATCCAATTCACTTGCAATTCATGGCAACATCTTCCTGCTGTCATGGTCCTCTTCAAGAAGGAAGGACAAACCACACAATCTCCACATGGGAACGTGGCTTTCTCTCTGTATTTCTTCATTAACATGCCAAACATTTTTTAATCTGAACACTTCCCTTCAATTCTGTGTTGCACCCCCAGACAGGGTTGGAAGTCCTCACCATGACCCTGTTTTGCTGAATGCCTCTGTAATGATTTCTGTCCAGAAAATGATGGCTTCTTTAGAAGCCTGATGTGGTGGAGATCTGTCTCTGGGAGATACGCTACCTTGATTTCTGGCCAGAAACTCCTGCAGCCGCAATAACATATTTTAAAGTGGCAGGTCTAATTTTTAAACTTCACTTGTAGTGTTCTGGGTGAAATCATTATGGGGAGACCCAATCTCATTATTGAAACCTGGCCCCTTTCTGGCTTAGAGATTCTCAATAAATTCTCTAAGAGTTAAGATTTATTTTTAGGGAAGGTAAGAATGCCTGAATAAGGAGAGTGACCCCAGATAGTGGCAACAGAGCAGCACTGGGGAGGTACCTAACAAGGCATTTATATATTTTTAAAAAGATGTTTACATTTTATTGCTCTTTCGCTTTTATATTACCTTCCTTTCCTAATAGAGCCTTCCTCCTTCTTATCCCCAGTGACTCCTTGTGACAAAAATTTGTAAAGAGAGAAGAAAAAAAGAAAACAGTTAGCAAAACAGCACATTAACTGAGCCTGAAAGTATATGTCCTGTTCCATACCTGTAGACCCCCACCTCTCCAGTGAAGGGAGAGAAGTACGTTGATAAGCCAGTCAGTCAGTCGGTAAACACTTATTAAATGTCTGTTATGTGCCAAGCACTGTGCTACATGCTTGGAATACAAAGAAAAGCAAAAGATAGTAGCATGCTGGGCTAGGAGTCAGGAAGTCCTGAATTTAAATCTAGCCTTGGACACTAGCTATGTGACCCTGAGCAAGTCGCCTAAGCCTGTTTGTCTCAGTTTCCTCATCTGTAAAATGAGCTGGAGAAGGAAATTGCAGACCACTTCAATATCTTTGCCAAGAAAACCCCATGGACAAGATTGGTGTGTGATAGTCCACAGGGTCATGAAGAGTTATACATGACTGAATGACTAAACTTCAGCCACACCCAACAGTCAGCTGCATCAGGGAGAGATCATGCATCATGGAGTAGCTCAATCAGGCCCTTGTATGCACCGGGCAATCTCACCTGCATGACTGCATGGGAGACTCCAGCCTAATGCAATAATTTCTTTCCGATGAATATCATGCATCCCAAATGTGCTCTCTTGCATTTTTTGTTAGCGTTACCCAGGAGGAGAAATGCAATCTTTCCCAGCAATATTTGATGCACTTGAAATCCATGCTGGAAATTGCCGGAGAC
This sequence comes from Vombatus ursinus, assembly GCF_900497805.2. Classification (NCBI taxonomy): domain Eukaryota; kingdom Metazoa; phylum Chordata; class Mammalia; order Diprotodontia; family Vombatidae; genus Vombatus; species Vombatus ursinus. Next base: position 12,114,462 of record NW_020954551.1, on the reverse strand, counting down.
TGAAACTCTAAGTAGGTGGCAGTTTAAGACAGTATTTCCAAAGTAGCTAAGTATGACCAAAACACACACACACACACACACACACACACACACACACACACCTTCCTCCCTGTGGACCATAGGCATTTTAGGGGGACTCGTATCACTGCAGTGTCAGACAGTGTCACTGGGGTTTGGAATACTTCCCCAACTCTATCCTGACAATTCATATTCCTTCTTTTTTCAGGAGTTCACTTATATGCAACACACTTTTATTCAGCTTTCCTTTCTACCTTTGGTTCTGTGTGGGCTCCTTCACTCCTCTCACCAGCTTCCTCTGCTTGGGCTCTTGTGATCCCAGCCAGTTGTTAGCACTTAGGTTCTTGACCATTACATTACTTGGATATACTCTGTATTTCCCTGTGCACATGTTGTGTTCCTCTCTCTCTTATCCAGTGCATTTTTGTCAATCAATGAACCAGCAGCTATCTATCCACAGTGCCTCCCAGAGTATCCTATCCATGCCATTGTTCAGTAAGTGGAGGTTGAATGTAATTGAAATGAAGTCCTCTTGCTAGACGTTCTGGGAGATAAAAGACAAAACCAAAACCACCCCCTGCCCTCAAAGAGTTTGCATTCTACTATGGAGAATGTACCATAGCTAAAAATATGATACTTCGAGGGAGTGATGGGGACCAAAGGGTAACCTAGAGTACTTTTAGAAATAGTTGAAGAGGCAATATTCTTTGTGAAACTTGCTCTGACTATCCCCATCCTGCTCTGATTTACTTCCCTTTTCTGGGTTTCCTTCAAACTCGTTGTACCTAACATCCAATCACTATGATTGTTCAGACCTAGAAGAAGGCTGATGGGAAGACTTTCATGCATTTTAAATATTGATAATTCCTTAACCCCCTCAGTTAACGCTGATCTTTGGAATATACATTATAACCAAAAGACTCATTGGAGCCTCACAATAGCTTGTGAGGTAGATGTGGCCGGTAGTAGCATCCCCACCTGGGGAAAAGCAAAGAAATGTTTTGCCCGGGGTCATAGGCTAATAAATTTTGGAGGCAGGCTTTGGACCCCTTTTTATGCATTGGGTGCTTAATGAATTTATCAATTAACCAAATGAATTTATTTATTAGCTACATGAAGAAAGTTTAAAAGCATAGATCAGATCTTGTTCTTAAGAGTTATTGTCTTAACGCTTTTCAGTACCTTTGAGCCCTACTTTACAAAGCCTCACTATTCTGTACTGTGAATTCAAGAAACTGATAAATGATGAAATAAGAGCCCTGGCAAAGGGACATCTCTAAAATCAAGATAAAACAGCTCTGAAATTAGAATATAAACCAACAGGAAAATATGATCTGATAATAAAATCTAATTTATACTTAACTGTTCTGGGACTTACTTATCTTGTAAGCAAGACACTTTATATCAATTTTCCACCATTTGTACCAAAGCCATGTTGTAGAATTTGGGGCTGGATTTGAAAGTGTAACCAAAGTTCACATGTTTGCATTATCTATTCAGTTATAGATTCCTTAGGATTCTATTACAAGAGCAGAACTGCCACAAAATTCTTTCTTTACTCACAACCCATTACTCAACCTTTTAATGGCCAAATCTGATGACCTTTTCTCCCTCCTCATCGTTCTCATACTCTCAGAAACATTTGACAGTGTTGATCATCTCCTCCTAGACACTCTGTCCTCTTTCATGACTCTCTGTCTCTCTGTGTCTTTCTCTGTCTGTCTCTGTCTCTCTGTCTGTCTCTGTCTCTGTCTCTCCCTCTCCTTCCTTTCTTCCCTCTCCTTGTCTGTAGGCTCCTTTTCAGTCTCTTTGATGGTTGGTTATCCATCCATGTCACATCCACTACCTTTGGGGGGGTTCCCCAAAACTCTGCCCTAGATCTTCTTCTTTTTTCACTCTGTGTTATTTCATTTGGCAATCTCATTAGCTTCCATACCTTCACTTATCATCTCTCCAAACTTGGTTCCCAGATCTGTGTATCCATCCTGAGTGTCTCTCCAGAGCTCCATAACAACAGAAAGCCAACTGTCTCTTGGACATCTTGAATGGGATATCCTATCAGCATCTCGAACTCAACTATCCAAGATAGAACTCATGATCTTCATACCTTCTGCCCCCTGAACACTCACATGCACATAAGTAAAGCTTTTTCTCTCTTCACATGCCCCGGCACCAGGTCAGGCCCTCATCATCTCTATCACTAAGAATGCCTTGGCATTCCGCTGAAGAGGAGAGCAGAAGTACACCACATTTAGTAATACCATAAGGACTGTCTGAAAAGTATTTGCTAAGACTTAAGTAAAGTGAGTTTTTCCTGTGTAAATGAAATGACAAGAAATGATGCATGTTGGCAGGGAAAGAGGGATCTAGGATTTTACCTGACACATCTTGTATAGCTCTAAGAGATAAACCAACTGTTTGCTCTACTGTTTTGTGGGATTGCTTAATGTTGAGCAGAAACAGAGGTTAGGACTTTGTGTTCTTGAAGGTTTGGTTTGGGTCTTAATGACAGCCTTGGAGGTCTTTGAGAAGTTGCCTCTTCCCCTGGTAAATAAAATGGTTTTCCTTAAACCCTAAAAAAGGACGCACTATTCTTTTAAGCAGGCACGTGTGCTCGAGCTCATACACACACACACACACACACACACACACACACACACACACTCTCTCTCTCTCTCTCTCTCTCTCTCTCTCTCTCTCTCTCTCTCTCTGTTTCTCTCTCTGTCTCTCTCCATATCTTGGAACAAAGGGACTAGATGATCTCTTCTTTGTAGATGAATTTATCCTGAAGAGAAACCCTCATCTTTTTAGGAGCCAAGAATGATTTTTGCCAAAAGTTCTATAAATCTCCTCTTTCCTCTATCCTGCATTTTGATCTCATCTGTATACAGTCATAGATCTGGAGCCAGAAATGACTTCAGAGGGCATTTATTTCAGTCCTCTCATTTTAAAATTCAGGAAACTGAGATCTAGGGAAGTGGAATTATTTGCCCAAATTCACACACTTGATAAGCAGCTAGGTGGATCTCAATCCACAGATTGAGCTCAGAACCTGGAGTTAGAAAGACCTGAGTTTAAATTCTGCCTTAGATGTGTACTAACTCTGTGATCCAGAGCAAGTCACTTAACTTTTACCTGCCTCAGTTTCCTTATTTGTAAAATGGGGATAATAATGCCACCTACCTCCCAGGGTAATAATGAGGATCAAATGAGATATTCATTATGCGATTTTTAGTCCTTTAAATGCTATACAAATGTTGGCCATTATGATAATGCTGATGGTGAGCTTTGAAGGTAGGTTTTCTTACTCCAGAGCCAGTGTTTCTGTGAACAGTTTGTATCTTTGGACACAATGTGTTCAGATATTTCATGTTAAAAATGCCTCCTTTGAGGATAGGAGACCTTGAAGGACAATTATCCAGAAAACTGGTTATTCAGCCGCAGGGCCCAACCAACTCGACATCTGAGATAAGAGTTGGGGTCAGACATAGCAGCAGGTATGTCCACTGAGTCCCGCCTAGAAGCCATTTTGTCATTACAGATGAAGTGGGGATGCCCCATGCTTTGGGGCATCATCATAGAATGAATGGAAACCCTGCTCTTGCTGTCAGGGCTAGTTGGGTTCATATTTGGTTTTGGACACTCGCTGTGTGACTTAACTGCCACAAATCTGCACGGTTTCCCTGGAAATTGGCGATAATAACATCACTATCTCTCACTGGGCAATTATGAAGTCTGTTTATTCTGTCAAGCAGGACACTGTATATCAACTTGCCACTAGTGTGCTCAAGCCACATCGGAGAAGTCGGAGAGGGATTTCAAAGTAGAACCAAAGTTCTCGTGTTTGCATTATCTGTGCAATTATAGAATCCGGGGGATTCTGTTACAAGTCAGCCGGCCCCAGAGCTGCCTGAGAATTGCTGTGAGAATCGAATGAGATGATATTGCAAACCTTCCAGAGCCAAGAGTCACTTATTGTTATCATTATGGAAGTTTCTGCTGAGCTTCGGAGCCAATTTTTTGAGGTTTTATCCGACATCGCTCTGTATTGTCTGTGTCAAGCCAGTGAAAATAGGGTTGAGATGGAAATGAGCCAAAGTGAGTACCAGTCATATCCAGGCCTGGGAATTGATTGGGGGGTAGGGTGGGGTGGACCTGGAACTATGATAATATCTGTGTAGGCCACGCCCTTGCACAAACTTCCCAGCTGCTATTGTATTAGAGAGTTGCATGAATCCTTGGAGGGAAGTTAAGGGACTTGCCGTGGGTCATAGGCCAGTAGTGTTTGTTGTAGAGCACTGAACCTGAGACAGGAAGACCTGAGTTCACATCCTGCCTCAGACACATACTAGCTATATGACCCTGGACAAATCACTTAACCTCTGTCTACCTCAGTTTTCTCATTTGTAAAATGGGAATAACAACACCTGCCTTCCAGGGTTGTTATGAGGATAAAATGAGATAATAAATGTCTAGCACATGGTAAGCACTATGTTGTAAGTGTTAGCTATTACCATTATCATTATACTTATAAAACATTGTGAAAACCTGAAAATGCTATGTAAATGCTGCTGCTGCTACTTCTACTATTACTACTACTGCTGCTGCTGCCGGGGCTGCTCCTACTAGTACTACTCCTTGGGTGTAGAGATTTCCCTAGTGTCCTAGGTGGAGGAGTGGGGTAGAATGAGAGACAAAGGCTGTTTAGGTTGGGAGACTACAGGAAGGGTAGCAGGGATAATCTCAGCTCTATACTCAGTAGATTTGTGATCTGGCTTCAGGTACTTCCCTTATAACATGAAGGTGTTGTGCCAGATGACCTCGAAGGTCCCTTTTAGCTCTGAAGCTGTTGCCCAAGCTCGAGCATCTTTCTCCTTTGTGCCCTTACTTTGTGACAGGCATGAACATTGCTGGCAGCTGGAATTTTGCTTGCCTTGGAATGGAGACCCTGGTCAATAGCTTTGGGGGCACAGGGAGGGGGTGAGGTCAGCCAGATGGGTACCCCTTGTCTTGGCTCCTCTTCTGTCCACTCCTGCTGATGCAGGTTTGCCTAGGGCTCCACAATAAATAGCTTCTCTTTCCATGCTAGTAAGCTTTGCTGAGAGTGGAATACCTAATGAGGTAGAGCTAAGCATTGCTTGAGTACTCAGTGTGAGCAGAGCACTATATGTAGTGCTAAGAGGGGAGGCAGAAGAAACCAAAAAGATTGATTATTTCAGTAATAATGTCTATAATCTGTTGGAGGGAGGCACACTGTGAACTTGAGTATGACCTTGGCCAATTAACTTTTGACTTTAGTTCAGTTAACTTATCTGGGCCTCAGTTTCCTCATCTGTCAAAGGAAAGAAGTACACCTTCAGGATCCCTCCCAGTCTTTAGAGCTATGATTCCATAAATATGGAATGTCTCAAAAGTCTTAGTTCGATTTTAAGCTACCTGCACTAAGACTTTTGGGACACCCTATAGATACAATTACAAAACAGGTTTACCGTGTTTATAATGACACATAGAAAATGAATCAATATAAAGGAGTCATCTGGCAACCTGGCTGGATGACATAGGCATTTTAAGTTTACCTCTAGCCAAGGGATTACTTTTTTTTTTTTTTGAGGGAGAGGGTGTTATAGAAGCCTATGAAGCCCATGGAGCCCTTCTTGGGATCATGCTTTTAAGTTCGTAGGACCACAACTGATAAATGTATGAATAGGCAGGTTTCATAGAAAGAAATCCAACCTATCAAGGACCATATGGAAAAAAAAATGCTCTAAATCACGAGTAACCAGAGGAATGCAAATTAAAACAACTCTAAAGTACCATTTCATACCCATCAGATTAGCTAAATTGATAAAAAAGGAAAATGACAAATGCTGGAGGAACTGTGGGAAAACAGGTACTTCAATGTATCTGTGCTGGTAGAACTATGAACTGGCTCAGCCATTCTGGAAAGCAATTTGGGACTATGCCCCCAAAACTATTAAACTGTGAATACCCTTTAACCCATCAATACTACTACCAGATCCTCAAAGAGGCAAAGCTTCCCTATATACAGAAATATTTATGGCAGCTCCTTTTTGTGGTAGCAAAGAATTGGTAACTGAGGGGATACCCATCAGTTGGGTAATGGCTGAACAAGTTACAATAGATGAATGTGATGGAATACTATTGTGATATAAGAAAGGATTAAGGGGATAGTTTCTGAAAGAAGCTGGGAAGGCTAATATGAAGTGATGCAAAGTGAAATGAGAAGCCCAGGAGAACAGTTTATACAAAAACAACAGTATTGTAAAGATAATCAATGTTGAGAGACTTAGGAACTCTGATCAACCCAATGACCAACCATGATGAAACAGGCTACCTACATCCAGACGGGGAGTTGATGGACTTAGATTGCAGATTGCCTCTCCTCTCCACCTCCCTCTCCCCTCCATTCCCTTTCCTCTTTTCTCCTTTTTCTCCTCTTCCTATCCCAGGGACTGCTTTGGATTTTCCATTCTGAGTTAAACTTCCAGAAGTTCGAGGATTAGAACAACTAAAGACCTTTGACCTCACTAATCAGCTACCCAACATTTTAAAGGGAAGTTGCTTATGTTAAATAGTCCATCATCAAATTGAACTGGTCAACAAAAATTTACTCACAAAACCTATTGCCTGGGTCTTTCTTTGTCCTTGTTCCCCTCTTCCAAGTGCCTGGGTTTTGCCCTCTTCTCATATAGTCATTATCTTTTCCTTTCACATTCCTCTTTCATTTTTTTCTTTATACCCCTGATGGACATAATATGGGATAGAAATCCACTTTTAATATTTATCAAACTTTAAAAAATAAATATTATGTTGCCCTTTCTAAAAAGTAGATTTTACATTTTGTTAAGAACCAGAAGGGGAAGAAAGATTTTTAAGAAATTGATTTTCTTTTTAGGTGGGTCATTGATTAATGGTTGAAAACAGATTTTTCATCATAGAGGGCCCAACTTTTTATGTGGTTAAGGGATGTGAATTAGCAGAGGAAGGGCCTCTCAGGTGGGAAGAAAGGCAGAAACCAAGGCCTAGAGGTGAAAATCAGCAGGTTAGGGGACCATAAGCAAGCTCTGATGGACAGGTGGGAAGCAATGAGGTACCGCTTGAAGACCTAAAATACAAAGCCTAAGAGTTTGGACTGAGTTCAGAAAGCATGAAGGGAGTGTTAGGAGTGGGAGAGGTGAGAAGAGGGTATTTTGAGGAAGGTTGTTTTGGTACTGTTTCTTTGACAAGGCTGGGAATTTGTCTCAGCAAAGAGAAAAAGGTTTCTGTTTTTCAAACTCCCAAATTGGTGAGACCCAGAGGGCTAAACAGACCGACAAGATGAGTAGGTAAGTAGGGAGATGGATTGATAGATAGATCGATAGAATAGATAGACAGTGCAGCCCTGTATCGCCTAGAAGGCTTTTCTTTCTCTCTCCTTGGTGAATTCTGGGTAATAAGAGATGGAGAAATGTGACTTCCCCTTTCATTTCAATGTACAGTGTGAAAAAGTCAGCATTTCACCTATTAAAATAGAAAAATACAAAATTCAAAATCAAAAAGAAATTAATTCACTTCTCTCAGGGAAAAGCTGATGAAATTTTGTTCAGTAAGAATACTGAAAACTCAGTGATATTCTCCAATCAATGCTTACAGCATTATTTGGTTTCCTGGGTGATGCCCAGGTGGACACAGCCTTGCTCTGCGGCAGCATAAGTGCAATGGAAAGAAGGAAGAATTTACTAAACCCTCTGGCCAGCTCCTTCCAGTAGTTTCCTAAGAACTTTTATTCGGCTCTCGGCAATAATGGAGTTGGGCTGTGGCAATGATTTACCCGACCTGTTTTCGACCTAGTGCTTTTGTCCTTGACTCTTAATGAGTTTGCCTCTTTTCATTTTGCATCTTATTGTTGGCCAGGGGATGGGGTAGGAGGAAGGTTGAAGGACAGAAGAATGCTTTGATGCCTTGAACTCTTCTGTTCAGTGATTTGGGACTGTGTCCCCCTAAACTGACCTGTTTAACCATCAAACAACGCCTGCCTGCTTTGTTGCCAAACAGCTCAGGACAAGATTGCCCCAAAGTGGTGTTTCCAAAACAAGCTGCAAGCCAAATTGAAATCTGTGAAGTCAACACTGAAAAATGGAAACACATAATGCTCAGAGATCTGCCTTCATCTGTTTAAAGGGTCTTTAAGTGATGGGATGTTTCAAGTTTCATTTCTATCATCTTGGGAATATAATAGACTTTGAGTCCTGTGGGCATATGACCTTAGATTGAGAACTAGGAAGGGTTTAATGGGCTAACTCATTTAATATCTACATTTTACAGATGAAAAAACTGAGGCCCAGAAAGGTGAGGCAACTTGGCCAAGGTCCTATAGGTAACTGTAACTATTATATATAGTTACTGTAACTATTCTATAGATTCTCCCATTGGATCCTCACAGTAAGATTTCGATGCAGGTGCCATTATTATGACCTCCCATTTACAGATGAGGAAAGGGAATCTGAAGGAGGTAAAGTGACTTCCCCAGGGTCCCACAGCTAGTCTGAGGCAAGATTGGAACTTTAGTCTTCCTGACTCCAGATCCATCATAACATTTAATCCGTCTCCTCAGTAAGTAAGTAGCATAGCCAGAATTTGAGCCCACGCACCGACTCCAAATACGCTCGCTATTTTTTGGGTCCTACCATCTTTTACCATCCTTGGTAAAGTGCCTCCTGTTGACAAATTTACGGAAATACTCAAAATGTTGCTAAAAGAACTTTGGCCCAATAAATAGCAATTGGTAGCTAATTTGTGAGTCTTGTAATAGCTTAATTTATTAAACCCTCGTTTTAAAGTATAATTTATGTAGTATCTCACTGTGCTAATTACTTTACAAATATTCTTTCATTTGATCCTCAGAGTAATCCTGGGAGGTAGATAGATGCTATTATTACCTCCATTTCAAAGAAACTGAGGCAAACAGAGGATGAATTGCCTAGAGATCTCCTGGATGAGGAAAATCCCTCTACAAACTTAGCGTCTTGGATGCCCAGAATACTTAGAGGTTAAGTGACTTGTCCAGGGTCACACAGCCAGTATGTATCAGAAGTGGGCCTTGAACCTAGATCTTCCTGGCTTTGAGGTCAGCTCTCTATCCACTATACAACGCTGCTTCTTGAATGTTATATAGTCACACACACACACACACACACACACACACACACACACACACACACACACACAC
>NW_020954551.1:12095312-12105205 GCF_900497805.2 Vombatus ursinus | reverse complement strand
CACACACACACACACACACACACACACACACACACACACACACACACTGTCTACTTTTAGAATAGGAAGAAAAATAAAAGAATGGGCATGTCTCTAAGGAGGAGGACTGAGAAACAGAAAATGCTGTCAGTTACCTGATCTTCAGCACTTTTTTTGAAATCCAAAGAATTTAGCTTTCAGAAAACATATGGGCTCTGAGCCCGGCACTTTATGACTACCGAGAATAACCTAAAGGGATGATTCACTAGCCGAGCAGCTGCAAAGTTCTCTTTTAATTAGAAAGGAAGCACCTGTGTTTTATTACTCCATCAGTCCCCCTTCCCATTCTGAGTCTTTTGCAAGAGGGAAAAACACCCCCCCCCCCCAACCTTGGAGTTTTAATTTTCGGGCGAAATGTTGCATTGAATCTCTGTAAAAGAAAAGCTTATAAATCACATGTTCCTCATATGTGTGAGAGAAGGAACAGTGGAGGGCAAGAATTACAGAGAGACAGATGATTGAGCACCCTGCAAGGTATTTGGCAGAAGGCCAGGCATTAGAATTCCCGGTGAGTGTTGGAATTTGGGTGTCTGAATTGTCTGTTTTAAAAATATTGAGCAGAAATTAATGTTAAACTTTTGGCAAAGCTGTTTTGAGCTTTTGAAGCAGATGAAAAGAATGAATCTACCCCAACTTTAATCCAACGTGAAAACATTTCCAGGTGTCTGGTTTCATAATCAACATGCCCTCTCATGACCTTTTGAGGTCAGAAATGATTGGTTGATGAAGATGGAAGTCATGTGACCTTCCACTCCCTCTCCACTCCATTTAGCTAATGTTTGCTAATCAAGGTTGAAAGTGAAGTCTAAACTCACTGTGCTTTGCACAGTGCCTGGCATATAGTGTGAGCTTGATAAATGCAGGTGAACTAGATGGCGTCTGAGATCTATGATTCTGTGATGCACAGTGTGTTATTGATGATTTGTTCAAGAGGTGAGGACCAGAAAGGACCTTCTGTGGCATCTAATCCATCCCTCCTCCTGTGACACATAAGGAAATTAAGGCCCTGAAAGGTGAAATGTCTTGTTCACAGTCACTCTGGTGGTTTGATGGTTGGAGCCCAGTTTGGAAGCTGTGTCCGCCAAACTGAGATCCAGTGTGTTTTCTACTCCAAGCCCCTCAGACACTTGTGGGTTTTGGCCTAGTGGTTTGTTTATTTAAATATATCAGAAAGTATTCCTTGCACATATAAAGCGTTTAAAGTGTCTTTGAGCTTGAAAAATTAATCTTGGAGACAAAAGGGTAAATCCAGACCCAATTAGCTAATTTTAGCAGAGTTGATGACCAGATCCTAATGAAGACTGTGGCCATCAGTCAAGATAAACCACTAAGCAGCCAGGAATAATTTGTAGATCTTGACAAATCACCAGCCTGGACAGGCTCTGTTTGGCTTTCACTTAAGTCTTCTATGGTGCATAGCCTGCTCATGAGAGAAGCCTGTGATCTCAAGCTAGAGAATGTAAGGTTATGTAGTCATGGATTCCAAGCTGAAAAGAGGTTATCTGGCTCAACTCCTTCACTTGCTCAAGGTCACACAGATCATAAGGAGCAAGGCAGTATTTGAACTCGGTCCTCTCAATGCTCCTGCTTTTGATTGCATATTCTCTTTGGCAAATTGAAACATTCTTCCTTGCAGTTTTCTTTACTTCAGATCCCTGCTCGGGGATTGTCTTGTACCCTGACCTATTAAACTTTGAAAGGAGACTTCTACTTTGAATCTCTCATGGAAGTCAAAGACCAAAAGAAGTTTCCATATGGTTAGTGAATCAGCAAACATTTATGAAGCACATACTATATGCCAGGCCCTGGGCTTTATGAATATCATCTTGTATGATCCTGTGAGATAAGTGTTATAGTTAACCCCATTTTATAGTTGAGGAACCTGAGGCGGAGGTTAAGTGATTTTCCCATGGTCACATGGCTAGTAAGTGTCTGAAGGCATATTTGATCTCTGGTCTTCCTGGTGCTGTCTCCACATCTAGCTGAGGGAGGTAATATATCAATAACTAGGTAGGTGGCCGTGGATCAGAAAGACCTGAATTCATATCTGACCTCAGACACTTATTAGCTCTGTGACCCTGGGCAAGTCACTTTACCCTGTTTGCCTCAGTTTCCTCCTCTGTCAAATGAGCTGGAGAAGGAAATGGCAAATCACTGCAGTATCTCTGCCAAGAAAACCCCAACAGGGTCATGAAGAATCAGACACAACTTAAAATGACTAGACAACAACAGCATACAAGATACATATACAGAGTAGGAGGAGGCACTAGTAGTTGGGAGGACTGGGAAGGTCGTCCTGAGGAAGGCAGGACTAAAGCCAAGTCTTCAAAATATTCCCTTTTAGTAGCGGCAAAGAATTGGAAACAGAGTAGATAACCAACTCTTAGGGAATGATTAAACAACCTGATACAAAATATAATGGAATTCTGGATGAACGAATGGGTACCAAGTAGCTGATAGTAGACTTATGAAGGGATACAAAGTGAAATAAACAGACTTAGGAAAACAATAGACACAATGACCACAACAATCAAGGGAAAGAAGAGTAACAACGAAACAACAGACAGGGAGGAAGCCGAATGATAAAGACACGGTATGGCCTGAGAATGCTGCCTTCCTTTCGTCCCTGTGGTGGGGGGACATTGGGTCCATACAAAATTGGATGTATTGTTAGTTTTAGTCTTTTTCTCAGTCATTTTTATTGTTTGTTAAGGCTTGAGTATCTGTTTAGAGGAAACTTAGTGTTGTAAAAAACAAAAGTTATCAAGAACTCATTTTTCAAATGTGGACTGCTCACGTCTTGCATATTGTAGGAATGAGAGACAGAGTAGCAAATGTGAGGTATGCGTTACAAGAGGGCTCTATTGTTCTGGGTTTGAGTCTTTTTGTTGGCCCTCAAAAGATAAGAAACCATCATATCTATGTGGTGGTTTTTTGTAGCTTGGGGCTTTTGTTTTTTTAACCTTTTTGTAACTTGGGCTTTTGTGCTCCCCTTCCTCAGCCACCCACATAAATCAATGCTTAGCTGAGGTGGCCTTCTCCTCCAGCATGGTGAGGGATTGGAGAGGCAATTAAGCCTTTGTTTGCCCTCCAAAGTCCCTGCCAGGATGAAGTGGGTGCTTGCTACTTGGGTGAGCCAGGGGAGGGGGAGGTGGTACACCTTTATTTCCCTGGGGAATTGGTGATAGCAAACTTTATGTGAGCCTTGCTGCCTCAGAATTCGAACCCTGCCCCATTGATCCTTGATGAACAACAGCCTGCCAACTTCATCAAGGGTACAAATGATAACTGCAGCCAAATACCCAGGATATTACTGCTGCATTGGTATGTTATTGATGCCAGCAGTGGGTAGGAAGAAGAAATAGCTCTGCTTCTATCCGAGAGAGGCAGAGATGTAGCTAAACTACCAGTGTTCTGTGTGTGGCCTTGCTGTGCCTTGAAGTAAAGTGTACTTTCATGGAAATTTAATTAGGCTCAGACATAATAAAAACGCCTGTAATTTGTTCAATGCCAGCTCTTTCCCTTTTGTCTTTGAATCTCTGGTGCTGAGCATATGTGCCTAGCATTTATATAGTAGCTACTTAATAAATACTCATTTATTAATTGATAAAAATGAAGGACCATAGGATCTGAAGGATCAAGATAGTAAGAAGTAGTGCTGGATTTGGAGTTAGCCTAGGTCTTGAGTTTGAATCTTTCCTGTGGCAATTACTACTTGGATGACCTGTCAGGCAAGACATGCAAGTACTCAAGAGCTGAGTTTCCTCATTTGTAAAATGAGGAAGTCCCTTCTAGCTCTAAATGCATAATATTATGGTCATCTGATCAACATCTTCATTTTATAGATGGTGAAATTGAGGCACAGCACTGTGATTTCCCCCAAGCTGAATGGTTAACTGTCAGTAAGTGATTGTGGAATACTTGAGTACTTACTTACTGCATGTTAAAGATGCATACACAAGAGTGAAATGGTCCCTGCTCTCAAGGAATTTACATCCTACTAAGGGGATGTAACTTACAAGTGGGGGTTGGTAGCCAGAGAAGGGAGCTTAGGTTTAGACAGTCACTGATATTTAAAGTAGAGACACAGGGCAGGGAATTGTCTACCAGACGTTCACTGATTATTGCTCATTTTTGTAGCCATTATAATACAGGTTTGATTATAGTTTCCTAAGTAAGAGGCAAAAAGTGGAGGAGGGGAGGGAGGGGGTTATGCGGTAAGCTGCCCCCCTTGGCTAGGCCCCAGCATATTTGTTGGATGGGATGGAACAGTGTCTGGGGGCCAGGGATCTTCATTCCCTTTTTCACCTTGCCGGTTCCGTCGCAGGGAGTCCCCATGCTGAGGGTGATTAAGATCCCCAATTCCTCTGTTCCCATATTCTCTTCCCAGGACACCAGGATGCCTCAGAATGCCTTATAGTTATGTTTTCTTACTATTCCTATTAATTGGCAATTGAGAAATTCCTGTTGTCCCATTTCCGAGATGATAAGGGACTGGCCCAGTTTAAAAATGTTACTGAGAAAGTTAGTGGCAGAGCTTCCAGTAGAGTCTAGATTTACTAAGTCACAGGAACTTAGTATCAGAGATTTAGAACAGGAAGTGGCTTTTAGAGATCAATTAGTCCAACCCTATCATTTGACAGACAAGGAAACTGAGGCTGAAAGACGGTGAATCTGGGTCATAGATTAAGTTTTCGAATGAGTGAATGACTGTCTCTCTGCACTATTTAAAATGTGTTGGGATAGGGATTTCTCTTAGAATCCTGGCATAATAGATTTGGAACAAAATGAGAGATTAAGGACCCCTTCGTTTTTTATGTGGGAAATCTCAAGCCCAGAGAAATGAAATGATTTGTCGAAGGTCCCACAGACATTAAGTGGGCCAACATTTAGACACTTTGAAGCTGTGTGACCCTGGGCCAGTCAATTCACCATTTGCCTCAGTTTCCTTATCTGTCAAATGAGCTGGAGGAGGAAATGGCAAACCACTCCAGTATCTTTGCCAAGAAAACTCCAAAGGGGGTCACAGAGAGTCAGTACATGACTGAACAACACTGTGTGCTAGGCAATGTACTTAGTAAGCATTTTACATGAGTTAACTCATTTGAATCTCCACTCAGCTCTTTGAGGTAAGGGCTATCATGGTACAGATAGCTGGGTGGCACAGTGGGAAATGTGCTAGACTTTGAGTTGAGAAGATTCATATTTGGCCTCAGATATTTATTAACTGTATGACCCTGTACGAGTCACTTAACCTCTGATTGCTTCAGTTTCTGCATCCATAAAATGGGAATAATTATAGCACCTCCCTCCTAGGGCTGTGGTAGGGATCACATTCATTCAATCAGTAAACATTTCTTAAGGACCTACGATGTGCCAGGCACTGTGCTAAACATTGAAGATGCAAAAAAGAGGTAAAAAGACTGTCCATACTCTCAGGGAGCTTGCAATCTAATAAAATAGTGTTTGTAAAGCACTCCAGAAATGATAGCAATGTTGATGATGATGAGATGATGCTGATGCTCATTTTAGGACTGAGGACTTGCCCAGGGTCACACAGCTAGGCAGCGTCTGAGGCATGATTGCAGCTCATTGTCCTCCTGACTCCGGGTCCTCGCCTCTCTTAGCTGCATCACCTGGCAGAGAGATCATGAGTCCAGTCCTTAACTCCCTTTCTTCCCCACTGCCTTAAGAAAACTTAAGTAATTGGCCATCAACTGCTTTTCTCTTAAATTCTACAGACTTTGTGAACTTGTTTTTTGGAAAGTCGCTGACTTTGATCAGATCTTTCCTCCCGTAGGGCCTCTGCATTTGGGTTGATGCAGGTAGACTTGTCTAAGCCTGGTTTAGCAGCTCTTGTATTTCCAACCAAAGGTGGGCCTAGCCCTGCCCTGGATCTCCCCTGGCCCTGCTCCCCTCCTGGCACACACTGCCAAGGAGAGTCAGCAGAGTAATGAGAGGAGACAGAAAATACTTGTACTTTCGTTGTTAACTTATGCTGCTTCCTCAGCTGCTGTTGGCTTCAGATCCCCTCATGCTTTGGAGCAAACAATGCTCTCCGCTCTCCTGTTACCTGCTTATCTGTAGGTAGCAAACCAGCAATTACAGGGGATTCCTCCTCTCTGGGCTCCTTTGCTGCTGCTCACTGGGGCATCAGACCTCCCGCTCTGGTCCCACTGAATGGAAGGTAATTGAATTGTAAAGTGCTTTTGGTCAGACCTCAGCAGAGGGCCTCACACTTAGCTAGTCAGCAGAACATTTACCAGCATTAGGTGATCCCCCACCCCCACCCACCAGTTACAGTAATGAGGAGCCTTCCAAATGTGGTTCTGCCCCTTGATACATTGGAGGTGCTATGGGATTGTGGAAATGACATGTCCAGCGCTTGAGTTCCTGGGCCCCAAAGTAGTATGCGTGTGAATGTTGTGTGCAAGTACATGTACATACATGTGTGCATGTGCACATGTGTACCTATGTCATATGTGTGTGTGTGTGTGTGTGTGTGTGTGTGTGTAGGAAGGAGGAATGAATGCCATGCTTGGCAATATTTTGGTTTGTGTGTGAGTCCAATTAGGTCTTTCCACAAGTAACTTTGGTCCCTTCAGCATGAGAGTTTGTGGCTGCTTTCTTTGTCTGAAAATTGTTCTCCATTTTTCTTTGAGAAATTTGATTATGTTCAGTATAAAAGGAAGCACATGTTTTCTGAGGAGAAAAAGTGCAATATTATGTGTGTGTGTGTGTGTTTAATCTCATTAAAGCAGGAATGGACTTCAAGGCTTGGCAATGTTCATTGGTTCAATTTGATACAAGCATTGGTCACTTTCCAAGATTTCTCATAATGTCCATCCAGCAGAGATGTTGGGAGCATGGCTCCTCTTCTTTTCTTGTTCTTTCTAGAACAGTCTCCTTCTTGATACTGTCATTTGTGGCATGGAAGTGAAAGCAACCCTGGTTGGGGGAGTCAGAAGACCTGAGTTTGAATTCCAGTTTTGTGTGGTTCAGTGCCTAGAGTGCTAGGCTTGGAGTTTGGAAGGGTCTGCGTTCTGTTCCTACCTTTGACATTAATTATGGGACTATGGGTCAGTCACTTTTCTGGGCCCCACTTCCCTCATCTGTGGAATGGGCTTTGGTATTACTCATAGTACCCCTCAAAAGTTTGGTGTGAGAGTCGAATGAGATAATGTATGGGAAATGAATGTCAAATCTTAATGTGATTATATACATACCAACACATACATGTATACATACATGTGTATGCATACACACATCTGTAAATGTAAATGTATGCATGCATAGCTATCTGTGCCTGTTAATTGAAGCCCCTTGAAGGTGAGGAGTGTTTAATTTTTTCATTATATCCACAGTGCTTAGATTATCCTGGTACAGGATAGACACTTGGTAAATGCCTGTTGATTGATCATTTGATTGCTTCTGTGATCTTGGGCAAATGATGCAATCTCTCCGGGCCTCTCTCTCCTCACCTATGCAATGAGAGAGTTATGAGACTAAATGGTTTTGGAGGTCCTTTCCAATTCTAGGTCTATGATTTCTATTGGCCTTTCCTACATCCTAGACATGTATTTTATCTTGTTCCTTCAGGTTCCTAATTAAAATAAAACCTTTTAATTGTATGTACTTTAGATATTTTTTTTCCAAAGCCTTTTCACATAATAATCTGTTTGATCCTCATAATAAATCTGTGAGATACTTATAAAGGTATCATCATCATCATTATTACATTTTTTTTTCCAGATTAGGCCGCCAAAGCTCAGAGAATTAATGATTCAAAATGGTGGCATGAGTTAGAGAGACGGCAAATCCTCATATTAGTATAAGACCCCCTTCTGGAGCTATTTCCCAGCTCCCAGTCTCCTTGGTGGGCTGTGGCCCTAAAGAGCAGTCAGATTGCTCTCTACAGAACTAGGAGTAACCTTGAGGGATTCAGGGTATTTCTATAGTACTGTTTCACAAACCCCCAACTGGTGTGCTCCCCACTGATTACCAATTAGGCAACCAGAGTTAATTAGCTTTTAGAAAGGGGTATTTACCAAGCAGGTATAGAAAGGACAGTTGTCATAGAAATAATCTCCCCTCCCCCAACTCAGGCTAAAGCCTGGGATGTATTCTCTCCTTTCATACCCAAGGTCCCTGGGAAAGAGTGAGCTGAATCTCAGAACCCATGTGGCCAAAGGGTAACTCACAGCTTCTGGCTGTTGGGAGCCTTTTTCTCCCTTCATGGAGCCCTTCTCAGGTTTCCCTTTGGTGTTACTCTCTGCAGGTTCAGAGGGTTGATTCCCTGGCAGAGTTCTGAGACTACCTTTTTCTGTGGGACTAGTTTCTTTGGGCATGTCATCAGCTCTGTTACCTTGGAGACCTTGAAACTTACAGGTACTGATGGAAGGTCTGAATCTTCTAACTTTTTGAAGTTCACAAGGTTTTCCACTAGTAAAGGAGACAGAGATTCTATCTTCTCTGCCCACTTCATGAGGGATTCCTTCTCAAGAGCCTGGCTGGCTCTGGGCCACCTTAGGCTGACCCGGTCTTGGAGTGCTGGCTTGCAAGGCCAGAGGTCCTGACTGATTCTCTTTAGCCCACCACAAGACATTGCCTGTGTCCTGCGTCCACAAGACACCTGTGTGCTGTCATCCACCTTCATTCAGTGACAGGAGTGCTTAGCTTCTCCCAAGTAGGGAGGATTTGTTTGTACCCACTTTTATACCTTTAACTGATAAAGGGATAAGGGAATCTGGGCTTTGTTCGTAGTTGATTTATACCTCTAATTTTCTAATTGATCAGCAAGTTACACTTGCGTGAGAAAGCTATCAGGGCATGGAGAATCTTGTTATTTACCTGGATTGGGATTGCAGCCCATGGGACATCCCTTCTTATATTAGGAATTTGAGTCCATGATTTCCAGTCCAGTACATTTCCCAGCCTTGCTCAGCCTGTCTCTCCAGCATCTCCCAAACCCTTCTCCTCACCCCACTAAAACAGCCACTGCTCCAATCCAGGCTTTTTCAAATAGTTCTCAGAGAAAAACCCCATTCTCCTGTTATTTCTTGTCTGCCTCATCTGTTGTATCCCTTTCCCCCATAGTATTAGCCAATATTTATATAGTGTTTTTAGTTTTCCATAGGACTTTCTGAATACCACCTCATTGGATCCTCAGAATGACCAAGTGAGAAGTGGGTGCTATCAGTGCTCCATTTTACAGATGGGTAATAGAGGCTCATAGAAGGTGAGTGATGTGCAGGGTTATAAGTGTCTGTAGTGAGATTTGAAGGCAAGCTTCTTGATCCCAAATCAGAACCCTATCTTTTAAGGTACTCTGGCTTTCATTATATCAGATTAACTATTTAATGACTTGTCATTTTCAAGGAAGTATAGTAACTGATTACCTTATCTTGACTCTGTCCTTAATGACAGTTTTCCACAAGAATGAGCCTATTTCAGGGGTGGGGAACCTGTGGCTTTAAGGCCGTTTTTTTTGTGGCCTTCTAGGTCCTTATGTGCAGCCTTTTGACTGAATCCAGATTTTATAGAATAGTGGTCTTCTAGGTCCTTAAGTGTGGCCTTTTGACTGAATCAAGATTTTATAGAATAGTGGTCTTCTAGGTCCTTAGGTGCGACCTTTTGATTGAATCCAATTTTATACAACAATAAAATTTGGATTCAGTCAAAAGGCTGCACCTAAGGACCTAGAAGGCCACATGTGGCCTTAAGCCTGTAGGTTCCCTACCCCTGGCCTATTCTATCCTTGTGGGCGATACCTTCTGTTGATCTGAAGGTTTTACCTTAGAAAAGCTCGTGTGTGTGTGTGTGTGTGTGTGTGTGTGTGTGTGTGTGTGTGTGTG
>NW_020954551.1:12071891-12095302 GCF_900497805.2 Vombatus ursinus | reverse complement strand
TGTGTGTGTGTGTGTGTGTGTGTGTGTGTGTGTGTGTGTGTGTGTGTAGCAGCTCTGTATTAAAAAAAAAAAAAAAGAAAAAGGCAAGGAACCTAAATAAAGCCAGATGTGATATTACCAGAAGCTATCGCCAACTCTTGATGAGACACACGTGGATCATCCACTTTGTGCATTATGTGTGGCAAATTTTTAATCCCAATGTGATTCCTTCCATTTGCTTCTGAGTAGCCTACTTTGGCAGTCAGTTACTATGGGCTAAGTGGCACCTTCAGACACTAAATACCTTTTTTTTCCTGACTATTTAGGCAGGGAAAATTTGTATATTCTCCTAATTCTGAGTCATAGATATTAACTAAGTTGTTTTGGTATTTGGACTGGCCTATCTGTAGATAGGAGGATTTCCTTTTGTAGGTAGAAGGTAATTTTTAAAAATTCAGAATCATTCAACAATGAAAAAAAATTCTTACATTGCCTTTATTTTCCAATATTGTGTATCCTTTCTCCCTCCTCCCAGAGAGCCATCCCTTATAACTAAGAATAAAAAGGAAAGAATGGGAAAAAAGCCTCTCAGCCAAACTAATCAACATATCACTCAAAATTTGTTGTTTTTCACTCCCATAGGCCATCACCTCTGCAAAGAAGGGAGAGAGGTACACTTTCATCTCTCTTTTCTAGCACCAAACATGGTCATTTTAATTACTCACTATTCAGCTTTGATTTTTTTTCTGTTGTCAACAATCATTTATGAAGGGCCTCCAATGTGTAGCAGGCTATGCTAAATGCCTTTAAGAAAATTACATTCTTCTAGGTTAAATTAAAAATAAAAATAAAAAATCACAAAGTAGTTGGGAAAGGACTTAGCATCTCAGAAAATCATGAAAGATCTTATGTTTCATCTTAGGACTTTAGATTTTAAGCTATGAGACTCTATAAAGGTCGTCTAACCTCCATATTTTACAGATGAGGAAATGGAAGCTCAGTGAGTTTTAATTGACTTATACAAGGTCACATAAGTGATAAGAAGCAGAATCACGATTTGAATCCATGTCTTCTGACTAAAGCCAGTGCTGTCCCCATTCGACCTGCTGCCTCAGCTCAACGTGGCATTTGATCTAAGCATTAAAAGAAACTAGGCATTCTAAGAGGATTGAGTGATGAGGGATTATGTTCAAGGCTTTGGACATTGAATCTCAAATCATGGAGATGGGAAATGAAATGTCACATAGGGAGAAGAGCAAGCAGGCCCAACTGTTGTAATTTATCCTGAAGGGTTTAGAGAGACAATGAAGCTTCTGAGCAAAGGAATGATGTGGTTAGATCTGTGCTGAGGGATATCAGTGTGGCAGTTGTGTGGAGGATGGATGGGAGACAGCAGAGACTGGAAATAAGGGGGCCAATGAGGAAGGTATTTCAGTAGTCCAGGTGAGAGATAATAGGAGCCTGATTACGGTGTTAGATGTGTCAGTAGAGTGAAAAGGATAGGCATAAGAGATAATATTGGCAAGACTTGGAAATGGATTGAATATGGTGTTATGGGATGGTGAAGAGTCCAAGATGCCACAAACTTGGGTATCTGGAAGGATGGTGGTGCCCTCAAAAGAAATAAAGAATTTAAGAAGGATAACATAACAAGTTGTTTTAAATACTGACTTCATGATTAAGTTCAGCATTTCCCAAACTATTTTCTTAGAGTGTTGGTCTTTGGTATGTTATAAAGAAGGATTCTGGGAGAAAACATCAATGTTACTGTTTTCTACTTGAAAATATTCAATATGAAATATGCATGTATCAAAAATGCTATTGATAGCACTTTTTTTCTATATGACAGTAGACTGATTTCCTTTTTAGAGGAGAGTCATGTCAAAGGAAGTTGATTGCTTGATGTTTTGTTTGTTTTTTAAACCAAAGGTTTTGGTAAAATATGGTTAGGAACAGTAGGCCTAACTTCCTTTTTTATTATGATTAGAATAAGTTAAAGCCAGTTGTCATTATGAATTTTTTTATCTTTAATTGATTTCTTCTTTTAATAGAGAAAGAAGGGAGTTAATGCTATTGCCTTCCCTCTTAGATTATTTCCGATTTATTCTGTTTGTATCTTGTTTGTACATAGCTGAATGTCTATATGTTGTTTCTCTGTTTAGATTGTGATCTCTTTGAGGGTTGGTATAGCTTTTTACCATTCTTTGTATCCTGACTGCTCAGCACAGTATGTGGCATATAGTAGGTGCTTTATAAATGCTACCTTATTTGGTTTGACTTGAAGAGGGGTTCTGTGTTTGAGTCTGGAATCAGACAACAAGGTCCTTTTCTAAGGGCCTGTCTCATCACTATTTTTAGATGCAAGACGAGCATACACACACACAGAGCTCAGCAGGAATCTGGTCCAACCCATACCTGAGGGAGTCCTGTTACATAGTATATACAACAGGTGACATTTCATCTTTTGCTTGAAGAACTCCAGGGATGGGGAACACCATTGCTCCTGAAACAGTCCATTCCCCTGTGGGACAGATCTCATTGTTAGGACAGTTTTCCTGACATCAAGCTTAAATATATCTTTCTAAATATCTTTCTGAAACCGCTACCTGTTTCTTCTAGTTCTTCTCCCGGGGCCAAATGGAACAAGTCTAATCCCTTTTCGGTAAGACAGCTTTTCAAATACTTTCAAAGATAGCATTCATTCCCCCTCTGAGTTTTCCCAGAGACCCCTTCTAACCACCCCAAAGTTTTTCTTCTCTTGCTCAAACATATCTCAGGTGAAGGGGGTTGGCCTTGATGATCTGGTACCTTCAAATCCATGTGGTGATCCTGGGCTCTTCTTTTTTGCTTAAAAATTACCAATTGGGTGGGTGGAAGGTGTGGTCTATGTTCTTATATCTCCTAGACCAGCATTTTGGGGTTCTGTCCAGTGGTTTGTGGTGCTATGATTATCAGGAAGGTCGATGTAGCTTTACAAGTTGGGGGCTGATTGGTGGTGAAACTGTTCAGTTGTTGAGCTTAGAGTCGTGGAAACACCCGAGTTCAAATTCTGCCTTCCTTAGGCACTTCTGAGCTGTGTGAGCCTGGGTAAGACATTTTTAGGTCTCACTTTTGTCCTCGGTAGTATCGAGGGACCCAATGGCTTCTGAGGGCCCTTCAGACTCTAAATTTGAGTCTTGTGCGACTCATTTCTATTCTGTTCCTCACTTTGCTACTCTGTAAAATGAGGGGGCTTTCGATCTGTGACCCTAGTACAATCCAGCATCCCATTTGCATTCTCATTTTACCTTGACTTTGTACGATTAGCTACTTCTACCAGTCAAAGTCTGGGAAAGACAAAATTATTGATTTACTTTTGTTGTTTTCTATTGAATGGTTTTCTATCTCCAATACTATATATTTCATCTGGACAAAAGCACTTAGAGAACTCAGCATATTCAATATGGGCCACTTAATTTGGTTCTGAACAATTTTCTCTTTTGAAAAAAAATCCGTTTTGAAAAGTCAAGGTTTTTTTTTTTAAAGGACCCCCTCTCCTCCAAACTTGACTCCAGTCATCATTAGCCATCCCCTCCAGTCGTCTCTTGTACTCACTCTGTCTGCCAAAGTCATTTACAAACATTTATTTTACTATCAGCCATTCCACCTAGTTCATTAGGAACATCAATGTGTAGCCATCCCCTCACTCTGCACCCACTACATAATCTGGGGCTGCTTGACCCCTCAGTTTTGAAATAAAAGCAGGATGTTGGGGGAATAGAAGCGCCAGCCTTTTGCAGTAGACTGATGACCCCATTCTGGCTCCTTTAAGAATACTCTGGCTGGAGAAAATCATTTTGATCCTTGGCAACTGGCTCATGGTCATTGGTACCCAAGGAGAGGAATTTCATACACATGAATACAATTTGATAAAAGTCTCCTGAGAAGGGATTCCAAGCAAAAAGGGTTAGCAGTACGAATTCACATACTGTCCTTGGAAATGCTGATAGATTCTAACTTGACTCCGTGCTCTTCACTGAGTTGGCATCTTACCAGACTCTTTCTGCGTAGGAAATAGGTAATTGTATCATGTTGAGAAGTTGGCTTGCTGATTTTTTAATCAAAAGCTGCCTTTTCATTTAAAATTTGATCAGCGTTTCGTAAGAAGGAGCCGATTGCCACCTTCCCACCCCATTGATTTATTCCTTTCAACATTTACTAAATGCCTACTGTATGCAGGGTTTTAGAGAAGAGGGAACTGAGGCTCAGAGGATTAAGTGACCTGCTCAAGGTCACATAGGTAGTACCCATCAGATAAGGGATTTGAACTTGTATCCTGAGGGCTCCATAGCTAATGCATTTTCTACTGTAGCTGACTTCAGATCCTGACTGCCCCTCGGGACTTGTAGAGCTGTGCACATGTTGTATCCCTCTGCCCCAAGAAATCCCCCTCCCCCAGAATAATACAAGTCCTTGAGGGCAGGAAGGCCTCTAGTATAGACCAAGGGACTTAGAATAGCTGTATAAGAAACACTCGATGAACAGCATTGCATAGAATTACCCATGATCCCACAGTGAGTGAGAGAGCACTTGAACTCCATACCTACGCTCTGCTCTGAATAGATGATTTCCTGATTGATTCTATGGAAGGTTATTTCAGGATGTCTTGGCCTTCATCTTTCTGACTTTCTGTAGCCTGACCTATGTCAGTGTGAGAAAGAGTTGGGAAAGGAAAGTTCTGGGAGCCAGTTATGTGGTCCATTAGAGTCAGGAAGACCTGAATTCAAATTTGGACCAGGACACTTACAAGCTAGGTGACCCTGGACAAGTCAGTTACCCTCTAGAGGTCTGCCTCAGTTTCCTCACATGTAAAATGGAGATAATAATAGCACCTACCTCCCTTTGTTGTTGTTATTCAGTTGTTTCAGTTGGGTCTGACTCTTCACAATCCCATTTGGCAAAGATAGTGCAGTGGTTTGTCATTTCCTTCTGCAGCTCATTTTACAGATGAGGAAATTGAGGCAAACTGGGTAAAGTGACTTGCTCAGGGTCATAGAGTTAGTAAGTGTCTGAGGCCAGATTTGAACTCGGGAAGATGAATCATCTTGACTCCAGGCAAGGGACTCTATCCACTATGCCACCTTGCACCTACTTCTCAGGGTTGTTCAAATGAGATAATAATTGTAAAGCACTTAGCATGGTTCCTGGCACATAGTAAGTAATACACATATTTGCTAGCTGCTATTATTGTTGTCATTGTTGTTTTATTATTTTTACTGCTGCTGCTGCTACTACTACTACTACTACTACTACTACTACTATTACTACTGCCCATTATGGTAAATTGGCTGGAGGCCATAAAGGGGGAAGGGAAGCAGTGTGTAGTAACTAGAAGGGCCCTAGACTTGGGATTCCAATTGTGGCATTGAGATGTACTAACCATGTTACTGTGCAGAAATCATTTATACCTCTCTGAGCCTTAGTGAAATCATCAACAAAATGAGGATAATAATAATTGCATCACTTCCTTCATAAGGTTGTTGTGAGGAAAATGCTTTATGACTTTTCAAGCCCTATATCAGCCTGAGTTATTGTTATATGAGCATTGATAGACTTTTCTAAGGGGGTCTAGCATCACCTAGTGGATGGGAAGGTCAGGTATGGACTCAGGAATATCCGGGTTCTAGTCTTGTATTTTGCAATACAGGTGCTTGTGGACAGCACAAGCTCTCTCTCTCTCTCTCTCTCTCTCTCTCTCTCTCTCTCTCTCTCTCTATTTCTCTCTGTCTCTCACCAATTGGGGTTAAGTTACTTGCCCAGGGTCACACAGCTACTAAGTGTCAAATGTCTGAGGCTAGATTAGAACTCAGGTCCTTCTGACTCCAGAGCTGGTGGTCTATTCACCGTGTCACTTAGCTGCCCCCAATTCTCTAAGTCTTTAAGTTGTGGAGCAGTTGTTTACCTGCATTATTGGAAAGAATTTCCCACACTAGAAGTTCCCGTACACTGATAAATTACCAGATGTGGGCTGAAAAAGAAATACTTATATTTTACGGAAAAAAAAGCAATGACTATAAATTCATTTAGGGCAAAGGATTCAAGGTGAAAGGAATACAGTCTATGCCTGAAGTGGAAGAATAAGAAGGGTTAGGAATGCAGTATTGGTATGGGTTCTAGGCCAGCAAATGCTAGGTAAAGAGCTCTTAGAAAAATTTTTCTGTAATTTGAGAGGTGCATGGGGCTCCTGTCTACAGGAAGCTGGAAACAAGGTGAGAAAGCCCAAGAAATTCTTAGCAAGGTGGAAGCTGCCAAGAAGGGTCAGAATTGAAGAGGTCAAACCATAGCCTGCATGGAACCCATCCTGTCCAATGGGCACAAATGTTTTGGAGCCCAACTAGAGAAATTAAAAAAAAAAGCAAAAACAAACAGCCTAGAATTTCCTAAGAGCATAGTATTGTAAACAAATGTGTGACTTTGTTTTTAAAGTCTCTTATTTTCAGGTGGCTAATGTAGACTGACTGAGTTGAGAACTTCACAAAGGATTTTGGCAGCTGGCCCACCCAATCCCAATGTCTTCCCTCATCACAATCACGTCAAACTCTTTATTGCTGCAGACAGCCAGTCCCTTTGGCAGACCCACCCTGCAGTTCTTTCTCTATGGGGCAAGCAAGTCAGTTGTTTTGACTGGTTAAGCTAGTTAATTTAGTTAAGGTCAATGTGACATTGTTTCCTACTCCTTCCCATACTGTTGCACCACATATAGAGATTATATGGCTTACTGTATCACAATATATGCAATTGATTATCTGTGAAAACTCCATGCAAGAGAAACATGCACTTTCTCCTCATCAGGTAAGAGGGAAAAAAAGGGTCCTTTTTATTAGGTTTGTGTGAGGTTGGCCTACAAGGTTGGTTGTTATTTGCTACTTGTTTCTTTCTTAATGGACAAAATCTGTCAGAGACACATCTTGGTATTTTACAAGCATTTTGCTTGGAGAGAAATTTCTGGCCAGATTTTCTCATGCTAAACACAACTCTGTAGATGCTTTAAAAAAAATCCAGGCTTATCAAACACTGTGGCCAGCAATGTCACCCACAAGACTGACCCTCATTCCATGAATGCTTGTGTCTTCCTTGGAAATCTCAGCATTCTGATTGCTAAGAAGACTGATGTTGAGGCCATCTTCTCCAAGTATGGTGAGATCGTGGACTTCTCTGTTCATAAGGATTCTGCCTTCATTCAGTATGTGAATGAGTGAAATGCCCATGCCGCTGTGGCAGGAGAGGATGGCAGAATAGATTGCTGGCCAGGTACTAGATATTAATCTAGCCACAGACCCAAAAGTGAACCAAGGAAAAGCAGGTGTGAAGCATTCTGCAGTGGAGACGTATGGCACTTCCTTTGACCTGGATGCTGATTCTCAACGACATGTACAGCTACCCGGCAGGTGTACCACCTCCTCTTCCCATTGCTTATGCAGTGGCATCTTCAAAATGCCACCATGGGGCAGGAAACACTTCCAGTGGAGGCAAAAGTGGCTTTAATTCCAAGAGTAGACATTGGGGCTCTTTATTCACATCTGGCAGATTGAAAAGTGATGATCTTCAGACAATTAAGAAGAAGTTGACCCAGATAAAACAGAAAATGGATTCTTTATTGGAGAGGCTGCAAAAAAATGAAAAAGAACCAAGCCGACAACAGCTGGAGTTGATCAAAGATGATGAAAAAGAAGCTGAAGAAGGAGAGAATGATGGAGACAGCGCCGATAGCAAGGACAACTCTTCAGCACATGTTGGGGTTTTAGAACTCTCGTCCCATTTGTTCTTTACCTAGGCACTTATCTTTGATCAAACTTTTCACCAGATACTCCCCCTTAGTATTTTCCAGCACATGTTCAATGTTGTACCCAAGCTGTGTTCATTCATTCTGCCCTGTACCTAGTCCCTTTCCCACTTCCTTCAATTCTCCTAGTACTTATATTAAGTCTCCTGTAATTTTGCTCTTTTAATTTGATACCTTTTATGACTTGACAATAAAAAGGATGTATGTTTTTTTAAATGCAGGCTTAAAAAATGCACACTAAGAACATGATGGGGTTTTTCTATGTTTCACCTAAAAAGCAATGGAGAGGTGAAGATTCAGTCTACAGGATATTATCAGAGAAATGTATGACCAAAAAAAAAAAAAAGAGATGAGATCCATGAGTATTGAGAATAAAGGATAGATTCATTGATATTCTATGTATGTCTATTGGTATCCATGGAAAGTCAGGAGAATGAAGCCTGCTCAATGGACTTCCTCTGGTGAGATTCTCCCTCTGTTGGTTATCTCCACTTGACCCTATCTATAGCTTGTGTATATAGTCCTTTTCCTGTTATCTCCTTTGAGAGCCTTGAGAGCAGAGGCTGTTTTTTTGCCTTTCTTTCTAACCCTAGTGCTTAGCACAGTGCCTGGCACATGGTAAACAGTAAATGTTTATTGACTGATTATTCAAAGGTTTTTCTTCCCTTGAGTTGTCCAGTAGTGCCTAATTATCAGTAGCATTCCTGTTTTAAACTCTAAAAGGGGAGGAGGGTGACTTCTGAAACATATTAGAATTTAGTGGAAAAAATGGGTGGGGGAATGGAAAATTGGAATGGGCTACTTCAGGAAGTAGTGAGCTGCCGAACATTGAAGATTTCCAAGTGTAGGCTGGAAGAATATTTATCAGGCAAGTTGTAGAAGGTCTGCTTTCTTGGGTAGGGCTTGGATTAGATCACCACCAACAGTTTTCCATTATTGAAATTTTGTTCTTCTGTGAAATCCAGGAGAGCCCAGTAGCAGGACTCAAGGCTGACACCAAATCTGATTCCATCCTCTGGGTCTCCTTTGTGAGAATCACCAGACACCGACGGTTGAGATAATTATTCTTAAAAAAAAAAAAAAAAAGGAGAAAGGCACTCTCAATTTGGAGTCAAAGTAGCTGGATTCTTGCCTTGGCCTGCTACTTCAGTAAGCGTTTAGTGAACCCCCTTATGTGCCACGCAATTGTGCTAGACCCTAGAAATACCTTCCCTCAAGGAGTTTATATGGAAAACATCCCAGAGAAATCCAGGAAAACAAAGTCAATTTTTGGGGAGTGGGGGCATTCCAGGCATCAGGAACAAACAGCCTTTGGAAAAGCATGGCAGGTGAAAGCTGGAATGAGATGTCTAGGGAACAATAAGTTGGCCACTTTGCCTATATATAATAGAGTGTGTGAGAGAGTAGCATGCAATAAGGTGAAGGGCCTTAGATGCTGGCCACTGGAGTTACATAAGCAGGGCAATGAACTACTCGGGTCTGTGCTTTATGACTATCCATCCCGCAGCTTTGAGGAGGATGGTTTGGCAAAGAGAGAGGCTGTAGCCCTGGGGACCAATACAGAGGCAATCGCAGTAGTCCAGGTGACAGGGGATGAGGATTTGGACTAGGATGAAAGTTGTGTGAGGAGAGAGATGGAGTGGGTGTGAGCGTGTTGACTTGGCCACGAAGAAGCAGCATGTTGTAGTGTTTAGGGTATTGGACTTAGAGTCAATTCAATTCACTTCAAAACATTTATTCAGTATGTACTATGTGCCAGGCATTGTGCTAAGTTGGGAAGATCTGGGTTCAAATCTCATCTCACGCAAGGTACCTGTGTTACCTTAGGCAAGTCATTTAACTTGTCAGTGCCTTACTTTCCTCATCTGTAAAATGGGTGAGTTGAACTTGGTGGCCTTTCCAGCTCTCTATAGATCCTGTCATTCTGTGATTGTACCAAATACTTACATAATATTGGACAAGTCAGTCCCAATTTTCTCACCTGAAAAATGCCTGGGTTGGATTATATGACCTTGAAGGTGCCTTCCTGTTTGACATCCATGATTGTATGATCCTTCTAGCTCACAAAGTAGATTTAATCCCTGCTGGCTGGCTTGTTTGCCTGTTTTTAAAAATAAGAAACACACCCCCCCCCCAAAAAAAAAGAAAAAAGAAACCAACAAAACCCACTCTTTTCCTTCTGTAAGCTTCTTCTTGAATTAACCTGGGAATGGAGAGAGAAGCACCATTTTTCTCTGCAGGTGTGGGGCTACCATAGCAAGCTAATTTTGTTTCTGCTGGGATAATTTGGAGAGCAACCATGGGCTCAGGTATAGGTCAGATTTAAACTTTTATGTCCTTTGACATTTTACTTTAGAGCTTTATGAAAGTATTAACCTTTGTTTTTGTGATGGAAACCAGGGAGGCCCTGAGACTGGGGAGGGACTCATGTAGACCACTAGAGCATCAACACTTTGGGGGAGGGGGAGGGTATTAGTAAAATCTCATTCCCCTCCCCCTCATCCCTCAGAGGGGAAGCCTGTTCCTTACTGACCCATGAACATACCAAGCCTAGATTGACTTCTACCCTTTGGCTCATGCTCCTTTTCCATCTGGAATAACTCCCTTCTGTCTGTCCACACCCTCCCCATTCTTCATGTCTCAGCCCGTCTAGTCTAGCAGGCCTTCCTTTACCATTTTCAGCTCACAGCCATCTCTTTCTTTAGGAATTCTTGTCTAAATAACTCATTTTTAATGAGTTCTCATGCTCGTCTGTAATCTCCAATTTGCTCATTTGCCGCCCAACAGCTAAGACCTTGTCTTAGACTTCTCTTATAACCAGGTACCAGGTACCAGGTAAAGACCTGGCCATGTTGTAGGTGATAAATCAATGCTTATTGAGTGGAACTGAATGGGAATGAAACATGAAAATTAATTTGGTTGGGAGGGTGAGGGGAATGACAGCATGGAGTTTTCTTTGCTTCCTTCACTCATAAACTGTTCCACGCTTAGATGGGAAGCCTGTTTGGTGGAATTTGGTGTGGTAGGAAAAAAAAAATCAGACCAGTAGTTAGGGGAATCCAGTCTGTAGGTCTGTCTCTGCCACAAACCCACCTTCTAACCTCAGGCAAGGGCCCATCATCAGAGACGAGATTCCATCTTCCCTTGTCTGTATCATGGATATTAATCTAGTTATTTACATGCTATCTCCCCCTCTAGAATGTAAACTTCTTGAAGGCAGGGGGTGTTCCTTATCCCTCTCCCCTTTATTTCTGTCCCTGATGCTTAACAAAGTGGCTGACATACAGTAAGCACTTAATAAATGCTTCCTGATTGTTGACTGACAGACTTCAACTCCCTGGACCTCAGTTTACCCATCTATGAAAAGTGTTGGACAAGATTCTCCCTAAGGCTCCTTCCAGCTCAAACGTTTCTGATATTTTACTGACTCAAAGTGGTGGGAAGGACCAGGGGCAGGGTGGGAGAATTTTACCCCAATTAATTTTGTATCTGCAACTAAATGAGCAATCCCATTCCCTATTACTGTTAGTATAAATATCAGCAAATGAAGTAGATCTCAGATTCCCCTATAATTTGGAGATAAACTTTATGACAGCTGTATAGTTGTTTCCTCTTTAAAATCTGGGCAAAGGTCCACCAAGTGTTCAATCTTTTGACCTTAGTTTTATTTGGTTCCAAGGAAAAAGAATTATTTTTTCATGTAATATAGTGACTTGAAACAGTAGTGGAAATGGGAGTCGGTTGTAAAATTTTTTTTGTTCTCTTTTCATCGTTATAGTTGTTTTATATATTGCTTCCCTGGTTCAACTTACTTTACTCTGCATCAGTTCACATAAATCTTCCCTTGCTTCTGAATTTTCTATATTCATTATTGTTTTTTTACAATGCAGTAACATTCTATTACATTCATATACTGCAGTTTGTTTATTTATTTGGTAATCGCGGGGCATCTACTCTTATTTCCAGGTCTTTGCGTCCTTTTTTGCTTAAGGAACATTAATGGCCTTCACATAAAAACACTTATGGTCATCTCATAATTAGAAGTTGGAAATAGGCAAATTTAGACTTGATAGAAAAAGAAATTCCCAACAAATTAGAGCTGTCTAGGTTCCCTTCACTCAAAATCTATAATGAAGCAAAAGCCAAAAGCCTACCTGTCGGGCTTGTTGGATGGGGTTGTTAGAGGCAGCTGGGTAGAACAATGGTTAGAGGGCTGGGCTTGGAGTCAGGAAGACCTTAATTTGAATCCTGCTTGAGACACTTAGCAATGTGACCCTGGTGAGTCAGTTAACCTCTACCTGCCTCAGTTTCCTTATCTGGAAAATGTGAATAATAATAGCACTTACCTCCCAGGGTAATTGTGAGGATGGACCATGTAAAGTGCTTTGTCAAACTTAATGCTCTGTATTTATCTAAGCTATTTTGATGATGATTTAGAAGAAATTCTTGTCAAAGTAAGAGTTAGAACCTGGCATCCTCCTTTGGTTCAATAAATTAATAACTTGTTTCAGTTGCTTAGGTACTCAATTTCTGTCTGCTTTTGCTTTTCCCTTGAGGTTAATAGTAATGTAACCAGACTAATAGATTCATCTGGCCCGTAGTTTCATTCACAAAAGGAGAGTGTGGGTGTGGACAATCATCTCAGCCTCATAACAAGGGAGCATGCTCAGTGGCTGGCCTGTCTTCGGGTATGAGACGGAGAGAGAAACTTCTGTGGTCACGCCCCATTCTCATACTTGGAAAGCTTGCTCAGGCTGAGGATCCCAATTTGGAATAAGGGGGAGGGAGACCCAGGCACAGGTAAGAGAGCACAGAATCTGCATGTTTAAATCGTACAGGATTCCTAAAAGACAAAGCTTTTTCTGTCCCTCCCTCTGGGAAGGGAATGGGGGGGAGAGTGATGGAAGAATTGGGGATGCTGCCTTTGGCTTACCTGTCCCACCCTTCGTAAATCAGCGTCTATCTGACTTGGCTCAACCTGGTTGTCTATTTCATTGTTCGGGAGCCATCTTGGGCACTTTGTTTTTATTGTCTTTCTTGGAGTGGTGTTCTCCCTTTCCAGCCTGGTGGCAGGCAGTGAATTCCCCACCAGTCAGTTGGAAAGACCATTCAGGACATGTTGAATGGCCAGGAGCAAATGGCCTTCTGCACCTGCCTGGCAACCTGAGAAGGCAAAACCTAGAGAGAGAGGAGTGAGGCTTTTTTCCTTCTGCCAAAAATTTTCTTTTTCTTCTTCTTCTCCTTGGGTTCTAATAGCAGTAGAACTCCAAACATGTTTATGATCTTATGGTATAATAACTAAACCAAAGCTAGGGATCCTAGGTTTTTTTTTTTTTTATAGACCGCTGACTTTGGAGTCAGAGGCTCTGGGTTCCAACTGTGCTCCTGTTACGTAGTACATGGGTGACCTTGGGCAGATCGTTTAACTTTTTGAGTCTCAGTTTCCTCAGTTGTTAAATGTGAGAGTAGGGAGATACAAGCCCTGGGATCTCTCCTAACTCTAAATCTGTGCTTCTTTGGTCCTATTTTAACCTCATTCCGTGATCCATACTTGTAAAATATCCCAAAGTAATTAATCAGTGCAAAGAACTGCCTTAGTCATGTTCTCAAATCTCCTCTAGAAACCAGGAAGATGTGCTGACTCTTGAGAGGGAAAACAGCCTGAAAATTTTCTTTACATGTTGAAGAGTTTTCTCCTACCATGGAGTGTTGTCCTACCAAAGAGATGTATGTTTAATGAGATGATGGATGTAACAGAGGGAGGCAGTGTGGCACAATGGATTGGGATTTGGGGTCCAAAGATCTGGGTTCAAATTCCATTCTTCATTACTTATGTGACCTGGGACAAATCACAGCATCTCTGGGCCTTGATCCCTCCTCTGTAAAATAGGGCTGGATGACCTCTGAGGCCTCTTGCAGGTCTACAACTATGCTCTTAAAATCTAGAAACTGATTTTTAGACGTCTGCGGGTAATGGAGTAACTTACAAAGGATAGATACAGAGGTAGTTATTTGCCAAAGGTGGCATTCGAACCTTTAACTTCAGAGTCAGTGTTCTATCCATGGCACCATGCTGCCTCCAGGTCTATCAGAAATAAAAGCACTTCACAAGCTTTATAGCAATATATAAATATTAGGACTAGATTTTTTTTTTAAATCTCTGTCCCTCATGGGAGCACCAAACTCTATTATGTGCAACTGGAGATACATTTAATCCAAGGACACATGCTATTAATTAGAACGTTGGGGTGGTCTGGCAGATATGGGGATACCATGTTAATCCTCAGACTTTCCTTGCAGGTAGGAAGAATGCTATTGGTTGACATCATCATTTCAGTGGAAAGAGTGGTTTTGTCCTGTAGGATGTTACTGAATGATCCACGGAAAACAGGACGTTTCACAATAGATATAGACCATTTTATAATGACCTGGAAGAAGCCAATCTTCCTGAGATCAGGCTAGAGCAGGGATTCATCACCTTGTTTTATGTCATGGACCCATTTGACAATCTGGAGAAATCTATGAACCTTTTGTCAGGAGAATGTTTTTAAATGCATAAAACAAAAGCACTAGGATTACAAAGAAAACCAATTCTATTGTGGTACAGTTATCAAAATATTTTTAAAAATTAAGTTCATTGTTCCCAGGTAGAAGGGAAGGCAGTGCTTTGTATCCTGGTACAGCTAAATAGTTTTTTTTTTTAGGCAATTGGGATTAAGTGACTTGCCCAGGGTCACACAGGTATTAAGTGTCAAGTGTTGGTCCGAGGCTGGATTTGAACTGAGTTCCTCCTGACTTCAGGGCCGGTGCTCTATCCACTGCACCACCTAGCTGCCCTG
Organism: Vombatus ursinus; assembly: GCF_900497805.2. Lineage (NCBI taxonomy): Eukaryota > Metazoa > Chordata > Mammalia > Diprotodontia > Vombatidae > Vombatus > Vombatus ursinus. The sequence continues at coordinate 12,080,662 of NW_020954551.1, read as the reverse complement.
GCACAGCTAAATAGAAGGTTAATCTGGGCGCCCTGATTCTTCTTTCTCAGATTAATTTGATCAAAAAATACATTGGAACTTGGAGGGCACTGAAGGAGCCCAGAAATACAAATCAGGGCTGGAGCATCTCTTTCTTCTTTGACTTGTGGATTGTCATTGGGAGGAGAGGGGGTTTTGTTTGGCTCCCCCACCACTCCGTGAGGTGTGGAGGGAGGTGAGTGGCACTTGCCTGAGATTGAGCCTTTCTTTCTTTCCAGACTTGCCTTAGGCAGAGTAGGGGCTATAGTCTGATCTGAGATTGGGGAGATGGCCCCTCTCAAGCACTTTGGATATTTCCCCCTAACTCCTCTCTATCGCTGGGAACATCAGGGCTCCTTGAAACATAGTTTGGAGGAGATAGAAATTGACAGAAATGTGGACTAAAATGGGAGAAAATTTGATAGTAAATTATGTATATATGTGTGTGTGGGTGTGTGTGTCCGGTTTGGGATTTTCTTGGCAAAGATACTGGAGTGGTTACACACACACGCACACTCACACACACACACACACACACACACACACACACACACCCCACTAACCTCAGTCAGGAATAACCCAAGACAACAAATCTGAGAAATTAAGTGGTTTTTGTGTGACTTATCACATCTCTTAGAGGTTAGGGACTGCATATTATGCTTCACAAATATAATAATATTAACTAACATTTATAAAAGTGGAAAGATGACAGAGGCCTTTAGACAAGCCCTTTAGCCCTATGATCATGCTATTATTACCCCCACTTTACAGATGAGGAAACTGAGGCTGAGAGAGGTTAAGAGACCCAGTCAGGGTCACACGGACAGTTGTGTGTTGGACAGAATTTGACCTCATTGTCTCCAAGACCCATATTCTATCCACTGAGCCACCTGGCACTCTAATGTGCCACATTCTGTATCACAGGAAGACATAACAAGAATAGAGATATAGATTAGACCCGTGGTTTCATCGGTAGAAGAAGGTGGGCTCCTTGTCTGTAGCCTGTAATGTTGCCTAGAATACAGAGACTTGTTTAGAATCTTGTTCAGGGTCACGCAGCCCATATGTGTCAGAGGCAGAACTTCCTGGCTTTGAGGCCAGGTCTCTATCCACTAAGCCACACCAATGTGTATAGAAGAATTATTGCCCAGGACTGTTTGAAAAAAAAAAAAGAGGAAACCCCCCCCCCCCCCCCAAAAAAGATAAAAACAAAGTACAGTGTTAACACAAGTGCTTTTCGGTTTCTGTGGGATTTTATCTACTTAATTATTCTCTTCAATTCTTCAAGGGTGTCTAACTATAAATATACACATCTAACCACGAGACTCCCATTCGCTTAGAAGCAGAATTACGGTCCGAGCATATTTTAATTCCTTTACTTTGGAATAATGCATTCACAAATAATATCTCATGTGATTTGGAGAATTAATGCATCGTGGAAGGTTGATTTTAATTTGCTTTCCCTAATCCAATTCTAACCCTGATCCAATTCTGCAAGTCAAGTTCAAAATGCAGGTGGATGTGGAAGTGTATTAGGTGCCACATTGAGTGTCTTGGGGGTTCTTTGGCTGCGTGTAGCAAATTACCAGGGAGGCCCAGATCCTTGCTATAAATGAGTTTTACTACCTAAAGGAATTAATATAGCTTCCCCTTGCAGTTGTGTGCCTAGCTCTCTTCGCTCTGCTCTGTTAGCGTGACTGCATTTTGCTTTATACTAGTCCAGTCGTGCCAAAAAAAAGACTGGTATTCACATGTGTAGTGTTTCCACATCTCTCCTGATTTATGAAAGGGATCTCGTTTTTTTCTCTGAAAGTTTCCCTACCTCCTCTGACTTCCTGTGATGTATTTTCACTTCATGCCTAACCTGATTTCAGCAGATGAATAATTACAGTGGGTGGTTGCACAGTATTAGGAAAGGCTAGGGAGGGAAGATGCATTGGAATAATAATTATACCTCCCTGCCCTTGCTTTTACTTTTCTTGGAGATGTCTTTTGCTTTTGATTGGTTAAATTAGAAGGAGTTAACTTATTTTTTCATTATTGTCATTCCTTTAAAATTTATGATTACATAAAAAAAAAAAACCAAACATCTCTGCTTAGATAACACAGGTTATCATATTTCCCCTTCCCCAACTCCCCACAAATCTGGAGTGTGGTCCATCTTACTGCCTTCTACATGGAACCTCTCTGCATGAGGCTTCTTCCCCAGTTAGGCTCTCTTCTTTTAGAAATTACTCAGTATTACTGTTTTTTTTTTTTTTTTAATGCTTTACATTTACTTACCTGAGTGCACATCCCTCAGTACTCAATAGAATGGAAGCTCCCTGAGGGTAGCAGTGATTAGTTTATGTCTTTGTATTCTTAGCCCTTGTCAGAGTGACTTACACATAGTAGCTGCTTACTACATGTTTTCTGAATTTGAATTGAATGATTGTATTTTTGTGAAAAGACAGTTTAGTAAAAAAAAAAAAAAGTCCATATAAGAATAATGCATATTGTTGGAGCTATAGTATGATAAATGAGCGACTTGTAAAAATGAGTTGGGCTAGAAAGAGAACACTATGTATGTGTTTGTGTACATACCTTTGATAATTGATAGCTTTGCTATGACAAACAAGTCATACAACCTTTCTGAGCCATATCTATAAAATAAGGATTATTACCATCCTCCCAAGGTTGTTTGATGAAACACTTTATGAGCTTCTAAGTTCTATATAGATATGAGTCTCTATACTTTTGTTTGTATGCATGTAAGCATATATGTATACGTGTATTTAATGATGACTGCAAATCTACCTCTTCCTTAACATGACTGCAGATGACAATAAACTTTTAATGGGGATCGAAGATCTATTGTAGGTACAAGATAAAATAGTCTCCATCACAAGCTAATTGAGTGAGCCTTGGGTACTTTGGGGACCATGCATAAAAGCTTATGGAAATGAGATTTTTTTCTTTTTTAGAAAATGTAAAAAAGATACCCTAGAATGTTCATTTTCTACAGTCTGGGTCAGTGAGCTGGTTCCCCAGTAAAGGGCACAACCTCCATGTATTAGAGGAGGGCTAAGCTGCAGACTGGTGAGCAGCACAGTCTCAAATGGGAATGGGCACCCTTTATATTCCAAGGAGAAATAAATGAACAAAAAACTGCTGGAGACTCAGAAGGAGTGAGGGAAAAGTTGTATTCTTGGGAAGATGAATTTCATTGAAAGAGAGTTAAACATAAGCAGTTGCAAAGTAAATTTAATTGCGTAGATGCTTAATAGCATTTGTAATAAACCATTAAAAATATTTTACTGTCAGTGGAAGATTGCTTGGATAGACCGAGGTGTTGATTCCTTAAGTTATTTTTGGTTGGATTTCACGGGAAGAAAGGGTCTGATAGAAGAGTGAGGGGACGATTCACCTTTGTACAAGAATACTATAGAAGGGACAGCTAGATGGAGCAGAGGATAGAGCACAGACCTTAAATTCAGGAAGAACTGAGTGCAAATCTGGCCTCAGATACTTGACACTTACTAGCTGTGTGACCCTGGGCAAGTCACTTCATGCAAAAAACAAACAAACAAACAACAAAAAACAAAACAAAAAAACACTATAGAAAGGATGATTGAACTGGTCCACCAGCTCCATTCTATTCTGACTCATGGGCTAGTGCTTTTCTTCTCATGCCTAAACACTATGCATTCTTTGCCTGTTTGGATATGTCTACATATTGGAATTTGGAGAATTAGTCCTCCATTTACCATAATGAGAAAACATTTTCCTTTGCTCTAGGTCATGTGGCTAAGTAAGAAAGACAATTACTGGGTTCTTGGTGTGTGCCATCATGCTAGAAATATTGGCGGTCTTTAAAAGGTATCAGGAACATTCTGGGATGGAAAAAATGGACAGTGATGAAAACTCCTTTATAACTTCTCTGATCCTTACCTTTTTTTTCCCCCCATATGACTGTCTTGATTTAGATATGTGTGCTATATGTAGTAAATAATTCTAATCTCTGTGTTTTAGCAAACAAGTTCTGGGTGATATGCCCAGTGTTTGGGAAATGGAACATAGGTGGAGCAAAACTTTGGTGGTGGTGGATTGGGGCAGGTGTGGGGGGTGGGTAGATAGGGAAGGAAAGTGGTTAGGTTCTAGAAATCCAGGTCTTTATAGAATCATCAGTTTAGAACTAGAAACAGAGTATATTGAACTGACTTGCAATAGCTCATTGTGAAATTTTCACTGTAAGCATTTATATCTCAGAAACTGGCTCATACTATAAATCAGAGTTTGAGTTATTGTTTTGTTGATTGTGATAGAGAAAATATTGATTATGCAGATTAAGCTTAAAAGGGTGTAACATGTACAATTTTTATTTTTTAACCAGAGTGCTAGTTGCTATCCATTTGCCCCAGCCTACTTTTAACAACAAGGAACCTTAGAGATCTCTTCAGTCCATCCCTTTTATGTGTTGGATGAGGTCCTTGGAGATCCTCCAGTCCAATCCCCTTATTTGATGGATGGGGAAACTGAGGCCCAAACACGTGGAGTGACTTGTTCCATGTCAATTAGGTAGTAAACAATATGGAATTAGAAAGTCCTGGGTTCAAATATTACCAGCAGTATCAGATTCTGGGCTCCTCAGGCTCTAGTTTGATTATCTATAAAATGAGGCAATTGGAATAGCTGGAATCCAAAACCTCTTCTGGCTCTTAAATCTGTGATCTGTGAAGAAAAGAATTGCCCCTTGCACTAACCTGTAATGGTGGATATATGCACTTGAGCTCACCATAACCAGGAAGAATTCGTCTGATGGTATTTATCTGGGCCCTATGGCAATAATGTTTTCTTGGACTTGCTGAGGGCCCAGCTGTCCAGTTCTGTGTTCTTGCCTGCCTTGGAACAGTGTGGAGTGAATGTTTTCCACTTGGGATAATTAGGAAATTCTAGAGGCATCTAGCTATACATACATTCAGTGACTTTCTGAGAATTTAGCAGTTAGTTGTTTAGGGAGGTTAATTGCTATTGTTACTGCTATTGTTGAATATTCTTTTTCCTTTAATGTCAACTAGAGTTTGATTATTGGAGAAGCATTTCAGTTGATAAAAGTATTCTGAGTTGAAGGTGGTGAAAGAACAGAGCTAGATTGTCCTTACCATTAATATGGAAGGAAATTTGGCCGGGAGTTTTGATGAGACATTCACCATCTAAATGACTTCATTTTGATTTCAACTATTAACTGCACACTTGGCACTTAAAACTGCAATGAATTCAGATTAAGTAACTCCTTTGATAGTGAGAAAGCTGCAGGGTAGAGAGATCATTAATCATATCAAGAGTCTTTGCAAGGATTTGAGAAAGAAACTTAGTTTACTGCTTGAAGACAAAGGTTATATCTGCCCTAGCTTCTTCTCTGGAGTGAATTTGGATAACGGAAGTCTGGCCTTTGTCAGTGTCAACTTTGAGGGGAACTCGCTGAGATGTGCTGGATACTGAGGCCATGTCCGTCATTAGCACATACCAGTACCTTTGAATAAGGCTATTATTAGCACCATGTGGCTAAGTCTCTCGTATGCTCTGGTTTCTTATCACAGAATCTCAGAGGAGGAAGGAGCCTTGGAGGCGGTCTAGCCTAAGTCATCCCTTTACAGGAATGTCCTCTGTGGCATCCCCGAAGAGTGGTCGTACGACCTTGCTTTGATGACCTTCAGCCACTTTGGGATAGCTCCAATGCTTTGGAAGGTTCCTTTACATCAAGGCTAATTTTGTTTTCTAATATTACAGGGGAGGAAAATGACATTGTGCTTACCACTTGGATGGATTGCCTCTGGGTTTTGAGTCCCATTTCTGGGATGGTAGATGGCTTTGAATAGACATTTCTTACAAAGAAATGGTCATTTTCATGCCTGACTGTTACCAAGATAGTATCTGTGTGGCCTCATGAATCAATGGTTAGAGGGAGAACACCTGGCTTTATAGTTAGATTATGCCAAGAGAGTTTCTATTTCCAAAATCCTGTGTACAAGCTAGAGTGACATTTAAAAGAAAAACATTTATGATCTTAGCAAGATCATGAATTGAAAGTGCTCTCAAAGGCCATCTATCTAATCCAATTCTTCCATTTTTCAGATGAGAAAACAAAAGCATAGGGTAGTTAAATGCCTTGCCGAAATATACACGGGTAATAAGTGTCAGAGAAGGATTTTGAACCTGGCTCTTTGGATTGTACCATGCTGCCTCATTCTTGGATCATTTTTCACATGCGCTGTGTCCCGTAGGTATAGCCATCTCTGATTATGGTGATGACCAGGTCCCATTTGGAAGGCCCATTGGCTCGGGGTTCTGTTTGTGTGTGTCTTGCGTGTTATTTTGACCTCGTGAGGATGTCCCTATGGCAACAGTCAACATTGATATTGCATGTTTTCATGAAGCAATAAATCTGACATGACGTAAGCAGCCACAATGGGCAATGAAGGCTGGTTGTGCAATTTCAGATGCCAGAGGGGCCTTTCACAGCTTAAATACACACTGTTCAGGCTGCTATTGTTTGGGAAGCTCGAGGGCCCCGCTCTGGATCTTGGCACTGGGAAGACATTGAGGTTTATTTTATAGGGCAGGCAGTGTTGCCCGGATATGTCCAATGCATGGTTAATTAGCTTGTTTTTTGTTTTTTTTTTTTACTTAGAGATTGTTTTTCAGCATTATTCAGATTCTTCTTTGCCTTTACAAGGACTCTCTGTATTTCGTTCCATTCCCCACCCTCCCACCCCCCTTGGAATAGTCCCTCAATGACAAGGAAACCCCTACTCAGTCCATCAGCTTGGAGAATGATGCTGACTGGCCCAGCTCTTTGTAGGAAGTGGTCAAGATTCCTTCTGGCCACCAGTCTGGGACTTCCTTTTTGAATTGGCGTGCCTGCTTTTCAGGATTCTTTAGGTAGAATGGCAAGCTTCTGCAATTAAAAAAAATATTGTTTTAACAACCAACCTGAATATGCTTTAGCATATACTCTTCCTCAGCTTAGCAAACAGCAAGAGTTCAGCCAGGGGGTTTAATTAAATGAAAAGGACCTTGCTTCTACAAAATAAATCCTCAATATCAGTTCTTTGATTGTTTTGCAATGGATTCATGGGATCACAGAGTTACTATCTCATCTGGGGTCTGGAAGGGACCCAGAGGTCATCTAGTCTAACCCTTGCTGCCCCCCACAATTTCCAATGAAGGAACTGAGACCTGGGGAGATGAAGTGATTTATCAGAGGTTATATAGGTTGTTAGTGTAAGAGCTGAGATTTCAAATCATTTGTGACAATTCTGAATTCAGCACTGATTCCATTGTATCTCACTGCTTGGGATGACCAAGGAACAATGATAACACACCAACAGCAGTAGTGATAACATCTGGCATTAATGAAGCTCTCAGAAGTTTGCAAAACGCTTCCCATGCGCTTGTTTATTTGTCTCACAACAAGTCTGTGAGGAAGGTACTGTAGACATTATTTTCCCCATTTTGTAGTTGAGGAAACTGAGCATCAAGGAGGTTATGCAACTTACTCATGGTTATTTAACTAGTAATAATAGTAATGTTAATGATAACGATAGCTAGCATTCATATAGTGTTTCAATGTTTGTACCATATTATCTTATTTGAGACTTCCAAAAACCTTATGAGGTAGGTGCTGTTATTATCCTTATTTTACAAATCAGGAAACTGAGGCTGAGGGATGTTACATGACTTGTCAGGGTCACACAGCTAGTAAGTTTCTGAGACAGAATTTCTTGATTTCACAACACTGTCTGCTACATTTTTTTTCGAGTCTTTTTTTTTTTTTGACCATCTGGTGCCCTGCACATCTGTACCCACAATTCACAGTGATACCTGAGAAATTAAGTAAGGTCTCTTGTCCTTCCCCCTTCTTCCCAATTTGGGCTCAGTCAGTTAAACAGAAATTATTTATGCTGTTCCCATTTGACATGGGCTCATTGCTTTTCCCCTCTGCAGAGGTAGAGGATGCAATAACAAAGTTAATGGTTTTATTTCAATCAATAAATGTCACTGGGATGTGGGGATGACCATGAATCGTGACACCACTGTCTGTAGAGTAATTACAGAAAAATGAGCTTGCCTTGGAGAGCTGTGAGCTGAGAACCCTCAGGGAGTGTCCCCACCGGCTGCCCATCTGACTTTGGTTGGTAGACTGGGGCCTGAGCTTCTACATGCTAATTAGGGATACTCACTTGCTACAAGTTGGGAATCTAATGGAAGATGGGGTTTGTTTCTGGAAGGCTGTGGAAGCATCTCCTCAGAAGGACCTGTTTGTACGGGGGTATTGGGATCAAGGTGCCTGAAGGTAAATATGGCTTTTGGGTTTGCTCCCTATACGACCTCGGATAAGATGCTTTCCATCCTTGGTTAGCACTGTCTTAATCCTTCCATGAGGCTTTTGGACTGGAGGACCTCCGAGGGCCTTTTGGTGGCTAGGTTCTGAAATCTTATGAGCTCTGTAGCAGCTTCCTTCTCCTAACCAACACACTGCTACAGAGATAGCTTTGGAGTCAGTGCATCCTTGAAGGCCTCACTTTCTTCATCTGTAAAATGAGAGCATTTTACATTTACTCTTAGATCTTTTCCAGCTCTAAATCTTTGATCATATGCTTGGTTATTATTATTACAGATTTTTGAATCACAGAAGAGAAGTCCTGGTGTGAGAACATACCTTCCCTTTCCTTCCTCTCAGTTCCCCCTCCCCTCTTTCTCCTCCTCTCTCC
>NW_020954551.1:12067510-12071881 GCF_900497805.2 Vombatus ursinus | reverse complement strand
GTGTGTGTGTGTGTGTGTGTGTGTGTGTGTGTGTGTGTGTGTGTGTGATGTACATTGGAATAGGTGTGCAGGCACAGATTGCAGCCCATCCAAGACATAGTAGATGTTCCTGAAGGAGTTATGCGAAGCCCAGAGGGGTTAAATGACTTGCTGGTATCCAGTAGTTCAATGCAATAAACATTTGTTAAGCCCTGTGGTGTGCCAGGCACTATTCTAAGTACCAAAGGCAAGATTTGAACCCATGTCTTCCTAATCCCAAACCTAATCAGGTCAGTCATAACTTTGTACAGAGTAGGAGGATATAAATGTTTGTTGAACAGAAAGAGAATCTTGATGCAGTGGAAAGAGTTAAATGGATTTAGTTAGAGGACCTCGGTTTCCTCACCTGTAAAAATAAGGGGGGGTTGGATTCTAGGACCCCTAAGAATTTCTAGCTCTAAATGTATGATCCTTTATGTGGCCTTGAACACTTATTTCCCCTTTCTCTGCCTCAGTTTCCTCATCTGTAAGTCAAGGAGACTGGATTAGGTCCCTTCCAGCTCTAAATTTACCATCCTGTGGGCTTTGTTATTTGAACATTCTCACCAACTTTTGTTAGCTAAATGATCATGTTCAGCACCTCTTGCTTGGGCTTTGATATGGGCAATGATCAGGAACCATATATATTTTTTATTATGTTGGGTTCCTCCTGAAATACGGCCCACGATGTTGTAATTACGATAGGCTGACATTTATTGCCAATTATCGATACTCTATTAGAGTGGCAGTAATAGCTTCCAGAACACAGTACATGGGATATTAATGTGTGTGTATGGTGCTTTTGATCTTTTAATGTGATGTGTCCTCAGAATGCTCAGAGAGGAATAGATTCTCTGGGCATCCATGGTCCATTAATGCAATGGCTGCGCTTTTGATAACGGTAATGCTACTGAATCATTGTGAAGTTTTGATAGCAGTACAACATGGAATGAAGAAGATGAACTGGCTTAATATTTAAATTGGAGGGGCTATTATCATACAGCCATAAATTTTAGAGCTAGAATGGACCTTACAGACAACTGAGCCCAACCTCTTCATTTTAGAAATGAGGACATCGAAGCTTAGAAGGTTAAATGACTTTCATAAAGCCATGTAGTTAGTAAGCCAGAGAGCCAAGATGCAAACCCAGGACCTCTTTTTCTTTGTTCCTCGAATTCGGAGTTATAGCCATCCTTCCTTCCTTCCTTCCTTCCTTCCTTCCTTCCTTCCTTCCTTCCTTCTTCCCTCCCTATCTTCCTCCCTCCCTTCCTTCCTTCTTTCCTTCCTTCTCTTTCTCCTTCCCTCCTTATGGTTTTTTTCACTCCCAGTGAAGAAATTCCTTTTACTCATGCTGATCAACATCTTATCTACAACTTATATTGTCTTTTTGAAAGGTATGTGAGGGCACTGTGATGTTTAGTGACTTGCCTAGAGCCACCTAATCAATCAGTGACAGAGGTAGACTTACCCAAGGTCTTCCTTACTATGAGATCTGCCATTTGTCCACTGAGCTATACTGGTGCTCAGTCATTTGCTTCCTGACTTGGATTAAATGGAATTTCCATATCTTCTTCCTTGTTTTACTCCATTTCTTGCCATTTATCATTGGTGTCTCCCCATTAAATGGCACCTAAGAAAGGCAAAAGAGATTTAAAGAGTGGGTAGAATCTAGTAGAGATTTAGCATATTAACGTTGGTGTCCAGGAGATCCTTCCATAAACCAATCCCATTAGGTTGTGCTTCAACAGAAATAAATCTACCATTGAACTCTAGTGGTAGTGATCCTATTTCCTAACCAATGGCAGCAGAAGCTCGCGGCCTCCACCCCCACCCCCAGCATCACTGGTGCCTTGGGCGCTCATCCACCTCGTGTTTCTGGCGAACGCCACATTTATTTGGCAAATGCTATCATCTCTCATTTTGTTTCAGTGCTGATGGTCCAGATTGTAGCTTGTCTGTGGAAAATCCTTAGTTTGACAGCAACTCATCTGCCTAATTAGAGTTGGCATCTCAATTCTGTTTCTTTTACATGTGGAGAAACTTTTGGAAATCCCAACCCTTTGGCACTCGTCCTGGGTCTAGGGAAGCTTCCACAGGGGGATACATCTGGGCATTTTCTGAGACAGACTGTGGAATGTGTTTCAGGGGAAAGTTGAGCAGGAAGCAGGATGAAGAAATACTGAAGGAGCATATGTGTCTGTACCTCTGGTCAGTTGTTTCAGTCGTGTCTGACTCTTCGTGACCCCATTTGGGGTTTTCTTGGCAGAGGTACATACTGGAGCGGTTTGCCATTTCCTTCTGCAGCTCATTTTACAGATGAGGAACTGAGGCAAGTAGGGTTAAGTGACTTGCCCAGGGTCACACAGCTAGTAAGTGTCTGATGTGGATTTAAAGTCATGAAGATGTGATCCTGCAGTCACATGGTCCTCTGCCCAATCATCTCCTGCCATGCTCCATCTCTAGATATTTGACAAATGTTTGCTACTGAAATGGTAGGAGTATTCAGAAGATGGTTGTGAAAAACAGCATCCTTCTCAGAAGACCTAGTCAGTAAAAAGCAGGATCTTACTGGGCTATAAAGAATTCTCTAAAGTAGGCAGGGTCCAATCATCTGTTTCCCAGTGGAGGGAAGGACTGACCTTTCTATTGGAGCCACTATATTTAAAGAGCCCGTCATTTCCTTTGTATATTTCTTTAGTAATTGGACGTTTTATGAGAATTTATGAGCATGGACATTTATGTGAATGGGGGCAGCTAGGTGGCATAGTGGATGGAGCACTGGCCCTGGAGTCAGGAGGACCTGAGTGCAAATCTGGCCTCACACACTTGACTCTTACTAGCTATGTCACCCTGGGCAAATCACTTAACCCGAATTGCCTTGCAAAAAACAAACAAACAAAATAACAACAACAAAAAAATGAGAATGTGTGACTCAAGTAATATTTGCTTACCCTTAGATTTCCCCCTATGCTTGAGCTCCCTCTCCAGCATGCTTGTTGCTCCTGGCCACAAATTTCCATTCAGTACATTATCCATTTAGCTGTCAGTGATCTTCCTCAAGTGCAGGTGTGATTTCCCACCCCCATAACCTTCCGTGGTTCCCCTCACCTCTAGGATCAAATATAAAGTCCTCTATTTGGTTTTCAAAACCCTTCATACCACCTCCCTCCTTCCAGTCTGCCTTCTCCTCGATGTACTTCTTGGTCCAGTGATGCTGGTCTCATTGGTAACCAAATACAAAACATTCCATCTCCAGGCACCAGGCACTTCCACTGGCCGTTCCCAAGTCTCTTTTGCCTTCCTTCTTTATTTCTACCTCTTGGCTTCCTTCAGGTCCTAACTAAAACCTCACTTGCTACAGAAAATCTTGCCTAATCCCCCTTAATTCTAGTGCCTTCCCTCTTTGGAATATTTCCAACTTATCCTGTCTAGAGTGTGCATATATGTTGTTTTCTCCATTAAATTGTAAGCTCCTTGAGGGCAGGTGCTATCTTTTGCCTCTTTTTACATCTCCAGCATTTCAGACAGTCACTGGCTGTATTGTCACTGTTCATTTCTTCAGTCATGTCTGACTCTTCGTGACCCCGTGGACCGTAGCACCCCCAATATTGTCCGTGGGGTTTTCTTGGCAAAGATACTGGAATGGTTTGTCATTTCCTTCTCCAGTGGATTAAGGCAAACAGAGGTTAAGTGACTTCCAGGGGCATACAAGTGTCTGAGGCTGGATTTGAACTCCTGTCTTCCTGACTGCAGGCCCAGTGCTCTATACACCGAGCCATCTAGCTGCCTCTGCCTGGCACATAGTAGGTGTTTAACAAATATTGATCGACTGACTGACTAAGGAATCTCTTATAGTAATCCTCTCCTTATTCCCCTTGCTGCCAGTGACTCCTCCAGCTGCTCCAAAATTACGCTGTATTTCCTGGGTATGCGTTTGTCTTTTACTGATCTCATCCCTGTTATCTCACTCAATTTCCTCATCCATAAAACGAGAGACCTGGACTAGATGCCTTCTGGGGTCCTTGCCAGTTTCCATCTCCATTTTCCTGTCCCCACCTGGAGTGTAAGCTCCTCGTAGGTAAAAGGGGTTTCATTTTTGTCTTTGTATTTTGGGCATCTAGCACATAGTAGGTGCTTTTGTGGATTGATTGGTTGATTCTGTTATGAGTTCCTTGTCCCTTTTAGCTTAGCTCCTCAATGTGTCCTGTGTCTTTGTTTCTAACAGAAACAGGCTGGCTCCATCCACATCTAGCTCCATCTGAGTTTGCCATCCCTTTCTGTATCTGCAGTGAAATACTGCAGGAGCGTGTGTGTGTGTGTGTGTGTGTGTGTGTGTGTGTGTGTGTGTGTGTG
>NW_020954551.1:12053773-12067500 GCF_900497805.2 Vombatus ursinus | reverse complement strand
TGTGTGTGTGTGTGTGTGTGTGTGTGTGTGTGTGTGTGTGTGTGTGTATGTGTGCACGCTGCTGCCACATGTGGATGCAGAGATCTAATTAGATCCATGTCCATTGCTTGCCTCTTTCTTGTGTGATGTCTTCTCCCTAATTCGTCTCCCTTCTTTCTTTCTTTCCCCGTTCCCCCCCCGCCACTGGAAATCTTAGGCTGCACTTTTCTGTTTGAATCCCCTTTTGCCCTTTTCTGACGTGTTCTCACCTCTTTGGGGAATGAGACTGAAAGAATTTCCCTTTGTTTTCTTTTTAGCAGGCTTGGGAATTAAAAAGTCATAAAGCCTCTTTCTTCCTGATGCCTTCCAATAGCTGATTTGAGCAGCCACATTTTTACCAAATGACCCGAAGCTATTTGTGCATATCACCATTGGGATACAAGGTGGTGTTTGCTTCCTTGGCTCCCCGGTTCTTCCCCCCTCCAGAGTAGGGGCCTGTGTGCTAAGGGAACTGATGGTGGCATAGAAACCCTGGCCGGCACTCATGCACTACACAGAGCTTGTGCCCCAAGTGGGTACTTTGGTGCCAGCGCTGAACCCAGCAAGCCTCGACTGAGAAATATTTTCTCCCAAGTTGTGAGTATTCTTGGTTCTGTAATTGACACATTCCATTTAAACTGGGTGGTCTATTTACATTCCCAACGGGCTGCTTCGAGTCTTTGGGCAACTTGCCAGGCTTTTGGTGGAATTCCAGAAAGACTTCATTTCATTATAATTGCATCAAAGAATTATTTATTCAACAATTATTAAACCCTTCCTAACCTTCGCCCTCAGAGCTGCAGAGCAGACAACAATCACTCTCTCGTTTCTTTGCTATTTTGGAATGCTGACTTTCAGGGGAGATTCTGAAGGTTACTTTATGGAAGTTTTAAACTCTCTTTTTTTGCAGACTCTGGCAGCTTTGGGAAATCTGCCCTTTTTCTCCCCCTCCTTTTCATGTTTTATTAGTACCTCTTCAAGAGCCACCTTCAATTAATCAGTTGCAAGCATTTATTAAGCATCTAGTATGTACAAGTCACTTTGGTGGGTATTGGCTTACAAAGATAAAGATGAAGCAGTTCCTGCCTTCATGGACCTTATATTATGGGAGTGGGAGGATTATATAGTATCTTAGATCTAGAAGAGATGGCTTTCAATTCAGAGGTACTGCATATGAAATCAGGAAGCCCTTGATTCAAAGTCTGGTCTCAAGTATTTGTGCTAGCTGTGTAACCCTGGGCAACTCGCCTTACCTCTCTGTCTTCATGTCCTCATCTATAAAATTAAGGGACCTCATAACCTCTAATGGCCCTTCTAGTTATGACTCTATGATCTTATGATCCTAGGAATCTAGAAATTTGCCTCCTAAGATTCAGTTTAACAAACATTTAGTTAGTGTCAGGCCCTGCTGGGCTAGGCCCTGGGGCTAGAGACAAAAATGAAATAGGCCCTGCCCTCAGAGAGCCTTCCTTCTTCTGGGAATAGACAGCAGCCTACAATCCTACCTCTGACAACCAACCACCACCACCATCATGGCCTCTAGCAACAACAACCAGTGCCAAACTGCCCTACAATGAGTATGCCAGTACTTGTAAAAAATCTTAGGTGAGTTTCTTTTTTTTCTTTTTTTGATCTAGGCAATGGGGTTAAGTGACTTGCCCAGGGTCACACAGCTAGTAAGTGTTAAGTGTCTGAGGCCGGATTTGAACTCAGGTCCTCCTGAATCCAGAGCTGGTGCTCTATTCACTGCGCCACCTAGCTGCCCCATAGGTGAGTTCTAAAACATTATTTGAGATTCTTCTAGGTAGCACACATTTCAGCTTTCATAAAGCAGCATCTGAATTTCCTTCTACCTCATTTCCTGACTCCTCTGCTCATTTTCTATCCAGGCTTTTTTTTTTTTTTTTTTAAATTTCTGGGCTGTTCTTAGGAGAGGACCAGTAGGACTCCTAGATGGTCTTCAGGCACCTCAGCTTGGCTTATGCAATTCCATCCTTGGAATGGTAGAGAATCTGGAAGTTGCAAGGATATGGAAACTGCTTCTATATTATAGACATTAGACTGTTGGTTTCATAGAAAACGAGTGCAGTTAGGATGATGGAATTGTACATTTGGAACTAGAAGGGACCTTGATGGCTATCTAGTGCAGATAGGTGAGCTGACAATGATAAAAGTTGAGAGAAATGTCCGTAGTCACTCAGCTAGTAAGTATCGGAGGCAAGATTTGAACTCGGGTCTTTCTGACTCTCAGCCCAGTGCTGCTGATTCCATTGCCCCACCTGGCCTTCCCATTTCAGGATAGTATACCCAAGTGTGAGCACCAGCTTTACCAAATGAAGCTAACGTGACCCTTGAATGCATTCAGACAGAGGCATGGCATCCAGGACTAGGGACTACTTTCTACTCTGTACTATTCTTTGGTTCTATAACATTTGGAGTCATAGAATCACGTTTGGATACCACATTTTGGGAGGTATATTGTGAATTGAAGAGTGGAATCAGCACTGTTAAAAGCCTCAAGACCTTGCCATATGAGGATCAGTCAAGGGAACTCAGGGAAGGAGGAGGAGGACCACAGTAGCTTTGAGTCTTTGAAGGATTATTCTGGAGATGAAGGATTAGCTTTGTCTTACTTGGCCATAGAGGACAGAACCAGGAGCAATGGGTGAGATTTGTGAAGGGGACCATTTTGACTTAAGCAAAGCAGTTGGAGCTACTCACCAGTGTCATGGGCTGCCAATGGAAGTAGCGGGCTGTCCTTGACCAAGCTAAGGCTGGAGGACAATTTGTCTGGTAGGTTGTAGAAATGAATACTTGTTCAGGTGCTGATTGAACTAGGTATCCTCAGAGATCTCCTCCATCTCTGAGAGTCTGTGTGAAGATATGGGGCAGAGCTTCCCAGGTTTTTCCCTCAATGTACCTCATTACGGAGGCCTGAGGAAATCAGGGCAATTTCTTCTGCCACCACCCAAAATCTAGGTATTTATCACTTGCCTGGATTATTGAAACAGGTTTAGCTGGCTTTCCCATAGTAATCTATTCTGCATGTGGCTATTCCAAAAGTCTTGGCCCCACCCCCTCCCCAATACAGGTCACATCTCCTTCACATCTTCTGCCCAACCCATCCTCATCTATTCCTTCTGTTACCTGAAGTGACCTCTGTTGATTGTGTGGAAATGTTGAGTTTCTATTGAAAACTGAAGGACTCTTGAGCCATACAGGTTTTGCACCCCCTTGCTTAGACCTCTCTCTGTGTCTCTGTTTGTCTCTGTCTCTGTCTTTCTCTTTGCATCTGTTTCTGTCTCTCTCTGTCTCTGTCTCTCTCATCATCACTGCCTCTAATAATTGCCACCTTTCTTTCAGAGCTCAGCTTAACCATCACCTCCCACAGGAAGTCTTCCCAGCATCAGGTACCACCTCCCTCATCCCCTATTGCCTTAGATTTATTTTATTAACATTTTGCATACACTTATGAAGGTAACATACCATCACCCTGGAGGCAAGAACCATTTCATTTCTGTCTTTGTATTTCCAGATGCTGAGCATAGTAGAGGATGTTAGATGGCGAGTGGGTAGAGCATTGTGCTGGGAGTTATGAAAACCTTCACTCAAATACTTACTAGCTGCGTGACCCTGCGCAAGTCTTTTAACTTCTGTAGCCTCAATTTCCTCAACTGTAAAGCATGGAGATTATAATAGCACCTGCTTCCCAAGATTGGTGTGAGGATCAAATGTAATACTATTTGCAAAAACACCTTACACTGTCCTTGGTACCTTGTAGCTGCTTCCTAAATGCCTATCCCCTTCTGTCCCCCTTCTCTCTGTCACAGTCTCTATTTTATATCTTCCTACATATTTTCATGTGGTTTTCCTGATAGACTGTAAGTTTTTTGAGGACAGGGAACATTTATCCTCAGTGCCTAACACAGTGTCTGACACATACTAGTCATTTAGTAAATGCTTGTTGATTAATAAATTAATACAGCATCATCAGGATTCCGGCCAATGCCTGACTGGGTGTCCTGGTCTGGTGGGAGAGTCAGGTTAGTTGTAACGAGATCGGACTCACCAGCACAGCCCTGAGGCAGGAGATGGGCTTGGGAGGCAGATGGTGCTGACATCTGCTTATTCCCTAGTTCTCCATTCTTCCTAGGAAAGGCCAACTGGATGTCTGTAGAGTCCCTAACCATCTCAGCATTCCCAAATTCCATTTGGGGACCACTGCGCTATATTAGAATGTTCTTTGTTACATCCACCTTCTGTCCATTGGTCCGAGTTCTGCCCTCTGGCACCATGTTTGCTAAGTTTATTCCCTCTTCTCTTAGGCGGCCCTTGCAGCCTGGGCCTCTTCAAAGCCTTCTCTTTTCCAAACTAATCATCCCTAGTCCTTGACAGACTATTAATTTCCATTGTAGGCACCTCGTTTTTTGTCTGGATCTAATTGTGATTTCACCAGTTCCTGGTATGGAAACTCCTTCCACAGGTGAAGATAAGCAACTCCTCTGAAACTTGTAGCCTTACTGGGAGGGGGGAGGGCACTGACTGAGAAGATATATGACTTGGCCACAGTCACACAGCTATTAGGTGTGGAAAGGCAGGACACCTATCCAGGTTTCTTTCATTCTCTAGCACCTGGCACATCATGGGCTCTCAGTAGATGCTTACTGATTCGTTAATAATCCTGACACTAAAGGGTTTCATTAGAAAGAGTATTGAATTTGGAGTCAGAAGCCCTGGATTTGAATCCAGGCTTTTCTGCTATGTGGCCTTTGGGAAAACTGTCACTTCCCTCTACCTCAGCTTCCTCATCTTGAAATTGAGGGCTTTGAATGACATGACTGCCAAGATTCCTTCCAGCTTCAAATCTCTAATCTGTTCCTCATTGCCTTCTATTGTAAGGACTATTAAAATAATGGTGTTCAATATTGCATCTTTGTGCTCTCTGAAAGTGTTCACTTGGTGTTCCTCAGTGAGACGAAGGGGCTCAGGTGGGCGGCCCAGCAGAGGGATCCCCTTTGGAGGGAGAGAAATGGAGGAGTGCTTAATGCCTTGGCATTACTTGGCAAACACCCCATGGTTGCCGAGGTGTGCTCACGCCACATTCAGACCCAGATTTCCAGCCACCGAGCTCACAGCTTCTACCTTGAGACAGTCAGTCTCTGTCGTCTTTTAAGACGAGTGATTGATTTCAGATTTGCTTGTGATGCTTCCTTGGAAAGTAAATTGGTTTGAAATGGTCTCTGGGGCATCAGCACAGATGCTGTTCTGCAAAGCTTCCCCATTCAAGAGGGTTATGACTGTGCAAATGACTCCTTCTGGTAGTGAGAAAACAGACGATGGAGGAGAGAGAAATGGGAATGTTGGTCTTTAGCAACAGCGCCCAAGATATCTGTGAAGGATGACTCGGGGACTGACAAGTCACAGCTGAAGCTTCTCCTGACCTGGCAGAGGGCTCCACTTTTCCCCCGATGAGTAGTGTGGGCCAGGGTGCAGGGGACCAGTCTCTGCCACAGTATCTGTGTGACTTTGTGCAAATTAGCCTGTTTCCACGTCTCTGAAATGAGGATAACAATGCCTGTGCTGACTCCCTCCTAGATAGCAATGTTGGGAGGACTGAAGGAATGTAGGGTCATAAATGACTTGGGTTCTCTGTGGCTCTGCTGGTTTATGAATAAAAGGTGACATGGAATGATGCACAGGACACAAGAAGGCAGACTTGGAGTTTGAAGGCAGGTCAGAGGTCATCTGGTCCCACCCCATCATTTGACAGATGAGGAAACAGGGTTATATAAGTGCTAAGTGTTAGGAGCCGAGATTTGAACACAGCTCCACTGACTCTGCGTGTCTGAGGCTGTATTTGAACTCAGGTCTTCTCGATTCTGGGTCCAGCACTCTCTGCCCACTGTACTGCCTGGTTGCCAGTTCCTTGGGCTCCAAATCCTGTGTTTTTTCTCTTGTGCTGGGCCAACTCCCAGTCTAGTTGGATCACTCTAGCTAATGGTGTCAGGGCTTGGTTGGGTAGGGTTGAGATGCATTGTATTAGGGGAGGGTCATGAATAGTACATGATGAACCCCTTTTTCCTCTGAGTCACAGCTGAGACATGAGTTGGGCTTCATGTTTCAGGGTCACACGGGAGTGTGGAATGCCCTGCTCTCTCCTGAGAGTGAGGATTGTCCTGGACCGGACCACGGGCACCTGCTGAGGCATCTCTGTTGTATGGAGTAGAGTTGGAAAACTATTAGAACTTTGAAAGCTTGGCCTTTGATCTTCTTGGTCTAGGGAGCTAGACCTTCCTCCCCCAATGTAGATTGACATCTGCTCTGTGTATAGTGGGGGAGGGGGACTGCAGGACCAGACCCTCCTCTGCTATTCTTTCCCATCAGTCCGGCTAAGTGAAGGGTGTGAAGAAATCTGAGCCCCAGAGAGCCTTGCCCATAGTCACGTACCAAGGACTAGAATTCAAACCAATCCCCACAGAATCTGCACGCAGGGCTCCTTGATAAATCATAACTGCCTTTAATCTCTCACAGCACTCAGTTTCCCGAGGATTCTGGTTAAGCCAGTTTTTATACTATAAATAAGCTTCATTTAATTTTTACATTGACATAATTGGCTTCGGACAAAGCCTCTTCTCACTGATAGTAGCAAGGCCTGTTGCGAACTGGCTAATAGCTTTTATGCTCATGTATTGCTTGTTTGTTCAATGATCTATTTAACATCTATGATTAAGGTAGGAAGGCATGCAGGGATTTGATCTGTTCAAATGAAGGAGAAATCCTGTGTTGATGAAATCACAGATCTTGGAAGTACATCTCAAAGCACATTGTGAGGCACAGAGGTGCACAGAGGTATTGAAAAGATGGGCCTACAAGCCGTGTATCAATCTGTTTACACGAAACCTCCCATTAGAAAATAAGATCTTGATGATCCGAGACTTATCTTGTTTTTTTCCTTTGCATCCTGGCACACACCGTGGGGTCTTAGACAATGTTTGTTGGGTTGGGCTTCATGAATGGGCCACCAAGGCTTGGAGAGGCTGAGGCAGGAGAGATTGCTTCCCCTGGAAATCCACAGGGAGAGCATTCCAATGGCAAGGAAGTCAAGGTCAGTGCCTCCACATGCTGCCAAGGACCCCATTTTCTTTTAGACTCTTCCCACGTTCAAGTTTTCCTTTGCATCTCCCTCTAGGCCCAGAGGCTTTGCATCATGTTCCTTCCTTGAGTCAAATTCAGAATAGTTTTTGATGATTTAGTAAAATAAACTGGAATGCCTCAGAACAACTTAGAGTTGGCACTCATTCATCTTCTCTTCAGACTCGAGGGGCTGAGCAATTACTCTTCTTGACGTCCAAGCCTATAACTTTGCCACTCTGTTCCTTCTGTCCCTGCACAAAGCCCTCTCTGTTTCTGGGTTGCTGGACAATTTGTCCTGTGCATTACCATCCCAATGAACCAACAGATTTTCCTTAGCTCCCTATTCTCCTCCTGGGGATGCTCGTTGCTCGTTGGCCTCCAATAAAGGGATCCCAGTGCCTGCAGGGCACAGGATTATTGATTTAGAGCTGGAGGAGATATTGGAGGTCATTGAATCCCTTCCCTTCATTTACAGAGGAAGAAACTGAGGCCCAGTGCGATCAAGTGTCTAGTTTGAGGACCCCCATGCTGTACGTGGCAGTGTTGGGATCAGGGTGGAGGATTGGAATGCAGTGGCTGCCAATCCAAATTCTGTCTCTGCATGGTTTATTCCAAAGAGCCTGGAAGGCTGTTTTACTAAACATCTCTGGGTCTCAGCTTCCTTCTCTGTAAAATGGGGATAATACCTGTGGTGGCTACCTTACAGTCTTGTTGTGAGGATTCAGTGAGATAATTTATGTAAAGTACCTTAAAGACATCATGGTGCACCATCATTTGGGGCACCAAATCATCAATTGGGCATTTTTCTTGGTAAGTCACAGACGTGAACTCTAAATGGGGAGGCAGGCTGGGGAGAACACTGGCTTTGGAGTCTAAGGACCTGGGTTGAAACCCCATCTCTGACATTTACTATGTGCGCAATCTTGTGAAAGTCACTTCACTTTCCTGGGCCTCAGTTTCTACATCTGAAAATGAGGAGTGGACCGGATGTCTATGATCAGATGCAGCTTGCACTGGACTGGAGCTCAAATCCAATCTCAGACACCCTGGACAAGTCATTTAACTTTTGTTTACTTCAGTTTCCTCAACTGTAAAATGGGGATAAGAAAAGCACCTGTCTCCCAGGGTAGTTGTGAGGATGAAATGAGATATTTGTAAAGTACTTAGCACAGTGCCTGGCACATAGTAGGTGATTAATAAATCCTGTCTTCCTTCCTTCCTTCTTCCCTTCTTTCCTCCCTTCCTCCCTCCCACCCTCCTTCCCTCCCTCCCTCCCTCCCTCCCTTCCTTCTTTCCCCCTTCCCTCCCTCCCTCCCTCCCTTCCTTCCTTCCTTCCTTCCTCCCTTCGTTCCTTCTTCCCTTCCTCCCTCCCATCCTCCTTCCCTCCCTCCCTTCCTTCCTTATAGCTTTAATTTCCTTGTGCACAAAACACTGGGATGGCCTCTCGTAGCTACTATTTAAGGGTGGACACCACCTTGCCGGATTGTCCAGAGTCACAGAAGAATGCCGTGGTTGGGGCCCATCTCTTCCTGTGCTCCGGCCTCATTCTCTCCCTTCTTTCCCCATTCCAGTCCCCTCCCCAACTCCCTCAAACGCACACAATCACTTTTGTGTCCCCCAGGTACAGATCTTCCCGTTATGGCCCTGGCTGGGGAGACAAGAATAAGGCCCAGTCCTGTATCCTCCTGCTGTTCCCTGCCTGGAATGCCTGCTGAAGTCACATCATCTCTGTGTTTGCTCCACTACCGTTCACTGCAGACTTTGCATCAACACGTTTGGAAAGTTTCATGAGCCATTTTGGCCTTGGAGTCTCTGGTGAATTGAAGGCACTGACTCAGCCCTCATTAAGCATTGGCTGCTCCAGAGGGAATACTCTTGTTTATTAAGATGCTTTTCTTTTTTAAGGGGGATGGTGAGCATTGATGGTGCAGAAACAGCAGCAGAGTTATGCCTTGTTGACTTTCATCCCTCAGGGGCTGGGCTGACAAAGATAACCCAGAAAAGAATCTGGAGCAGTGGAGGGTGGCATTGCAGAATGAAAAAAATACAGACCCCACCCCGTTTCCCTTCCCCTCTCACCTCCCTACCCCCAACTTTTACAGTTAAACTTTCAGGCACTGTGAAGAGTTTTAAACTAGCCGGCTACTGCTAGGAGCCAGGCCCTAAATCACTCCAAGGGGCATTCCTTGGGGCCTGGGTCATAAGCAGGCCTTCCAGCTATTTGTAAATTCTCTGACAAGATCCAAGCAAAGGGCAATACTTAAACTGTCAGAAAACTAATGTGCGGTCATACTGTGTAACACATTTATTTGGTCTCTTTGGGAATTTCTGGAAGCAAAAAAAGGAATTTGGTCCCATTACTGTTTGTTCAGTTTATTTTTATTCCTTCTCTCTCATCTTTGGCCCCATTGAAGCACTCTTGTAATGAGTATATAGATGTTGGGGGTCGGGTGGGGTTGGCTAATTGGTGCTCTGTCTGTTGAGTAGCTAATGGCCCTCTAGCCTTGCTTTAGGAGCCTGGCTGTTGGAAGGCCCTTTGCTTCTTTCCTCAGTAGTTCTATGCAGCCTGCTAAGAGGTGGAGGTTCTGTCAAAAGTCTAGATTAGATAAAGCATGTTAGCTGGCTAAGATATGAACCTGGATTAGAGATGTACCAGGTGCTGTGGGATCTCCTCTCAGAGGAGGGAGGGGCTAGGCAGGCAGCCGGCTAGTATTTATTCAGCACTTACTATGTGCCAGGCACTGGTAGTACAAAGAACGGCCGCTTCTGGATATGGTAGGTGGGGAATGGAATAGATTGGCATCCTCCAAGTTGCATTTAATGACAGTTAAGGATTATAATTTTTTTTTTCTGGGAGCTGAAGTTTTCTTGATGTGACTGCTGTCACTCACTACCTATGTTTGTAGCATTTTCTCTTGAGTCAGAGGGCATTGGGTTCAAATTCCACTTCTGTTGTTTAATACTCCGATGGCCTTGGGCATGTCCCTCTATGTCCCTGGGTCTGCCTTCCAGTTCTAGTCTTCATCTCTAGAATGAAGGTATTAGACTATATGTTTCTATGGTTTTCCTATTAATACTCCTATTGCCCCTCCATCTCCAAGTAGTACTGGTGGGTGTTGCTATGGAGAATGAAATTGATCCTTTTCAATTCTTCCTCCCGGTTGGGTAGAGGAGATGCAAACTCCTTCCCGAGTCTTGATTATCTTTATTAGGAGGTGGTTGAGGGCAGTGGTGTCAGACTCAGATACAAGCAGATCCATTTGGTCACCCATTGACTTAGAAAACAACAAATTAACATTTGCTTTATTGTACTATATTTTTATTTATTTTGTTGAACAGTTCCTAATTTCTCTTTAGTCACGGCCATCTACTTCTTTGCAAGCTCCGTCTCGCTAAAGATTCAATCAGCCAAACCCTCTTAAAATAATTAATTTGCTTTTTGCCAAGATACTAGAACAATATGATGACCCTCATGCTTGTGTGGTCCCATCTTCTGCTGTTTTATATCATTCATGTCTGATGCAAAGTTATTCATACGATTGCAATAGCTCAGAGCCCCCAGTTAGGAACATTTCTAACATTCACATAAAAGTTTGTCTCTCTGTTCCAACTTACATTGTTGAATTTCTCTAGCTAATCACTGGCCTCTCAGCTTTTGAAGTAAGATTAGGATACCGGAAACTTCCAAGCAAAAGAAGTAAGCAGAGTATTTTTGTTGTTCAGCCATGTTTGACTTTTCCTGATCCTATGGACAGTAGACTGGTAGGCTCTTCTCTCCTTTGTTACTTCTTGAAGTCTGTCCATGTTCATGGTCATTGTTTCCATGTTGGAGAAGCACAGGAAAGGAAAGCTGGGGGGAAAGCAGGCACTTTTGGGGAACCTCTTATTCGTTGAAGAGGTGACCTCAGCCAGCAGCTTCATCATTGGCCTTCTCTTCCAAGGTGCCAGCAGCAGCTCCATGCCTGCCGACATTGTCCTCTTCTTCTGTGGCTCCCTCTTCTTTTCAGTTTCTTCTGCTGCTCCTTGTTCTTGAGCTGCTCATGCTTTCCAGCTTGACTTATTCAGCCCCCGACAGGGCTGGTCATACTTTCTCAGCTTCCTCCTCTCCCAGACTGCGTATGTCTTTTTCAAAACTTGCAAGCGTGATTCAAGTCTGCCTTCTGGCTCAAAGGTCTTGATAGATCAGTTTGCTTTTAGGGTTGAAAGAGAATGTTTATCCCTTTGAATTACACATCTGAAAATGCCGGTCAGTTCTCAAACAAATATCCTACCTAAACATACACAAAAATACTTGCACTAGGTAAATATGTTCCTATTTGTGGCTCTGGTAAAGAGTACAAGACTTACTCACAAAACAATGTGAATAGTATAAAACAGAGGATTATCTAATCTGGTGCCACACCAGTAGCTACCATAGCTCTGCAGACACGAAGTCCCCTGGCTGGTTAGAAGGTAGGATTCCCTAGATAAGGGGAGAATTGAGTCCCTTATATCTTAATGTGCTCTGGGGCTTTGGAGCTTTTATCACAATCCATGTGTTTTATGTTATCACATAACACCGAGTTATCTGGAGTTTAAACAAATCTGTTTTTATAGAAAAATATTGTGACCCTTATCTGTCTTCTCCCACTGAAATGCCCACTGCCTACTTTTTGGTTGACGACAGCCAATTAGTGGGGTGTTGCAACCAGGCCAACACTCAGTAAGTCACTGGGAAAAGTGACTGTGCTCCTCCTCAAATGTTGCTAAAGTATTTTGGAACTCTCCCTTTTGTACCTATTGCTCCTCCATCCTATAATACTACTCATTATAATAATATATTATTAATAATTAATATAATTAAGAATAATACTTATAATAACAGCTAGCATTTCTGTAGTGCTTTAACATTTACAAAGTGCTTTACATAGGTTTCTTTTTCTCTTCGCAACAAACCTGTTAGGTGCTAGTATTGTCTCCATTTTACAAATGAGGAAACTAAGGCACAGAGAGGTCAAGTGACTTGCCCAGGATCACACAATGTCTGAGATAGGGTTTGAAATCAGCTCTTTCTGACTCGAAGTCCAGTGAGCTATCCACTGGATACTACCTAGCTGTGTAGTGAATGAATGAATTAGAAAAAAGCATTAAAAGCTAAGTATGTGCCAGGTATCTGTTATATGTTATAAATTCTTTCATCTCTCATCTTTACCGGTGAAATATAAGCTAGGTGGCACAATGGATAGAGTGCTGGGCCTGGAGTCAGGAAGACCCGAGTCGAAATCTGGCCTCAGATACTTATTAGCTGTATGACCCTGGGCAAGTCACTTAACCCTGTTTGCCTCAGTTTCTTCACCAGTAAAATGAGGATAATAACAACACCTACTTCCCAGGATTGTTGTGAGTGTTAAATGAGATAATAATAATAAAGTGCTTAGCACATAGTAAGCACCATATCAATGCTATTTTGTCATCATCATTATTATTATATATTATTTATTATTATTATTATCATTTAAAATATTTATATTCCTACTGTCTACAGTAGTACTTTGTACCTAGTAGTCAATTACTTGTTAGAATTGAATAGGAAAAGGCCCTTCCATTTAGAAAACTATTCATTAACTTGCAGCCACTCCCATGACAGAACCCTTGTAAATGTTTGCAGGCAACTTGGATTCTGGAAGATTTTAAATTTTATTTATCGAAGTGCCCTGTCAGCATTTTAGAAATTAAGTCTGCTCTCCTAATAAGTGTTTTACTGATCATTACAGGCATTTGTCAACATTATGGGCTCCTGTCCACTGTGGTCATAAATGCACCATGTCCTCACTAGAATAAATGGCTTTCTAAGGGGGAGGTGTTTTTAATGGAGAGTGAATGACGCAGGCTAGGAAACTGCGCAGGCAGCTGCCACAACTGTTGGCAAGAATGGTGAGTCTGGAGCAAAGGAGACTTTGCCCAGGCTGCCAGCCTTCTGTCCCCAGCAGCATGACTGAGGGAAGGATGCCTCTGGTTTAAGTGGATGGGACTGGGGGATGAGAGGACCCGGATCCCCAAGTCTTGCCTAAGTCTGTGTGACCCTGAGCAAGCTAGTTAACTGCGAGGAACCTCAGTTTCTTTCTCTGTTAAGTAGGGGTATTAATACCTGGAGCATTTACTTTTTTATGAGGATGCAATATGAAAATAGATGTTGGGTGCTAAAATCTTAGTACGCTATAGAAATGGCAGCTGTTCTGATCTGTTCTGGCTTATATAGAGATACTTCACAGCTTCCCAATACTTCTGTGGGTATTTCTGACTCTCACTTATGATCCTATGAATGTGTATATCAATCAACAAATTAAAAATTGTTTCTTAAGCACCTACTATGTGCCAGGCGGCTATACTTAGTTCTGGATATAGAAATCCAAAGACTGAAATATTCCCTGCTCTCAGGGAGCTTCCACTCTAACCGGGAAGACAAGAATGACATGTGAAAGTATAACCAGAACCAACATATAGGGAATAAGTACAAGGGAATACAGGGTACTTGGTGGAGGGGGGTGGGGAATGAGTAGTTGGGGGAAGAAAGAAAGGCTTCATGTGGGGGGGGG
>NW_020954551.1:12012059-12053763 GCF_900497805.2 Vombatus ursinus | reverse complement strand
AGAGAGAGAGAGAGAGAGAGAGAGAGAGAGAGAGAGAGAGAGAGAGAAAGCACTTTAGAACAGCTGAAGGTGAAAAAGGATTGCCTTGAGTGTAAAAAAGAGATAGAAAGCAGTCTTACAGACTTTAACTAATTTTCCCATGGTTATATAGCTAGTAAGTATCTGGGGTAGGAGTCACAATATAAACTGCGGGAAGGAACTGTTCCATTTCTGCCTTTGCATTCTCAGTACCTAGCACAGTGCCTGGCACATAGTAGGTGCTTAATTAAATTCTTGCTTGCCTGGTGCACAGTGGGTGCTTAATAAATGGTTACTCACTGTATTGGTTTGAACCCAAGTCCCACTGACTCCAAGCTCCACACTGTGTCCCAGGACTGCATGATCCTAGCTTTAGAGTTGGACAGGGACTTAGAGAGCATTGTATCCAACCACTCATTTTGCAGATGGGGAAACTGAGGCACAGAGGAGTTCCTGCTTTGCCTCAGGTCCTTCAGCTAGGATTTGAAGTCTCATGCTCTTGACTGCATGCCCAGAGCCCTTTCTCTACTGCCTCTCTTTTATGATCGTACCCTGATAGAGGGCACCTACTGCTGACAGGTGACTTGGTGGACAAAGCCCCCCCTGGTGCACAGTGTCCCTAGGGTTGGTGGCCCATCCTTCAAGTTCACTTTTCCAACCAAAGCATCCAGGGAAAGAGACTCACTCCCTGATCATCAGTTGGTCTTTTCAGCAAATGAGAAAGCCTGGGAATCTTGGTAGGGCCATAGCCCTGGAGAATTGACTCCAGGGCAGCCACCTGGCTCCATCCTGCACCAGAATTATCTGGATTGTTTGTAGCAGAATGCGAGTTAGTACAAACGCACCCTGGGACCGCTCTGTGCTGTCCTTAAAGCCTGTTTTCTGAGTCTGCAGCTCACGAGAGGTTACCTTTTAATGAGGTCTTTGGGGTATTTCAGGAACCTAAACCATTTGGGGGTACGATCTAAGAAGCATGAGGCTCATTCTGAATTCTCTTTTTTATGGAATGGTTTTAAATCTCAAAGTTGGCCCATGAACTTTGGTGGGGGAAAAAATATTTTCCCTAAAACTCTAGCTGAAATTGATCATTTCCTTCAGTTATTTAAAAATAGGATTCTCAGAAGGGGTCCATAGACTTCCCTAAACCGACACAGGGGTCCACCAAGAAGTTCTCGTTGCAACTAGCCATGGAATAATGGAATCTCCTCAGACACCCTAAAATGGAATGAGAGAGAATGAACGAAGGAACGAATGAAAAAACATGTCTAAAACTTCTACTCTGTGCCAGGCATTAAGCCTGTATTCTCTAGCTACAGGTATAAAAAGGTCACACAGCTCCTGGCTTTAGGGAGTTTACATTCTAACAAGAATAGAGTTTACACATGGGAGATGGTGACTAGAGGCATTGAACAGTTGGTTGGCCTGATCTTACATAAAGTAATGGTGGTACTGATCTGATTATGGCTCCTTGAACAAGAACTGGGCTGGGGAGCCGATGTCCTCCTGATCTCTGTTATCCATAGGCAGGAAATAGCAGGTCAGATGTAGGAGGGTCAGTGCGGTGTAACAGAAAGGAACATTTGTAGTTTGAGGAACTGGAGTCTTTGATGCTTATAGCTGGTATGACGTTGGGCTAGTTATTTTTATCTTCCTGGATCTTAGTTTCCCCTTATGGAAAATGGAGGGATTCTACTAGATGACTTCCCAGTTCCCTGCATACTTATATACACACACATACATATGTACATACGTGTGTGTGTGTGTGTGTGTGTGTGTGTGTGTGTGTGTGTGGTGCAGTAGATAGATTCCCATTCAGCTTCTTGAGTTCAAATCCAGCCTCAAACACTTGACCCTGGGCAAATCACTTAACCTTGTTTGCCTCAGTTTCCTCATCTGTAAAATGAGCCAGAGAAGGAAATGGCAAACCACTTCAGTATCTCTGCCAAGAAAATCTCAGCAGGTGCTAGGCAGCCTGCCCCCTTGCCTGTGGCACCTGGCTTGGACTGGGCTTTCTGGAATGCTGTAACTTATTTATGTGATTCTTTATTAGTCTTTTCATTGGTTGTTCCTTACCCTGACGCAAGGCTCGCCAAACTCCTGTTTCGGATGAGGGAAATGAGACAAGGTTTGCCCAATGATTCAGTTGTCCAGCTGAGCCTGGAACATTGGGTGGCCTCCGTGAGTCATTTTATTAACTGGGTGACAAGTGTGTGTTGCGTGGTAGGTACCGACAATTTCCCCTTTACTACATTCATCGTGGAACTTTGGCCCTACTGAGGTTTGGGCTTCACACTTCTGGCTTCTTTTAGCCAATAATAAACTCTTTTGGCCCCTTGGTTTTCTTGCCTAATAGACTTATGATTTTGGTGTCACTTATGAATTATTTGTTCTAACCTATTAAAAAAATAATCATTCCTTTTTTTTAATACCATAGTAATTTCTTTATATTGTGATTGTCCTCCTCAACCCTTCTTTGTAAGAAAGAGAAATAGGCAAACCCAATCAATTGAGTGATTGTGCCTGCAATATTCTGCACATGTAGTCCCCCACTTTTTTGTGGATATGTATATGTTATTGTTTGTTCTCTAGAATCAAGCTTAGCATTGCAATTAATCTGAGTTTGTTGCCTTTTTGTGTTATTTCCGTTTAAATCATATAGGCATGTGCCTGTTGTTCTATTGGGTCTGTTCATTTTGCACTGTTTGAATATCCCCATCTTTTGATGAATCCCTCACCTCTCCAAGGCCTTATGGCACAGTAACACTGAGATATAAGGGAGGCAACCTATTCAGCTATTTCCAAATAGGTTGTACCCACTTTATTTCCAGGTTTTATTTTCTTTTAAAATCATGCTATCATATACAAGTGTTGCTGTACAAATAGTTGGGTGGATGTATAGGGCTAGGGATCGACCTGTGATTTCATTGATATCTGGAGCTCTAGTTGAGAAAATTCCTTCTGTCACCTGTGATTGGAACCTTTGATGAAACTTAGCATGTTAGAAGGCAGCTAAGTGGTGCAGTGGATAGAACTCTGGGCCTGGAGTCAGGAAGACCTTAATTCAAATCCAGCTTTAACTAGCTGTGTGAACCTGGGCAAGCCACTTCACCCTGTTTGCTTCAGTTTCCTCATCTATAAAAATGAACTGAAGAAGGAAATGACAAATCACTCCCGTATCTTTGCCAAGAAAATCCCAAATGGGGTCACGGAGAACTGGATGTGACTGAAAAATGACTCAACAACAAAAGAAGCATGTTAGAGAATTGCCTGAAACATGGAGAAATTAAGTGACCTGCTCAGGGTAGGTCAATATCCAGTATCTAACAGAGGAGGGACCTGAATTTAGGTCATTCCAGCTTCAAGGCTGGTTCTCCATTCACTCTCTCTCTTCTCTTTAACTCCCTTGGGTAATATAACCAATGATGGGATCTGTGGATTAAAGAGACCTTCTTAGTCACTTTTCTCACATAGTCAGCCCTTAGCCCAGTGCCTGGCACATAGTAGGTGCTTAATAAATGTTTATTGATTGACTGAGTTTCAAATAATTTTTCAGAATAGTTAGACCAATTTGCAACTCCACCAACAGTAAACTGGGAGAATTTAACACAGTTGTGGCTATTCATTTCCCCCTTAATTTCTCCCCGTTCTGTCATCACCTAGTCTTTTCTGATCATGCTAAGGAGGAAAGTAATAGATTAGAGAGATAATCTTTTTTAATTCTAGTGCCTTTCCCCTGTTATTTTTTTCCCCCTTATTTATGCTGTATATAGCTTGCCTTGTATAGATTTGTTTGTTTTCTCGGCCATCAGATTGTAAGCTCCTTGAGGGCAGGGACTGTCTTTTGCCTCTTTTTGTATTCATAGCACTTAACTCAGTGCCTGGCACATAGTAGGCATTTAATCTATATATATCTATTGATTGAGCTATAATGGAAAGAACAATGGATTTGGAGTGGACCTGTATTCAAATCCCATTTCTGCCATTTTGTGAATCTATGCAATTGCTCAAGCACTCTGAGATTCAATTTCCTCATCTACAAAACAGTAGGGTTGGGCTAGATGACTTTTAATACCTGAACCAGGTCATGCTATTTGTAGACATATCTGGAGTTCACTGGTGCCTAACTTATGTGTGCCCTGAATTGCTTGGAATTCTTTGGCCAAGGCTAGAGTTTGTACTTCAGCATCAGAGCCCTGGGTTTGGTCCATCCTACTTTTCTTAATCATTTCCATTTAACTCAACTACCATCAAGTATTGACCCTGTTTTCCTCTTCCAGAAGTTCCTGCTCTACCCTGATGAGCTAGCCTTCGGCTTTTTAGCTGCTAAGTGTTTTCAAGTTGCTGGTGCTCTGATGTAGGGGGTGTTCAGAATCCCATAGACATTCATTAACTGGAACTGTAATGGCCAGAGGGAGGTGGTGTATTAAAGCTTAATGTGGTTATTATGTTGGGAGGGAGGACACAATGCCTCTGCGGGTCTCCAGGAGGCCAGCAAAAACACAATATTCCCTTATCTTGTACATTGAGCTCAAATGAGCTTTTCATCAGTGAGGAGTGCAGATTCTCGAACACTGTGGCCCCAATTATAACAACCCAATTTTGGTAACTGGAGGGATCCAATTACTTCCTATTTATACTGGATGACCAGTTGTGTTACTTCTCCTATAGTGGACCTGTCAGCTAACGGGAATACCTAGAAAACTGACAACCTGTAAAAATGATGAGACGCCCGAAAGACCCGAGCAGTCAGTGATGGAGTAGATCACTTCCTAGAGAAAGCTCTTCTGTCAGAGCCGGTGCTACATGATGTGATACATGAGAGGCCGGAGGGGAAGGCCTGGAGGATCCTCTTGGTGAAGCTGGCTTACAGCATCAGGAAACCTGGATGTACTAGTTTTGGTTTATTTGTCAACCCTTCCAACTTAGTAATACAGGCCTGGTGGCTAGCTACTCCTTACTCCTTCTGCTCATTAACTTTCCTTTAATATACTGATTAAACACCGGCTATTCTTGTAAGCTCATTGGAATGCAGGTGTATGCCTTGAAGCAATGGGGGAACTTACTCCCCTCCATCCATCACCTTTGGGCTCATCTCTGCAGTGCTCACTGGCTGCTGGTGCAGGGGAGGAGTTCAGGAAAAGCCAAAAAACACAAGGAGACTAAGCCTCTTTGGGGTGCTGGAATGGGATTTTCGGTGGCCTGAATATTCTCACTGGATGTGTGGGACCAGAAGGCAAGCTCACTGACTTGAGGGCAGAGTTTTGCCAGTGATCGATTTTTCACTGCAAAACAAATGCTTTTGTCATAAATTGAGAAGGAAGAATAATCACCTTCAAAAATGTGGTAAAAGAAGATTGGGATAGATTTCCAGTTGTATTGCTTTTTTAGCAATCTTAGGTAAATTTAATTTATTTTAAATTATTTTTTTTTAAATGAACAAAAATTAGGGTTTTTTCCTCCTCCTCCTCTCACCACTAGGGATTGCCCCATGCAACAAATATGCACAATCAAGCAAAACAAGATGCTAAGTTTCATTGTTGTTGTTGTTATTCAGTTGTTTTTCACTTGTGTCTGACTCTCTGTGACCCCGTTTGGGATTTTCTTGGCAAAGATATTGGAATGGTTTGCCATTTCCTTCTACAGTTCATTTTACAGGTGAGGAAACCGAGGCAAACAGGGAGAAACATCAGTGAACTAAAGCTGCTGGGATCACCATAAACACAGTTGACAGTCTGTGGGTGATACCATCATATCCATTCATAGTCTGTGACCACAGGGCACTAAAGCATATCTTTTCCTTTACTCACTGAGTGCCCATTTTAACGTAATTTAAGGCAAATAATGGGTCATATTGTCTCTGCAAGTATCTCTAAAAGATCTTGTTGCCGAAGGTGATTTATAACTGGCTAACCGTCCTCCCTGCCCAGACTTCCCTTTGGTAAGGGGTGATCAACCTCAGAGGGGCTGAAGAGGGGAAATGAGTGTAAATGATCCTGCTCCCTACATCCGCCTCTCCTTCCCTGAGGACCTGCGTGCTTGGCCCCTGTGACCTTGAGGAGGAGTTCCAGCAGCTGTATCCCAGAGAGATTTTCCATGGGGCTCTCACCTGGGGATGCTGTCACTATAACATCCCCACAGCTGCCCTGGAAACCTCTTATTTAACCTGGGGAACCCAGCAGCTCCGTCTCAGTACTTCTGCCTACTCCTTGTTGCTCATATCTGATGCCTCATTGACCTAGGATTTAAGATACTACACTTGTATAAATTAGAAGCATCATGGTGCCCAGGGTGAAGTGGATAGGGGATCCATTTGGGGTCAGGAGGAACTGAGTTCAAATTCTGTATACTAGCTGGGTGACTGTGACAAAGATTCTTAACCTCTTGGTACCCTGGACGGTTCTGTAAGAATGTAAGTTATAGAGAAGTTGTAGGTCTGTATATGCAGAGGGAGTCCCCACCCTGGGAGTTTTACAAATCATTGAAATTTCAGGTCTAGATCTTTCCTATCCACCTTAAAAAAGTTTGTAAATTTGTTTTTTTTTGTAGGGGTTGTTTTGGAAGTTTCTAGCACAGTGTTTGGTACATAATAGGTACTTAATAAATACTTGTTGATCGATGGATTGATTCTTCATAGAAATTCACTTTTCTCATGAATATTGACAAATGTCATGCATCTAGAAAAGAGGAGGAACATGTTTAATATCAGGTGTACTTAAAGAAAACAATATGGAAAAATGATTTGAAATTGTTTAAATCTTTGGATAGTAGAATTGTAAAGGACATTCATAATGACCTTTTCTAGTCAAGGAGGCAACAGAAGTCCAAAGAGATGAAAGATGTGCTTTAGGTCAAACAGCAAGGTAAATAGCAGGGTCAAGATGAAGCCCCAGATCTCCTGACTCTCAGGCTAGTACCATTCCTACTAGCAATCAGTATATATTTTTTGACCATCTTCTATGCACTGTGCTAGACATATGAGATACAATAGAGTATAAATAAAGGTCCCTGTTCCTCAAGGAGTTGATAATCTTGTTTTGAGAAGAAAATGGACTCACATAAAACAGCAGTGAAAGGAAAGTGGCAAACAATGCCCAACAATATAGGTGATTAAGTGTTCCATTGGGAGGCTGACTTTAAGGGAAATAGGAGCTTAAGGCAACAATTTATAAGCATTTCTTAGACATGTCCTATGTGCCTGATGTTGTGTGTGGGGATACAAAAAAAGGCAAAAATAGTTCCTACCCTCAAGGAGCTTGCAGTCTACTGAGGGAGACAACGTGAAAACCACTTTGTACATAGAAGATATATACAGAAATTTATATATACTTAAATTTATTAAGGTAGTCTCAGAAAGAAGCCACTAAAAGTGGAGTTTTTCACCTAACTAGGGTTGGGCAAAAAGGGCTTTTAGAGCTGTCCAGGACACTGAGAAATTAAAAACCTTTGCCATGTTCACCCAGCTAGTACATATGAGGGGCAGGACTTGAACCCAGGGCTTCCTGATCCCATAGTGGATTTTCAGCCCACTACACCCTAGGCACTGAAATTTAGTGGGTACTCTTTTTGCAGAATAGAAATGACTGAGTTTAGTACCTAGTTAGTGAGATACTAGTAGATACTAGGATCTTCCTTCCCTCCTACTTCCTCCTCCCCACCCCCCCACCCCCCAGCCATACTCCATATGAGCTCTTCCCAGCCCAACCCTACTCTGTTAGACTTAGGACTCTGGAGGAGGGGAGCATCAGATAAAATTGCCATGGAAGACTTCATGGAGGAGCTATTAGCCTTGAATGATGGGTAGGGGTTAGATAAACAGAGGAAAGAGGGAAGGGCATCTCAAGTCAGAACTCCAGGAGTGAAGGCGTTAAGCATTCCCTATACATGGGCCTCTAGGAGATCAGCCTGATTGGTAAAGAGTATATCTCTTGGGCAGTAAGTTTGAATGGTATATGGGATCAAAGAAATGAGAGCTTTGAAAGCCAGGCAGAACTGTCTAGATTTGACAAGGTAGGAAACCAGGAACCATCAAAGGATTTTGACCAGAAGAATTATGTATTATAATGATGATAATAATAATAATAATAACTAACAAATTATTTAATGCTTATTAGGTTGCCAGGCTTTATGCTAAGCATTTTGTAAATATCATCTCATTTAGTCCTCACAAGAATTCTGGGAGGTAGGTAATATTAATATTTTACAGATGAGGAAACTGAGGCAAAGAGAGATTAAGTGACTTTAGCAGGGTCACACAACTAGTAAGAGTCTGAGGCCAGATTTGAGCTCAGGTCTTCTTAACTCCAGGTCCAGCACTGTATCCACCATGTCACCTAGATGCCCTGTCTAAAGTAGATTTTTTTTTATACAGCAATGTTCATTAAGTAGTATCTCCCCTCTCAAATTCACTTAGTTATTTGTTATGGATTATCATGCACTTACGTGATAATCACACATACCAATGTGTAACCTGCATTGAAAGAGAGAGTTTCCTCCCCTGGCAGTTCCCTGCGTCAACGAAATCACAGGTACAGTCCTGGATCCCTATCCCTTTTCCTTTCTCTAGCTCTGTTTCATTCAGAGAACATGAAATCTCAGACTTTTCCCCACGTAATGAAAACACACAGTTTTTCAAAAATCACTTGCCTTTGGAGTCAGATGATCGATGTTCTGGTCTTACCACTGGCCCCGGCTGGTTTTATGACTTCAGGCGGCTTGCTTAACTTCTGGTGACCAGTTTCCTCATTGACTTGATGAGACTGGCTGTAATTTGGAATCCTCTTTGACTTGCAAACTCCTGATTCTCTCTAATTATGTTGGCGACTTTTTTCTTTACGTGGAAGAGTACAAATGTGCAGGTCTTTTCTGTTGAAATCAATAAGATAAAATTTAACATGGATAAGTTTAAAGTTTTGTATTTAGTTAAAAAAGAAATTTTATGAATACAAGGTGGAGCAGAGACCTGGTTCCCTTGCCATCTTGGATGAAGAGTGCACAGGTTGAATAAACTTGGTCACTGAAGACCCTTTTATTTTTCACATGAGACTCAGACTTTTAACCTTGTACCATTCCATGAAATTCTTCTTAAAGAAAGAAAAAAAAAAGGTGGGCTAATGAAACAAAGTACTCAGGATTGTGCATCCTTGGGAATCTAGATGGTGACATGATATAATTAAAAGCTATGGAACTTGAAAAATTCCCAGTTGGAAGCAGAAAAAGAAAAATTATTTAGCTAACACTTCTTAGAACGTTAAAAATCTTGGTCTTGTCTCTGCAGATTTATTAATAGCATCATGCAGCCAAGCAAAAGCAAAAATCTGTTGGATTAAAAAGTAACTGAATACTGTTTTGTGTAGAAGCGTTCATGTATTGTTTCCATAACAACTGGCTCCTGCCACCCAAGTGAGACAGGACACCTCTCTGCTGATGCTTCATCAATTATAGCATTAGCTTCCGCTGTGTCAACATGAATAAATAAAGACTTGAATTAATGCAAAAGCTTCCATTTGTCATGAACCTTGGCTAGATGGTGATTAGCATACTTGTGATCAGTGCATTGCTATAATTATGAATTTGTGGAGAAATGTAGGAATAAGGTCTGTCTAACATCAGCTGTTCTCTACTTAATTACTCAGAGACCCAGCGCTAAGGTCATTTGGTTTAGACCTTTCCTTTCTTTAAATAGAGGATATTTTAGACTTAACTGAAGTTGCAAGAGGAGAATGAAGCTCAAGGTGAATCAGGCTTTCCAGGTCCACACCTTCCACCTCCAGAAAAGAGCTTTTCTTCCTTCAATCATACCCACAACACTTTGTTTATTGCACTTGTGCCACAACATTCTACCATGCATTAGTTATTTGGTACAGGTCTTCCTAAGTTATGAGTTTCTTGAGGGTACACAAAATGGCTTATTCATCTTCTCATTTCTCTCAGCTAGATAGTACTTTGCCAACTGTATACATTATAGGAGCTCAGAAAGTGTCTGAATGAACAATTCATTGAATGAATGAACCAGGGCTTACAAGTAGCTTCTAAATATAGAGTCTAGTCACCGAGGTGAGGTTCTGCGGAGTTCGGTTCTCTTTGTCTCAGTTAGGGTTTTGGGAGCTGGGATCAACCTGCAGGAACTCTATACTTGGCTAGGCACCTGAAGAGGACTGAGCTCTGGTTCTCGCTGACAGGATGATGGACAATGACGTCTTTGCGAACTTCCCTCTCTGTAACACCATGCTAGTTATAAAGATGTACTTGTTGGCAGTTATCACCGGGCAAGTGAGTCTTTGGAAGAAAGCTTTTGCCAATCCAGAAGATGCCTTGAAGCATGGAGGTCTCCAGTATTGCCAGATGGACCCGGATGTGGAGTGATGCTGCGGAGGCCATTGGAATGCCCTAGAGAACATCTTACCGTTTCTGTTCTTGGGATCCATCTATTCCTTCCTGGACCCAGACCCCTTCACAGCCTGGCTTCGCTTTTTCATCTTCTTCGTGGGGAGGGTAACTCACACCATTGCCTACCTGGTGAAACTGAGAGCTCCCATCTGCTCAGTGGCCTATACCATAGCTCAGTTCCCTTGTGTTTCCATGGCTCTGCAGATTCTTTGGGAGGTCATAAGACACCTGGTAACCAGCAGTCAGCTATGGTGCCATCTCTTCAATGAGGGAAGGCAACAAATGCAGATTTTCCAGGGCTCCATCTCATCCCCATGTCCATCTCCCTCCTCTCACTTTGCTTCCCTGCGTAACTGAGCCAAGTGCCTGGCTGGCCGGACACTTATAGAGTATACCTGTGTGTCTTTATATCATCCTGTGTATGTACTGATATGCAGATGTTCTTTAGTTCCATGGAGCCCAGTAAAGTTGCTGATCACAGCTATAGCAAATGGAAGGGATTGGTCAGATCCAAAATCCTCCCAAGTTTGCTCCAAAAACGCAATTTTAAAAATTACTTGTCCAGTATGCACCTCCTTGCTGTCGTTCCCTTTTGCATTCTTGCATGCTGTCTCTCTCTCTTTGTCTCTCTCTCTGTCTCTGTCTCCTCTCTCTTTCTCTGTCTCTCTCTCTGTCTCTCTCTCTGTTTCTGTCTCTTCTCTCTGTCTCTCTGTCTCTGTCTCTCTATCTCTCTCTGTCTCTCTCCATAGGGTTTGAGTCCATATGAGTTTTAAGACCCTGGAAAAGGAAATGTCTGTTTTTGTTAAATATTTTTATAGCTGAAGTTTAATGAGACTAGGGCCATGGAAACAATCCATTTTAGTGTGCCCCCAGCATAGGTTTACAATATTTAGTAGGCTCAGTATCTTCTATTACACTGACTTTTTTCCACAAGAGATCAATTCAGAGGAGGAAAAGAGGTTGCCCTCCCTAGCAATAATAAGGCAGAACCAGTAGTTAGGTGTGGGTTTAGAGATGAGTAATGGATCCAACCTCTCTGAAAGGGAGAAGGGGGACAGAGTTATAACCAGCAGCTATAAATTGGGAAAAAGTTGTAAGAGTTGTAAAATAAGGTAAATAAAAGCTGACTCCTTGATGTGGCATTTTTTCTGTGGTTTAGAGACCTAGGACTGAGGACCCAGATGTCATAGCACCCTCTGGAAGTTCATTCCCAAGAAGCATACTTTTTTCTTCTTCTGTGTTTATTATTGTTGTTATTAAATTGCATTGTTTGAGAAATTGAAAAAAAAATAAAGTCCAGTCAAGACAACTTTCCGATTCAAATATCTAGTTATGATAAGGGATTCAAGGTGAAGAGCATCTCAGAATCACAGCTCTCCAGTGGCCTTCCTTTGGTCTTGTGGTTTCTTATCCGTGGGTCATCATGCGAAACACCAAACTGGTATGAAAGCAGCGAATACATCAAGAGTCTTATTAGCGCCCATTTTTAGGTCAAAATCTTCTTTTTCTTATTCCAGCACATGGGTAATATATATTTTAAGGACATTACCATAGTCATGGTAGTGGCGTAAGATTTTTATTCAGTCACAGGATTGAAAGTGCCATCTACCCTCCTGTCTTTTTTAGTTTAATTTTTTCAGGAAATCCTGAAAAAATTTGAGAGACCCTTTCTTGAGTGACTTAATCTGAACTTTCTAAGAGCAGGGGGCATTTTTAGATAATTCTCTAGACTTAAAGTCAGGAAGAGCTAATCTTTCCAAAGAATAGGTGAGGAACCTTAGCTAGCCAGTACCACAAGACATTTTGGTGGTAGTAGAAAGAATGTGTGTGTGTGTGTGTGTGTGTGTGTGTGTGTGTGTGTGTGTGGTGGGGGTGATGGTAGTAAGAGCAGCTAGGTGGCACCATAATGCACAGTGTACCAGGCCTGGAGTCTGGAAGACTCATCTTCCTGAGTTCAAATCCAGCCTCAGACACTTACTAGCTCTGTGACTATGGGCTACAGGGCATTCTACTGAATACTGAACAAAACTTATTTACTTCCTTTGTGACCTTGCTAAATTCACTTAGCCTCTCTTTGCCTTGGTTTTCTCATCTGGAAAAATGAAAGGCCTTGGTTTAGCTACCTTCTGTGGACTCTTTTAACTCTAAACCTATGATGCTCTGATTTCTCCCTTCATTTGAGGTTTCCACTACCTAAGCATTCTTCTTTCCTTCCTTCCTTCCTTCCTTCCTTCCTTCCTTCCTTCCTTCCTTCCTTCCTTCCTTTCTTTCTTTCTTTCTTTCTTTCTTTCTTTCTTTCTTTCTTTCTTTCTTTCCACTGCGCCATCTAGCTGCCCCTAAGCATTGTTCTTGAAGTTCTATCACACAGGAACAAAGCTCATGACTGATTCCACAGACACTCATTTGGGTTCTTATTTTGGCATGAAATACATCTCAGTTTTGGTGTGTGTGTGTGTGTGTGTGTGTGTATTTAAATTAAATATTTTATTGAAAACTTAAGATTGACTATTAATGTTGTTGTTCAGTTATTTTAGTTGTGTCCAACTCTTCGTGACCCCATTTGGGGTTTTATTGGCAAAGATACTGGAGTATTTTGCCATTTCCTTCTCTAGCTCATTTTACAGATGAGGAAACTGAGGCAAACAGGGTGAAGTGACTTGCCCAGGGTCATACAGCTAGTAAGTGTCTGAGGCTGGATTTGAACTCAGGAAGATGAGTCTTCCCAATTTCAAGCCCAATACTCAACCATGTAAATTTAGTAACTATTTACATTTATATCAACTAATTTTTTCCTGTAAGATATCCTATACCCTTTTCAGTTGTTCCTGCTAAATCCCCAACAGAATTCTTTAATTTTTTTTTCACCAATTTTTCTCATTCGCTTTTTCTCTCTTGAGGTCCATCTCAGACACTTACCAGCTGTGTGTGACTCTGAGAAAGTCACTTAGCCTCTCTTTGCCTCAGTTTCATCATCTGTAAAATGAGAGGGTTGGGTTCAGTGACTTCTAAGGTGCTTTGAGCTCAAATTCTTTGATCACAGCCTAGTTAGCGTGTGTGCCCCTTTCTTCAGATTCTGACTTTTTTACTTTGCCTTTTGAGCACTGAGCCATTTCATAGCATTATGACCCCTTTAAAAAATAGGTAAAAACTCAGGTGCAGCCTCTAATTTCAGAATTCCAGCAAACTTTACCATGATTGTTGTTTTTTTTTTTAAATCACCTGATGACAAGGTGACCTTGTCAATCTCTGTGTAAGGATCTGTGTAGGAGGGAGAGAATGTCAGACTGTACCTAGTTTGGTCTAAATTAGATTAGGCATCTGAGTTCATCAGCTCGCTGCACTGGTGCATTCTTTCCATAATGGGACCCAGAATGCTAATCGTGGTGCCATCTGTCATCAAGTCTTAAATTCTGCCACTTAGAAGCAAATATTTTGAAGTGAGAGGGGAAAGTTGGGAGTTGAGAAAGCTGTGAAATAGAACTATACATACTGTGAATCTGGGCATTGAGCTTCTCCCTAGGCTGGCCCACAGCTCTCCAGTGGCCTTCCTTTGCAAAGTCTGTGGTTTTCTTATCCCTGGTACCAAACTGGTATGAAGGTAGTGCATACATCAGGAGTCTTATTGTTGCTCATTTTTAGGTAAAAAAAATTTTTTTTTTTTAGGCAGTTGGGGTTAAGTGACTTGCCCAGGGTCACACAACTAGTAAGTGTCAAGTGTTTGGTCTGAGGCTGGATTTGAACTCAGGGCTGGTGCTCTATCCACTGCGCCACCTAGCTGCCCCAAAATTTTCTTTTTCTTGCTCCGACTCATGGGTAATTTCAAGGACTATACGACCATCATGGTGGT
Organism: Vombatus ursinus; assembly: GCF_900497805.2. Classification (NCBI taxonomy): domain Eukaryota; kingdom Metazoa; phylum Chordata; class Mammalia; order Diprotodontia; family Vombatidae; genus Vombatus; species Vombatus ursinus. The sequence continues at coordinate 12,039,512 of NW_020954551.1, read as the reverse complement.
AGCATAAGGTTTTTATTCAATCACAAGATTGAAAGTGCCATCTACCCTCCTGTCTTTTTTAGTTTAATTGTTCAGGAAATCCTGAAAAAATTTAAGGGACCCTTTCTTGAGTAACTTAATCTGAACTTTCTAAGAGCAGGGGGCATTTTTAGATAATTCTCTAGACTTAAAGTCAGGAAGAGCTGAGTTCACATCTTGCCTCTGACTCTTTCTAGAAGTCTGACTGTGTGCAAACCACTTAATCTTATTCAGACTCAGTTCTGAGTCCAGTCAACAAGCATTTATGAAGATTTACTATGTATATTCCAGGCACTGTGCCAAGCACTGGATGTCTGAATACAGGCAAAAAGACCCTATGCTCAAGGAGATTTCTTTGTAAGATGAGCATTAGTATTATTATTATTATTACTATTAATAAAAGTAATAAACTTTTAATAATAATAATAATAATACCTACCTTACAAAGCGATTATGAGGATCAAATGAAGTAACACATGTAAGGTCCTTTGTAAATCTTTAATCAGTATATAAATGTTGAAAATTGATATTATTCTCTGCTCCTAAGTCTTTAGTCGAGCAGCAAACATTTCTTAATCACCTACTGTGTGCTAGGTACTGTGGTTGCAAAGATGGAAATGAAACCATTCCTGCCCTCAGGATGCTCATAGCTATTTCATCCCTAGGCATTCAGGAAGCCTGGCAAAGTAGAAAGCATTAGACTTAGCATGAGAAGACCTTGCTTCTGGGTGTGTTTCCTGAAGGCTTTGGAACGGATGAGGCCCAGTTTCTGTTCCCAGGCTAACATTGTGTGGTTGGTTGAGTTGGAGGCTGCATTCCTATTGGCCCAATGTCTCAGTTTAAAATGCAGGTAGAAAGGACTGATGAACTCAGTCTTTAGAGTTAAAATTGTACATTCAAAAAAGGAACTTGAGACCTTTTAATAAACTTATTACTTTGTTACTGATGTGATTGATCACTATTGATAACTGTTCACCTTTAGTTAGACCTTTACTCCAAGATTAGTAGTGGAAATGTATTTTCCCCATTTTTGAGGTGAGCCCCTGAATCTGAGAGTCTGGCTTTCGTCATAGTCACCCAGTCCTGGGCAGGGTCTTGAGTACAGGTTTCTGACCCCCAAGCAATTAGGGGGACCCCCCCCCCATTATGGACAGTGCTTCTCAGAGATCTTCTTTCCCACAGTGCCTTGCATACATTAGATGCTTAATACATTTAATGGAATTTAATTGATAAGAAGGTTATTTACTCCAGGAAAATTTCTTAATTGGAGAAGAAATAATGTGAAAAGCAGAGGAATCGTTTTTAACCCACTCTCAAACCCTCGGCTTCAGAGTGTGGTGAGGGATGACTCTGGTCACACAGGTTGCTAACAACTTCACCCCAGTTATCCTTTTGCAACCCACAAGTTAATATTTTTCTCCTAAAGTCCAAGAGTGCAGTTGATTTTTCTCTAACAATTCAAACTAACAGACATTTATTAGTGTCCAACCATGTCCATTCAAAGATCATCTGTTTAGGGAGTCATAAACCAAGAGCCAGAAGGATGGTGAAAACATTGTACTACACCTGGGATTACAGGGGTGTGTGTGTGTGTGTGTGTGTGTGTGTGTGTGTGTGTGTGTGCGTGCGCGTGTGCGCGCATGCAGGAGACAGAGAAAAGGAGAGGAGAGGAACAGAGACAGAGTGCACACATGTTGACATCTAAAACATGCACACATAAGTAAATAGCATATGCTTTCAGGAAGGTGAGTGTCCCAAGCTCTGGGGGGATCCTGAAAGGCCTGGTGTAGGAGGAGGGGACCAGAGCTATGCTTTGAAGGAAGTAGGACTTCCTTTTTTTTTTATCTATCTATTTATTTATTGCGAGGCATCTGGGGTTAAGTGACTTGCCCAAAGTCACACAGCTAGTAAGTATTAAGTGTCTGAGACCGCATTTGAACTCAGGTCCTCCTGACTCCAGGGCCGGTGCTCTATCCACTGGGCCACCTAGCTGCCCCAGAAGTAGTAATTCTAAGGGTCCAACTGAAGAGGGAGCCAGTCCAGATGTGGAGGATACAAGTGGGTGTAGAGGGGAGGTGCAATAGGGAGCTCTGGGAACAGGTCAGCCATTTGGACTGGAATGTAGAATGTCTGAAGTGGCATACTTGTCGAATGTCTGGAAAAACAAATTAGAGCCAGGTCTTGGATGGAGGGCTTTAAATACCAAACTTTGTATTTTGTACTCAGAACAATAGAGAGCCCCTGCAATGATATGAAATGAATATGAAAGTGCAGAACATTCCTTAAGCATGAATTTTCTTTTACTTTTGGTGTTAAGAGAAGTGAATGTTTATCCCTTTTGCACCTGGCTTAAAAAGAATACTGAGAAAATCTTCACCCAAGACTGCCTTTAAAAAAAAAAAAGACCAGCCTCTTCCTCCTCTTGGCAAATAAATTCATTAGCTTTTCAATGAAAACTTTAAACCTCGAACTGCAGTGACATGAATGAAATTGGATACCCCACAAGTTGGGGGAGCCTTCCTAAGAAAACAGTCATTTTCTTGTGTGGCCAGCCTTGCCTCTAAGTTACTTTCAATTCATTTTAATTACAGATTGCCTGTCAGCCTCTTTTCAAGTGTCTTATTATCGTAAGTCGAACAGTAATGGGTCCACAGGAAGAAGAGTAAATGTCCTTCAGTGCTGGGCTAGTTTCACAGTCCGTAGGAGGTCAATGGAAACATCTCAGTGGTACCTTGTAGAACACCGCAGGTGGTACAAGAGATCCCAGGTTACTTTGCTGAGCCCTCAAATCCCCCACCTCCCCCACCTTTCCTTCTTCCAGTTGTTTCCTTTTTAATTTAGCTTTATTTGAAGCCACATTCAATAAGACATGCATTTCTCAAGAGGGAGATAATTTTAAGGCTGGTCTGCCACATTGAATGCTAATTTTTGCACCCACCCCTCCTTATTTGGGGACCTCTGATTTAGGGGAAGGGCTGTTATGAAACGGTACTCCTTTTATTTCCTTACAGGCTTTTATGATGACCATGTTTGAGAGTGTATTGCGGAGTCTGGTGGGGGGGGGCTTAGGGAGGGAGGGGGTGCTGCTGCCAGCTACATTCCCCTCCACTATTGAAAAATCCAGAAAAAAAGTGGACAGGGTGATGCCAGATGCCCCATCTGGGGCAATAATCTGACTTGGAGATTATTGGTGTAAAGCTTCCAGATGTACCAAGGAGCCAACGGCCAAATATTGGAGTCGCTGTTATAGACAGGGCTCAAAACCAAATATAATATGGCCCCTGGCTTCATGGAGTTTATAATCTAGGAGAGGGAAGGGAAGTGTTGTGCACCACTGACTAGGATTTGAGAGATGGCGCGCAGTAGGAAGCGTATGCAGAGTACTGCGCTAGTTCTGAGCAAGAAAAGGTCACTTTCAGGATTTTTTGGATGGAGTACCCTGCCTGCCCCCCGTCCCCCCATGTGTCTCTACCTCTCTCTGTGCCCTGCTCCTGTGAGCTAGAAAGATCTCCAAACACTGTGTCTCATTTTACAGATGAGGAAACTAAGGCCAGAGAGAAAAAGTGATTTACTCAAAGTCAAATATTTAATGTTAAAGCCAAGTCTGGACTTTTAAGCCTAGTTCTTTTACCATGGTACAGAGCCTCCCTTCACATAGTGTGGGCATGAGAGAGAGAGAGAGAGAGAGAGAGAGAGAGAGAGAGAGAGAGAGAGAGAGAGAGAGAGAAAGGAAGGTGGCTTGGGGATGTTGTGCTTGTGAATTGAGAAAACCTTTCCCCATTCTTAAGAAATCACAGACCTTTTGAAGCACAGAAATAGAGACACTAGAGTCCAGTTACCAGGCATTATAGTGTGGTGATTGTGTTAAATCAGACGGTGATAAGCATTTATTGTGTGTCCATGATGTACCTTGTACAGATAAATTATATTTCTGTATCAGTGACAGGCAGAGGCGGTGAAACTTTATGTATACTGAGCCTGCCTGGAAATCAGGAATGAATAATTGAATGAATGGATGGAAAACATTTGAGAGACCTGGATTCCAATCTTGCATTTGACATGGACTGATGATTTTGTGACTGGTCATGTCCATGTAAGTTCTCGGTGCCCCAGGAAACTCTCAAAGACTTTAAGTTACAGAGAAGGTGACAATATGCATTGGTAGAGGGAGGGAGTTTCCTCACCAGGAGCTCCTTATCACCCCTTCACAATCTCTGTCTCTTTCTGTCTTTCTTCTCTTCCTCCTTCCCTCCCTCCTTCTTCTTTCTCTACTTTCTCTCTTTTATTAGTGGGGAAATTTTCAGTTTGTAATAACAGCATTGAGACTATGATACTGCTTCAGATTGGGCTACAGGCATGCAGATATTTTTGATGACTAACCAGCATTCATGGTCTAGAGAGAGGAGATGTTCATTTCTAGAAATTTCTTTGAGTAGAGAAAAGTTAGTATGGGGACAGAATTTGTAAAGGTCCCAATTACAGGATCTTGATGCTGGAAGGGAGTTAGAGGCCGCCATCACAATCTGTCCCCAAACAAAGACATCCCCTAGGAGATATGTCTCACAAGTGGTCAACCAGCTTTTGCTTGAAGACCACCAAAGACACGGAAATACCGTCTTTCAAAACATCACGTACGCTTTTTTGACTATTCTAATTGTTAAGAAGTTGTTGTTATTGTTTGAATATCAAGTCTGTATTCACCTCTTTGCATTTCTGCCATTGTTTCCGATTCTGCCTTCTATGGCAATGCAGAACAAGTTTTAGCTGTCTTCTAGGCCCATCAAATACTCAAGATCAACCATCTTGGGATCTTCTCATGGCATAATCTGGAGGCCCTTCGCCATTCTCTCTGCTTCCAGCATATCAGTCTCCTTCTTAAAATATGGCACTCAGAACCGAAGACAATACTACAGATATAGTCTGGTCACCCATAGGGAATACAACAAATATTAGTCTCCAAAGTAGCTTCTGTCAATCTCAAAAGGGTGCTCTAAGCTCTCGCTGCAAGACTTTTGCACATACAGATGAAAGCCTGAGCAGAAGCAACTTGGCCAGGTGGAGCCGGTCTTTCCTAACTGAGAGGGCAGAAAACAAGAGCTCCATCCATGTCATGAATTTCCATCCTGACCAATGTTAACAATTAGGGGTTTTGTAGGCATTCAGTCATCTGCCTTAGATTTCATGTTGCCATTGACGTTGGGGTGGCTGAGCTTTCAATCCCCACGTGGAAGAATCTGTCTCTGATTTGCGATTGGGCATGCTGCACTTGCTTAACTGATAGGATTTTTGTGCTTATCACAAAGAAAAATAAAAATTCCTCGAGTGATCAGCTGGCAACTTTTTATATAATCATCTCATCTGGTAGCAATGCTCAGAAAAAAAAGGGAGGGCAAACCTCAGAGTTCTAAAAAAAGGCCAAGATATAATGTTTTAAAAGTCAGAATGCTCAGAATATGCTTAGGTCCCCCCCTCCCCCTTACTGATGAAACTGCTTAACAACTCACTTTTTATTTAAAATTTTTTTATAGATTTTTTTTTTGTCTTTTGTGCTGCAGTCATATCTGGCTACAATTCTCCCCATCAGACACCTTATATAAACTTATGCACCCAGAGTCCCTACTTTTAAGAAGGCAGAATTATATTTTATAATTTTTAATTTCTTGGCCCAAGATTGGTCATTCCAATTAATCTGAACTTTTACCTTTTGTCATCCTTTTCATGGCCATCCGACATTGTGTATATAGTTCCCCTGGTTCTCCTTTCTTCACCCAGATTGCCTTCTTAGAGGTTTGTCTAAGGTTTTCTGTATTCCCCATTTTCATCATTTCTTGGAGCACAATAATATTTCATTATCTTCCTAGACCAGAATTTGGTTGGCTATTCACTACTTCATGGGGACCCATTCTGTTTCCGGTTCTCTGCCACCAAAAAAGTGCTAACAAAGATTTTGTTATATATGGGATTTTCTTTCTGTTTTTGACCTTAAGTATATACCCAGTGGTGGGAGAACTGGACCAAGATCACAAACAGTTTATTCACCTTTCCCCTGTCGTAATTTCTAGTTGTTTTCCAGAATACCTCCTGTTGTTCAGCCATGTCTAACTCTTTTGTGACCCCATTTAGAGTTTTCTTGGCAAAGATTCTGGAGTAGGTTCACCATTTGTTCTCCAGCTCACTGTACAAATGAGAAAACTGAGACAAACAGGGTTAAATGACTTGTCAAGGGTCTGAGGTGGAATTTGAACTCGGGTCCTCCTGACTCCAGGTCCAGTGCTGTATCCACAGAACTACCTAGCTGCCCATAGTCATTTCAACACAGAGATGATTTCTATCTTTTGTCATCTTTGCCAGTTTAATAGGTGTAACTCGAAGCTCAGAGTTGTTTTAATATGCATTTTTTTGTCATTAGTGATTTAGTACATTTTAGAAATCTGATTGTTGTTCATTTACTGACAGTTTCTTTGGAAAATTGTTTATCTTTTGATCACTTATCAGTTGTAGGAATAACTCTTGATCGTATAAAGGGCTGAAATGACTTTGAAATCTGTTGCAGCTCGAAATCTACAGCTTGGTGACCTCAAACCAAGCAGAATGAGGGTTGGTGGAGGGTCCGTTGAGATTCATTGTCCATCTGTTAGGACCCACCTGTACTCACCTGCATGAGCCTTCTTTAGACATCTCAGTCTAAACCTTTAGAAAAGCAAGATCACATGTAACTGTTTCAACCAACATATGGAGGAGACTAGCTGGGGCTGAATTAATAAACTACCGAGTTTCTTCTTCCTTCACTGTGTGTGTATGTGTGTGTGTGTGTGTGTGTGTCCATCCATGTGTGTCCACAAGTGCCTACACATCAATTTGGACAGTTCCCAAGATGAGGAATCTTGGGGTTCTAGGCTTGGCAGTGTTATCATTACTTAATGGAAATGTCCACATGTCAATTTGGACAGTTCCCAGGGTGAGGAATCTTGGGGGTTGTGGGCTTGGCAGTGTTATTACTCGATGGAACTGGTCTTCATGTCAGGGGAAAGCCTATTATCTTTGCCTGGTGCTTTTACAATTCTGACTTTTCATTCTTTTAACCACCTAGGTGATTGAACAAGCAATTCTGATGGTCGTTACCAATGAACCATTTTATTGAGTTAAAAAAATTTAAATGCTATGAATATTCAAGAAGGATATTGAAAATAAAAATATACTACCTACATAATAATAGTTACCATTTATGCTTTACATAAATATTATCTCAGTATATTATTTCATTGGATCCTAGAACTAGGATGTAGGTGCCGTTATTATCCCCATTTCATAGCTGAAGAAACTGAGACTAAGAGGGATTAAATGGCTTTCCCAGGGGCACAGAGCTAGGAAGTATCTGGGTCAGGATTCAAACTTAGGTCATTCTGATACCCAATCCAATACTCCAACTACCATTCTACCTAGCTGCATCAAAAAAATTAGAAAGAGAGCGGGTGACTGTTGATTGGGGTGTGGCTGAATGATTTGTGTGGCATTCATAGAATGGAAAATTTTCCTGCTGCAATAGCTGATGCCATGTATGGGAGGATTTGCATAAAGAGATGCTGAGTAAAGAAAGCAGAATCACCAGACCACTGTATAGAGTGACCTCTGTGAGAGAAATGAGAGCACTGAGAAACAGTTAACTCAGTTCTCCTTCTCTATCACTTTGAATTCACTTTATACATATTTTGTATTTACTTAGATTTATGCAGAGGTAGCTAAAGCATTAATTAAGCACCTACTGTATGCCAGGCACTGTGCTAACAGGGGATGCAAATACAAGTAGGCAAGATAGTGCCTGCCCGCAAGGAGCTTGAATTCTAGTATGGGGGACTCAAAAGAAAATTGAGAGAATGGGAGGGACCCAGCAAGTCCATTTTCCTGTTGGGATGGAGATAAGAATGATGGAAGAAGGTAGGCAGCATGGTGAAGAGATGGCCAGGAAGGGGCATGGGTACCTGGTAGAATAAAGAGAAAGCTCACCTCTGAGAGCCACCACTTACCTTCAGTTGAAATAGGTTTCTTGATAATAGAGATTATTTCATTTTTCTCTTTTATTACCATTTTCTAGTGCAGTACCAGTAGTGTAATTAAATATGCTTAATGCATGCTTATGGAGTGAATGAAAGATAAATTATGATGAGCAATCTTATTATTGGAGGACTGATGAGGACATAAACCTTCTGCAGGAGAGGAGTGGGGGATTATGGATGTGGAAGGTGGCATCTGTAGGTTTTTGTTTTTTTTTGGAGGGGAGGTTCTGTTGTTTGGCTTTGCCTAAATGTTTTCCTTTGTAATTAAGATGGGTCTGATGCCAGGCCTGGTGTGGTGGAAAGGTGGGGGGTGGAGTGGGAAGAGAAAATGACATTATCCCAATATAAAAGCCAAGAGGCAACAATAAAACTTTAAAACAATCTCAGAGAATGCACATTGCCTTCCTGCAGTGTATGGTCACACCCCTGCTCTGTTTTATTGAGAGGCCACACAGATCACTAATGATACCCTCCCAATTCCACAAGGCTGGGCAGGGCCTCTGGAGAAGGGTGGGTGAGTGAAGAAAGGCAGGGAGTTGGATGGGCAGGTTGGAATGAGTGAATGAGGCTGTGGTTGGCCTCTAATTGGTAGGTGAGCTTTCTAGCCTGAAAGAGGTCAAGAGTGATAGGAGTTCTGCTTGTCTGGTAAGCAGATTGCTATTTAATTTGAGAAGGGAGAAGGGAGTTTAAAAGAGAGCCAGGCTAGAAGGAAAGAATTGGAAAGGTCCACTGCCAACTCACTGCCTTATATTTCATGCCCATGTGGAGAATGGAACATGAGAGAGAGAGAGAAAGAGAGAGAGAGAGAGAGGGAGAGGAAGGAAGGAAGCAAAAAAAGAAAGAAATAGTCATTCTTTATATCTTTGCCTCTGGGAAACCTGTTGGCTCTCCAGTCCTCTGGGAAAGCGGGAAGTAGTTATACAGAAGCACTCTGCCAGGACCCTAATATTTCTTCCAGTGGGAAATAATTTCAGGTAAAATCTAAGCATTGCTATACCAGAGCCTGGGATGTGTACAAAAAAAATGGCAACAAGTATGAATTTATCTAGTGATTAAGTGATTTTCCGCCTGTTTTTCTCAGCATAGTAGACCAGAGCGTTAGCAAAATGGAGACATTGTCATCCTTTAAAGTACATTAAAAATACCGAAGCATCCTCCCCAAACTCGATTGCATAACTTGCTCTTCAGGAAACAACAGTTCCATAATTCATAGTGTTGTGAATTGTTTTGATGTCAGAAAAATGACACTCTAATTTGGCAGAGGCAAAATAGCATGGGGGAAACACCACAGCAGGAAACTCCTACCTAGTGGAATAGAAATGAATGTGCTTGGCCTATCGGTATTAAAATACTTCAAGACTGAAACTGACTCCTTGTAAAATATCTGCTCTCAAGTCCAGGGACAAGTGGGACCTGATGGGTCAGTTTCCTATTGGACCTTGAGCCAGTTTTGAAGGACAGCTGAAATTACTCAGTCGCTGAGCCAGCTGATTCCCTTACAATCTGGGAACTTTGTCACATAACGAATGATCAAATTCCTGGCCTGGGTGCCAGCGTTCATAGCCCCACAGTCAGCACACTGTGTGAACACCTGCATCGGTTCCTGGCTAAGCTGGAGGAGAGAGGGATGGGAGACAGAGAGAGATGGAATGTGGCTGGAGTGTGGGAGCCAGTGTGGAATATGCCTACCCTGAGGATTCAGGCAGATGAAAGACCTGGCGTATGATCATTACAAGTGTGGTCCCATAAGTTAGTCTATCAACAAATGTTTAATGTGGCCAGGCATTAAGTTAGATAAACATTATGGGAAAAAAGAGCAATATATGGAATGTCTCTTATCTCTCTCCCTTCCTCTTCCCACTGGCCCCGTGCTTAGCTAACAAAGCATGTGTCGTGTGTGTGTGTGTGTGTGTGTGTGTGTGTGTGTGTGTCTCTCCTGCACCTGGCTTAGTTCCTTGCATACAGCAGGAATTGAAACAAATCTTTGTTGAATTGAATCACATTGAACTGATAACATCCCTTCATTGTCCCATTGGTAGGGGGATGATACCGCCATTTTATGAGTGTGGCAGTTTTAAAGAGGGAAAGAGTTCGTGTTTGGATTTTGCCTTGTGTCTTAGAACAGATGGGGGAGAGAGGGAGGTGATGAGTCAAGCAGGAGGTCAGTGTGTCCATGATGTGCAGAATACACAGCAAATCCTAGACAAAGATGGTGCAATGGATGAGATAGGATGGTAGCTGTGGAAAACATCCTAAACTCAGGTTTAAATCCTAGCTCTGGCACTTGCTACCTATAATGACCTGAGACGGAGCACGAGGCAGCAAGGTGGATACAGTGCTGGATTTGGAATCAGATTGGGCCTCATTATACTTACTCACTGTGCGACTCTGGTCATTGAACCTCTCTGGGCTTCTGTTTCCTCATCTGTTAAATGAAGGGGTTGGATTTGACCACTAGGGTAGCTTCCAGCTTTGAATCTATGATCCTAGGTCCTCAGTTTCCTCATCTGTAAAATGAGGAGAGTGAGACTTGGAAGATCTCTGAAGTTCATTTCAGTACTATATCTATGGCTCTGGGATCCTAGATGCTTTGAGTTGTTTGTAGTAGTGATGGATGGTCTTCAGCCTTCCATACTCCCACCCTCCCACTTTGGGCTAATGGTATGCATCCATTGTAAAACAGCTGGCTGCACTTAGTGGTGTAGCCTGAGGCTCTGTTAGTGATGCTGGTGAAGGATTTTCCAGGGAGATGTGCCAGTTTTATTCTTCAGCAGAAAACAAATCCCGTTGAGACTCTGAAGTGATATCTTTTAAGATTTTTAAATAGCACTAGCTTAGTCTCACCTGGTTGGGCATATTTCATATAAAAGGGAATCAGGAGATCTTGGGACTGGTCCCCATTCTGTGTGTGACTTGACACATTGCTTAACCTTTCTGGGCCCAAGAGGGTTTCCTCATTTCCTCTATCTCTAAGCTCTATGATTCTATAAAAAATCACTTTTATTTTAAGAAGAAAAACTCCCCCCTCCCCAAGTTTAGGGCATCAACTAGACAAAAACACCACTAAATTGCTCAGTCAGTCCACATATATTTATTAAGCACTTACTATGTTCTAGGAAACTAGATGGTATGGTGGATAGAGTGTGGGGCCTAGAGTCAAGAAGACTCACCTTCCTGAGTCCAAATCTGGCCTCAGACTGTTACTAGCTGTGTGACCTTGAACAAGTCACTTAACTCTGTTTGCCTCTATTTCCTCATTGGTGAAATGAGCTGCAGAAGGAAGATGAGATGAGAGAAGATGAGATGAGAGATGGAGAAGGAAATGGCAAACCACTAGAGTATCTTCGCCAAGAAAACCCCAATTGGGGTCACAAAGAGTTGGAAATGACTGAAAAATGGCTAAATGACAACACGTTCTAAGTATTGGAAATAAAAAGGAAAGCAGAAATATGGCCGTTGATATGAAGGAGCTCCCATTATGGGGGCAATGGCGGTACATAGAAGGACTAATCAGAGAGTAGGTGGAAGATGGTCTCAGAGGGATATGCCCGGGGAGAGGAGACTCACTGGGCCAGGCCTCCTGCAGAAGGTGGGATTTGAGATGAATCTCGAAGGAAGCCAGAGTAGCCAGGTGCCCGAGGGGAGACGGGAGGGCATTCCAGGCATGAGCCATAGCCAGTACCAAGGTGCAGAGTCAGGAGATGGAATTTCCCATGTGATCAATAGCCAGCCATTGACCTCAAAGACCTCACGTTCTAATAAGTCACATAGGCAAGAAGTCACATGCCAATAACTAGGTACGTACTAGATACATGCAGTTTAAATGGCAGACAATGGGAGGGCCCTAGCAGAGGGAGAAAAGGAAAGACCGCCTGGAGACTCTCCCTTGAGAGTTTGAAAGCAGGAATAAAACAGAGTTTGCCCCAATGGAAAAGCATCCTAAATTTAAATCGATTTGTGTTTTAAAATTTTACATGAGATCTTTTATCTTGGTAAGTTGAATGATTAAAATATGACAGAAGGCAGCCTGCTCCCCCAGGGTTAACATCTGGATTTGTTCCATGCTTATTTTTAGTAAAGTCAATGATGACAGCCGGCCCAGGCAGCAGGAGGGCTGCCTCAGTGGTTGGCAGGTTGCTCAGTCCAATGCTGAAAGATGTGTGAGGATGGAACTCTGGGAGATTTAGGAGAGACTTTGTCAGCCAGCCCCTGGAGGGCTTATTTGGAAGTGTTCTCTAACTCCCCTAAAAGCAGCGGTTTTCTGGGACATTTTGGCTGTGGAAGCTGCCACGTAGACCCTGGGATGGATGGCCTGGGATGCAGGCACATGTTGCCTTAGAAATGACATCTGCCTGCTCATGATGGCCGTGGCGAAGCTGCTCCCAGACATGACACATGTTTTATCCGAGCTGAAAACACTACTGCGTCTGTAGGCTGAGAGAGCAGAAACCTACTTTAGGAAGGAGGAACCCGGCTCTTTACCTGTTCTCTGATTTGCCTGAGGTAATGGTAGTAGAAATCGTGATGAGACATGGTCTAGTTTAGCAGAGTGAGCGCCAGCCTTGCAGTGAGGAAGCCCTTGTCTCAGGTCCTGACACGACTGCCCGCATCACCCTGGGCAAGTGCCCGGGGCAGCTTTCTAAATGCATAAATTATCCAGCAGGTGCCCATCTGCGCGGAGAGAGGAAGTGTCCACATACCAATGAAATCACAAGTCTAAATCACAAGTTTTTTGTTTTAGACAAAAAAGAAGTCTTTGAAAACCTCTCTCCTAAATGTGACAAGTTATGGCATTGGTATGGGGATGCTTAACCTCACCACACTTGTTACATGTGGCAGGGCAGAAGCCACGTTGCCACAGAGAGAAAATGGGGGGCCACAGATGGAATTGGTTGTCTTGGAAGGAAGCGAGTTCCCATGACTTGTGTGACATGTTTACTATTTCATACATTAACAGTAGAATGTAATTACAGCCTGGACAGCCTTGGGGGTCCTCAAGCAGAGATTGGACAACCACTTGTTGATTGAATTTATGTAGGATTTAGGACTAACCTTAGCAGACATCTCGTCTGGTCCCCTCAATTTCCAGATGAGGAAACTGAGGCATAGAGAGGGAAGTGCCTGGCCTGAGGGCAGGCTAGTCTTAAGTAACAGAGCAGAGATTCAGTCCCAAGTCCCTCAACTTCTTGTTCCCTTCCTCCTGGTCTGTCTTGTAGTAAGGAGTCCTTTTCAGGTGTGGTCTGGACTACATGACCCCTGAGGACCCGCTCAACCCTGCAATTTTATGATGCTGTGGTTCTGTGAGACAGAGGCTGGTTGTGTCCTCACTGGTGCCAGCCAGCCCTCATACCCCTGATCCTTCCCTGCCCTTTTCACTACCATCCATTCCCTGTCTGCCCGTTCTGTGTCTCTGAGCAGAGAAGAAACTCCCACAGCTTTGAAAACAGTGACCTCTCCATTCAGATGCTTGTGCCTCTGAACAGCAGGAGCAGCTCAGGTGAGCAGCGATACCTCTTCCCTTTATGCCCTGGGCAAAGCAGTTTTCTTTTTGGAAATCTTTTACTTCCTTCTGAAACCATCTAGCCACCCTTGGCTCTCCCGCTGTATTAGGACTGGAAGGCAGCTGTTCAATTTCTTGTTAAGTTTTCCCTTCTCCAGAGTAACCCAGGTCACTGTCTTCATTGTCCTCAAATGGACACTCTCTACTCTTATCACTTTCCTTTCTTAAATGTGACACATGGGACTGAGCACAGTGCTCCAAATGTGGCCTAACTAGAGCTGAGGACAGTAGGGACCATTGCCTCCCTTCCTGGACCTGACCATTCTCTCTGCAGGAACCTGGAGGGGCAAAGACAGGGCAGTGCTGCTCTTTATCCTTGGGTTAAATAGAGAAATAAATGAATGCATGAATGAATAGACAAATAAACATTATATATGTGTGTGTATAATATAAATAGTATATATACACATATATATAAAATATATACACACACAAATATACCTTTGTAATTATATTTAAATTGAACATTCCTATATGTGTCATGTATGTATATATGTGTGTGTGTGTGTCTATGTGTATATATAGATATAGATAGATATATAGAGAGACAGGTAGTTTGTAACAGTTGTACTATATAAACAACAAGGCTTAAGATTATAGGTGCTGAGCTTTCCAAGTTTCATTTTTTTCAGAATACTTCGAGGAATGCAAAAGTAAAAATGCGGGTTTAATAATAAGAAAAACCATATCTGTTTCTGGAGCGGTCTTGGGATTTTGTCAGTGTTGGGGCATTCCCAGGGAAGAAATTGCCTCTACTAGTGCAGACAGGCACTTTCTCGGCAACTTATAGTCCTTGAGAATTTCCAGGGAACCCTGAGAATTTTTAAGTGACTTGTCCGGAGTAGGACTGTCAGTCTGCATCAGATGAGAGACTTGAACCTTGGACTTCTCCTGACTTGAGGCCAGCCCTCTATAATTAATGTTTTAAGGTTCTTTAATATTTGCAAAGTGATGCATGGGCATTATCTAGTTTGATCCTGATGACCACTCCATGAGGTATACGGTTCAGGTATTATTAATATTATTATTATTATTATTTTAGGCAATTGGGGTTAAGTGACTTGCCCAGGGTCACACAGCTAGTAAGTGTCAAGTGTTAGGTCTGAGGCCGGATTTGAACTCAGGTCCTCCTGAATTCAGGGTCGGTGCTCTATCCACTGCACCACCTAGCTGCCCCTCAGGTATTGTTTAATCTCCATTTTACAGATGAGGAGACTGAGGCTCAGAAAGATAAGACTAGGGTTACAAAGCCAGTAAGCCTCAGAGGCAGATTTTGAATCCATCTCTTCCTAATGCTTAATTTCCGTTCTATCCCCAATACATGAGGAACCATGGCAGGGATTGCTGCAAGTCTAAACCAAAACTTTCTCCAAACTACGGTGCGGTCTCTGGTTATACCCATCAATCCATCCATCCACACATTTTTAGGAAGCAGCTACTTTGTGCCAGCCTTTCTGTTCAGTCCTGGGGATCTAAGTAGAATGGGGAGACAGCCCTTGTCCCCAGGTGGGCGTATTTGCCTGCCTATGTGAGACCTCTGTGATGTGTGTAACCATTTTCTCACTTGGGTAGCATAATTGCTTTTTGATGACTTATCAGTGAAACTGAAGCACGTAAATATTAGGAAAACTAAACAGTCTCAAATCTATACATCTCTATTTTTCAAAGGGCAATTTTGAGGGATCTGTTTTGAGAATGAAAATGTTTTTTGAAGACTGAATTAAAAACAGTAACATCCTATAGCATCTTACTTATATCAGAGATCCTGTTTTCAGACCGCTGAATGACCAGCCTAGGTTTTGTCCACCTGCCATAGAAAGCTCTGGCCATTATTTGGCAGGATGCACCCACAAAGCTGCCTCAGCCGGCCTCCCGTTCATCTCCAATGTTTACTTGCCATCTGTCAATGGGATGTGATAGATGCCGTCTCGTCTGCCATCCTAAAACAGAGAGTTGAGCTTCCAAGTGTGCTCTGCCATCTATTATTTTCATCTACCGAATAAAATGCAAAACTCAGATAAAACTAGAGTAGACAGCTCTCTCTAAATCAGTGTCTCTGATTCTGTGCACCCCTTGCTGGTTTATGTTGAGTTTTTATGGATGGGAAATAGTGGATACGTCTTTCCATTTCTGCATTGCTTAAACACCCTGTTGAGGCCCAGGTACTCTGGGTGCTTCCTATGGTGGCCCCTGATAGGCTGACTTGGGGTTATGTTTACCCAGAAACTTGGCATGGTCCCTGGTGATCTCTGTTAGGCTGTTCGGCTCTCTTATCAGATTTAGGGAGCATCGACTTATTAAGCTGACACTTTCTGGGTTTTTATTAATATCTGCCTGACAGAAGCAGGGTGGCCTCAATGAGGAACAGATGTGAGAATCCAATTATGATTAGAAAACATGAAGGTTTGGCTAGTTAAGGACTTTGAATGCCCAAACCATAAATTCTTTCCCCAGTGCCAATGTAGCATCTGCAAAGTCAGGATTGCTGTTGCTGGAGGGAAGACTAGCCAGGAATGAAGGAACACGTGAGTCGGGGATGTCATTTGCTCTTTTTCCACATGACTTGGACAATCTTCTGATTGCATGGTGTTGGGTCACACAGAAGTGGAACACCCTTGGGGATGAACATGTCCGAAATTCCAAACATGAATGGGATGGCCAAATGTCTTCCTTTCCTGAAATAGGAATATCTGGACCTTAATGGTGGGCATCTAGGTGGCACAATGGATAAAGCTCTGGGCTTGGAATCAGGGAGGCACATGTCTATGAGTTCAAATCCAACCTCAGATATTTACCAGATATGTGTGACCCTGAGAAAATCACTTAACCCTGTTGACCTCAGTCTTCTCATCTGTGCAATGAGCTGCAGAAGGAAATTGCAAACCACTTTAGTATCTTTGCCACTAAAACCCCAAACAGGGTCATGAAAAGTCAAGCATGACTGAAACTACTGAACAACAGACTTTAAGGGTAGAGGGAAAAAGCCATAAAAAAAGGTGAAACCTGGTAAAATTTGGGGTGAAGAAAGTTTTCCCAAAATGGTTTCCCCCAGGCAGGCTAATAACTCAATTCAGAAGACTTGTGCTATTTTTTTACCTTGACATTATAATATTGTGACCTATTGTGGTAGAGTGAAAAGAATGGTGCTTATGGCTGGGGGTAGGGAGATTGTCATGCCCCTCCATCTAAATATATGACAAGTCTTTTGCTGTCTAGGGGTCTCAGTTTTCACATCTGTAAAATGCCATCGTTGAACTAAATGATTTCCAAAGTCCCTTCCAGTTCTAAATCCTATGCCACTTCATCCTTCTTTCAGAATAAGTCAAGCCAACAAGCATTTATTAAGCACCTGCTCTTTGCCAGGCACTATGCTAAGCACTGAGAGGTGAGAGGTAGTCGAATTTTGGTAAATCCTGATATGTTCTGCCATTCATTCTTTGTATTTTACCTATAGAGAGAAGGAAGAGTGCTGGATCAGGAGTCTTGGGATCTAGGTTTGAATCTCTGTTTGACTGCTTATTACTATGTGAACCAGGACCTGATACTTTACCTCTAAGTTTCTTCAAATATTAAATGAGTGAATTGGACCCAAAGTCCCTTTCAGGTGTAAATCTATGACCCCACGAAAGTGGTAATGAAAATCCCAAGGGGAAAGAGGCTGGTTTAGCTATGGTGACCTTAACTCTTAGCATAGCTAGGAAACCCTTTTCAAATGGTCAGATAGTGATTCTTCATCACTAGGTACACGTTGACTTTCATTTTTTTCAACTGGTTCTGAACAAAGAAATCAATGCTAATTTTCAGATATGGTGCACACGATGGATAGATTGAAGAACCTGGAATCAGCTGGACCTGAGGTCAAATCCTACCTCAGACACTGAATAGCTGTGTCACCCTGGGCAGGTCACTTAACCTTTTTGCACCTCAGTTTCCTTATTTATGAAATGGGCATAATAATAGGACTTACATACAGAGTTTTGTGAGGATTAAATGAGATAGTATATACAAAGCTCTTTTTAATCCTTAAAACACTGTATAAATGCTAGTTGTTATTAATGTAAATCCTATATACTTATAGTATAAAATATCATTATATTATAAATATTATTATGTTATATACTTTATATTAAAATATATTTTTATAAACATAATTGTGGTCACATAGTGCTTTCCTTCAGCATAGTGCTGATAGGTTTGGTTTGGCTGAGTATATCCATTGGCTGAGGAAAAAAAATAAGTTAACTCGTCTAGTTCTTTATTATTATTAATAATACTTCCCTTCCTGCAAGTTAGGAAATTGATAATATGAAATTGAGGAGTCCTTCCAAGTGTGTTCATTGAGACGATCAGTATCATTCCTGTACCTTTTGATTATTAGTAAGCCTCCACATTAGTAAGCAAGGGCGCTCTCTTATAGTCAGAAAACCAGGATTCAGCCTCACCACGTTACTCACCCTTCACTGCTCTCGTTTCCTTACCTAGAAAATGAGGAATTTGGTCAGATTTTTTTGTCCCTGAACTTCTTTTTTTTCCAATATTTTGTTAATGATAATTCAATAGAATTTGATTTCCTTTGTAATCCTATGTACTTTATTTTATACATCTCAGAGCATTATTCTGAGAAATCCAGAGGCTTCCTGCCCAAAGGGTCCCTAACACAACATGGGTTAAGAATCCTTGAACCAGTTGATCTATGTGGTCCCTCCTAGGTCTGGCAGCCTACGACTTCATGTCGTTCAGTTGTTTCGGTTGTGTCCAACTCTTTGCGACTGTTTGGGGTTTTCTTGGCAAAGACACTGGCGTGGTTTGCCCTTTCCTCCTCTAGCTCGTTTTATAGATGAGGAAACTGAGGCAAGCAGGGTGAAGTGACTTGCCCAGGGTAACACAGCGAGTAAGTATCCTATCCTGGATTTGAACTTAGGAAGGTGAGTCTTCCTGACTCCATAATTGTTTGTAATTTCAGTAGGCTCACGGATCTGGAGCTTGAAGCAGTCTTAGAGGCCATCAGTTATATGACTTATCCAAGATCGCAAGTGTCTGAGGTAGACTTGAAATCAGAACCTCTGACTATAGCATCAGTGTGATTTTTCTTGTAATAGTGCTGGAAACCCTTGTTTTACTGATGAGGAAACTGAGGCTCATCTGTGAAGAAGCTTAGCATGAGACTCCTGAGGAGAATTCAGTCTCCTGGGATATTACTGATCTCTAGACATTGACATCCGTGTCAATGACAGACTGGCCATTTAAATTCCCCTTACCTTATTTTATCCTTTCTTGAAGTGGAAGTAATGACAGTACCACCACCAGAGGAGAATACAACTTAATCCCCATCTCAAATGCTTGGATAAATGGCAGTGGGTATATGTCAGACATTAAAAGATACATCAGCATTACATTTTTATCACCAGAGAATAAAACCCAGGAAAACCTACATAAAAATGGAAATATTTAAAACAACAAGTGAAAATAAAGTGGTTTTTTTTTTTTTTAAGATTTCATTCCTTTTTTTTTTTATGGGCAATTTGTTGTCTTTATTGCCAAGGAGAGAGATAGCATGTGAAAGAGAAAACAAGGAAGCGTTTGGAAGCATCTTAGAAATGATGGCGCTTGGTGCTGAGTGAGTGTGTCAGTGTGTGTTTGAAGAATTGGGGGGCACGGAGGACAAGGGGAAAGCATTTGTCATCTTTTAAGTGAGAAGAGCTGGAAGAGATCTTAGACATCAGGTTTATGGATGAGCTATCTCTAGAGAAGGAAAGAGACTTGGCCAAAGTCACATCGATAGTCTTCAGCAGCCATGAGATTCTCTCTCTCTCTCTCTCTCTCCCTTCTCCCCTAACAACCCTCTCAGCTGTTGAAACAAACCTCTGACGTGGGTCCTATCACCCTCAAGTGTTCTTCTTTGCCTCTTTTCGTTTGCCTTCCTGGCCCAGTGATCTAGCCCTTGAACAAGATGGTTCCCAGGCCCAGTGAAAATAAGAATTTATTCTCTTTCCAGACCAGCAGCCTTCCTTTACTCAGAAAAAGAAAATGTTCATTTCTTAGCTCCTGAATGACTAGAAGGCGGAATGGAAAAGGCTTCCTCTGCAGCCAGCAGGTATTCCTGGATTCTGTCATTTGTATTGATCCCCAAGGACAGTGAAAAGTTAAGACAAATTCTCAGTTGAGCCTTTTACAGTGGACAGGTCCTTTTTAGTCTTTTCTTTGTAGAAATCCATAGCGATTCTTAGTTGGGGAGACAAGGACCTGATTCTCCTACCTGCACGTTGGCTGAAAAGCTTGACCCAAAGGCCACCTAACCTGTTCTTACATATTCCTTCAGGGTACTGGCCAGAATAAAAGGGTTTCAGTAGGATCTCTTCTTGTTAGGTTCTGATAATTTGATAAATGCAAGGACTTATAAAACCAGTCACCTATGGACGCATAATAACCCTTTATCTTTCAACTCTGTTTCTTTTCCTCTAGCCTGAAAGATCAGCATTGGCGCCAAGTGGATTCCCTTCTGGAGGGGTTTGTCCAGTCATAGCTGACAGTGGTCTTAAGGTCTTGAGAATTACATGAAATAGTGGTTAGGCTTGCCATGATTTAATTTTGCTCATTTCATTGAAGGATAATTATGATGATTCAGAGTATTCCTCAGAGATAACATTCACCTTAAATCAGTTTATCTGCTGATAGGGATGCAGGGACTGCTGGGAAGATCATATCATTTAATTAAAAGAGGAACAAAGTTCTTAATGTAATCTGTGGGGGGCAAATGAGGGTGGAGAAGGGACTCATTCTGGCTGAGTCCTACAGTTGGGGGGGTGGGGTATCTCCATGTGTTACCGTGGGTGCCAAAATTGTAAATATAAATCCTTAAATCTGCCAAATAATGGGCTATAAGTGCTTGGTGTCAAATAAGAATGTGCTCATTTACATTTTAATAGTTTAGATTTCTTGGGGAGATGTGTCCTGCATGCTGCAAAGAATTGCAATATTAATGCAAATATTATTTGGAAACAAAAGTAAATACCACAGTCAGTTATTATTTTTTTTTGTACCAAGTCATCTCTTTCCAAATATTGACTTGTTATAAATGACCTTTATCATGTTTGCATGTTCAGTGTATAAAACATACAAGATTAGAAATCCAGAAGAGTGCATTTCATAGTTGTAGCAGAGGCACTGGGCTTGGGATAGAGAAAGATGGTTTCCACGTTGCTTCATTGACAGGTCCTGATCTAATGAATTCCTCATTGCTGTAAGCTCTGGCAGGTAGAAGCCATTTCACTTTTGCTTTTGGATGTCCAGTTCCTAGCAATATGCTTGACATATGGTAGCTGCTTAATAAATACTTATTGAGCGAGTGAAAGGTCTCCATTAATTACTTAGTACAAACACTTCCCACATACGTAGTAGAAGCTACTTTCTTGCCAACTAAAGAATTACTGCTAGTGCGTACTCTGACATCGTGATTCTCCTTATTTTGCTTCTCATACTATCTATGGTCAATTTAGTCAGTGACTCAATGTTAGTCTTGATTGTATTGTGGCAACATACTCACTCTATAGGCTTCATGGGAACTGGGAAAGATCTCAAAGGTCATCTATTCCAATTCCCTAAATTTACAGATGAAGAAACTGAGAGTTAGGAAAGTCAAGTGATTTGACCATTGGTCACACAGCTGAGATTCGAGATTTTAACCCGACTCTTCCTGTCTCTACTTGGGTCCACTGGACCCAATACACTACGCTGTCTCACATTTAATTCAGTTCAGTTCTCCCAGGAGTAGACACGGATATGTAAATGCAAAGTATATACAAAGTAATTTAAAGTATTTATGAACTAATGGAAAGTAATTTAAAGAAGGTAAGAGCACTAGAATATTGGGGAGTAGGTGGATGGATAGGGGAAGAGGGAATTGGGAAGGTTCCCATGTAGGATGTGGCACCTACCTTTGAGGTGGAGGTGAGAAGGGAAGACATTTGGAAGATTTCTACCTGGATGGAGTCCACATTCTGTGCTAATATCATAGTGGTTCCAGCAGTGTTTCCCCACAGTTAGGAAGCAGTGAGTTATCTTGTGAAATCTCTCACCTCCATGCTGGTGAGGCAGGGAGAGCCTACTTGTCAGCCAGTCTTTAGCGCCATCTACTTATTTTAGCTAGAAAGGGTGCTCTCTCAAGAGATCAGAATGGAATAGGATGAACACCTTCAGAGGACTGAAGAGCCCAACCCAACACAAACCATGGCATGTCAACTGGGAATCCTCTCAAATGAGTTTCAGGAATACAGTGGAAACCTCCAGAAGACTGGACTTCTGAAAAAAAGATTTTTTTCCTGTACAGCAAATCACAAAAAGTATCCTCAGGTGAAAAAAGTGACCAGAATTATAATACTCTATTGTCTAGATGCATTCCCATTGGGAGAGAACCTTCAGAAAGCCACCTTGTATGCTTCTGTCCAATAGGGACCGTTTCTTTCACTGTATTTGTATTCCCGGCTTCTAGCATGTGGTCTTGGCAGTGGTCTATGCCTACTAAGTGTTTTTTGTGTTGTATTGAACTCAAAGAGGAGGGGAGGGTGGAGTTCTGAGCTTGGGGAACAGCTTTGTAAAGCAATCTAGGCAGGAAAGGAGGAGGCGGTTCTTTAGAGGGGCAAGGATTGTTCAGTTTGACATTAGGTGTTTTGGTAAAGTGATTGATGCTTGTTAGGATAGGGTTATGACCATGAATGCTTTGCCACTCCTTCTCCTTTCCCACAATTAAATATTTGTTTGCTGGGCCACATCTTACAAAGAAAGGTAGTTGACTCTTAGGAGGCTGAATTGTCAAAAGTCACTTTAGAATTAGCATGATGAGCTACCGAGGCACACTTAGACAAGACAACAAGCAGTCTCCTTGAAAGGAAAATCGGCTCCCTGTATTGAAACAAAGCAGCAACAGCCCCAGCTTTGTCTTTTACTTGTTAGGTCCCAGAATGTGGGAGGCATGTGGGCCCCTCCCACTCCCTTCAACTGGGGCCTCCTCTGGGCAACCTGGCTGGGTGGGAGAAGTCTAATCTCTTGTACACATACCCCTGCTTTGAACTTGTTCACTGAAGGATTAGTAATCCATGTATTTATTTAGGAAATGGTTTCGAGGTGGGCCTTTTATCTACTGCGTCTATCAGTTGGAGAATTTTTTTTTTTTGGTTCCTCTGGCACATTTCTTTGGGACATTTGTTCCCACAGTATTCTACCATCTTGTACATCTTTAACAACAACAATAACAACCACTACAATCATAACAACCGCAACACCTCAAGACCAGGAGCAGTTAAATACTTTGCACTTACTATGTGCAAGGGTCTGTACACAGTGCTTTACAATTGTTATCTCATTTGACTCTTAGAACAACCTGGGAAGGAGAGTGTTATTATGATATCATTTTATAGATAAGGAAATTGAGTCTGACAAGGGTTAAGTGACTTGCCCAGGGTCATACAGCTGGTAAGTGTCTGAAGCCAGATTAGAGCTCAGGTTTTGCTGACTCCAGGTCCAATGCACCTAACTGTGACGCCTAACTGCCAATTAGCATTTCTCATTAATAGAGGACGTTTCCACGTCAGATGTTCCCTGTATAGATTCAGTCATAACCGGTGGGCACAAATAAAACCAACCCACAAATAAATGCTTCTCCTCCTCTTCTTCCTCCTTTTCCTTCTCCTCTTTCTCCTTCCCCCTTTACTTTTTGCAGTCAAGTCAAGGAGTTTGAGATCTTGAAGTCCTACTTACAAAGAAAGACCCCGGGACCCTTGCCTGCTGACAAGTATGGCATTGTCTGTTGAGGCAAATTTTAGTTTGGTTTTCCTGCTGGGGGAAAAATCCTCTCTGTTGGCTGGATTTTTTCCCATATTATCAGATTGCTCAGCCCAGGATTACTTTGTGCTGTTAACAATTAAGGCCTTTTGACTGAAGGAAACCCTTGAAGAAATATGCTGCTTTCGGCTTAATGAAAAGGGCCAAAACAGGTGCCCAGTTAGCCATGGAGAACCGTGCTGGCTAAGAATGTCATCCTTAATATGTAAAGAAATCCTCTCGCTGCTGGACAGCAGCTTCCCCCCTCCCCATTCCTCCAATGCCTTTGAAATCGATCTTTTTTTTTTTCTGTTTATCTAAACAACTTTTATTTTTATATTCAAATACATGAAAAAAAAAGGACAACTTGTTCTGGACCCTTACAGAATGTTATAGGTATAATTGTTAACTTTTTAGGTCCTTGAATTCAGACTAAACAAATGAAAAAAAAAATAAAATCTGAGAAGCAAAAAGAATAACTGTTGGGTTAATTAATATATTACATAACTGATTCCAGTTGTACATTTCTCTTTGTGAGCCTATCATGGTTTCTAGAAAGAGGAACTTGGGAAATATTTGGACCTATTTACTTTCCCAGTTGCTGGAGAAAGGCATAAAATTTCTTTCTGGAAAGATAATTAGGTGTTTATTTTTAAAGATAACATTTACTGATGGTACCGTGGATGATTAAAAAGATCTGAAGGGAAATCAACCTAAATGTTAGAGAAATGAGTGTTAGTGAACTGGACTTCATAGAGTTGAAATGAGGCCAGCCAGCCCCTCTTACCCAGGCCTCTCTTGGTAACGTTATGCAACATTTCTCCCATTCCCCCCTACCCCCAACTGATGCCTGTCTGGGATCTTATAAACTTCAAAATCCTTAAAAGCTTAGAATCGCTGTTGATTAGTCAAAGACTAAGGAATCATCTATTTCCAGTAGTAAAAATGCTCACAACCTTGGTATCTGTCTCTCTCAGCTCATTCCTGCTCCTTAGTCATAGGCATTTGAAGAGTTAATGCTGGCTTACTCCTGCTTCTGTGTCTTAACTAATTGAATCTCTAATAGGCACTTGTCTGTAAAAATTGCTACTTCATCTCCCTGTTTAGAGAAAATAGAGGGATGGGGGCGAAAAGGTGAGTTCAAGGTGTGATGGGTATATGTGGCAAACCGAGAGTTGAAGGTCAGAGGGTCAAACAAATCATTGCCGAGAAATCATGGAATGAGGAACATTAGAGAAACAGCCACTGGAGAATTGATTTTCAGTTGCAGAGGGAAAGGCTGAAATTACTGGTAATATAAAAAAGCATAATATACAGCATAGTATACAGACCTCGGAGTTAGGAAGATCTGGGTTCAAGTTCTGCCTGTGATACGTGTGGGTTGTGTGACCCTGGGTAAGTCACTTAACCTCTTAGTAGCTTCCTCAGCAGGAGTTCCCTATGGGAATGGAATCAGAGGCCCAACAAAAATGAATGAATGAATGACTGAATTAAAAAAAATAATAAGCAGAGTTACAAATTTTTGTGTCCAGGACCATTTGGGGTAGTTTACTTGGCATGTGATTATTGGGGAGGGAGGTAAATCCTATTCTTCAGGGTAACTTAAGATTCCTTTAATGCTTAAGGACTGGACATCGTTGAGGAGTTGGTGGTGGAGTCTTCTGTGTGCTTTTGGGTGTGTGAATGAGGTCCTTGGTGCCATCTAAATCATGGGACCCCAGCCGCTCTTACCCAGTTATGGTAGCTGTGTCAATAAACATACATTTTCATTTTGTTTTTGTATCCCCCAGAGCCTAGCATGACACCTGGCACATAGTAGGCATTTTAATAAATATTTGTCTGATTGGATAGCCCAATATCTCCGGAAAAGTTTGGGAATGTGAGAATAAGCTAATGAATGTCAACAGGGGCATCTTTGGTAGAAATGATCACCCCTCCCCATTTCCAATTTCAGAAAGGCCTCATTCCTGCTCCCTCCTCGTCATTTGATAAAATATTGAGAACCATGACCGCCATTGATATAGCAAGGGTGTAGAGTGATTTGTGCACATTATTTCCTTGGAACCTCAAAGTGAGGTAGATACTAGAGGTATCATTGTCTCCATTTTATTGATGAGAAAACTGAGGATTAGGGAAGTTGCCCACTGCCACACAGACAAAAAATGACTGGGGCTAGATTTGAATCCAAGTCTTTCTTGACTCTACACCTAGCATCCATTTCCCGCTGTCTCCCAAAACAAATTCAACCATGTAGCGGGAATAAAATTTCCATCGAAGACCTAACAATGGAGCTCTGGTTCTGTGACTTTAAGGTGACTCACTTCCCTTCGATGGCTGTCAGTTACCTTTTTCCTGAAATGGAGGGTTGATCTATGTCATTGTTGGCAAACTCTAGTAGTGGCTGCATAATGACGTAGAAAACCACAAATTAACACGATCTATGTGGCATTGGTATTTTTCTTTATTTTACTAACCATTTCCCAGTTATATTTTAATCTGGTTCCTCCAGCTCAGGTCCTCTGAAGTACATACTATATATATATATATGTGTGTGTGTGTGTGTGTGTGTGTGTGTATATATATATATATGCCTATAATATAATATATCTGTAATATGTCTATAATATATATTATATAAAATATAGATATATATCTATAATATAATATAATAAAATAATATATAATACTTTGCCTTTCAAGGATTGCAAACTATTTCCCAAGGTGTAGAGGTACGTTCATTTATCCAAATGTCTGAGTTCTAGAAAGGTAGCTAGGTGGTGCAGTGGAGAGAGTACTGGGCTTGAAGTTAGGAAGTCTTGCCTTCTGGAGTTAAATATGATCTCAAACACTTACTAGCTGTGTGAACCTGGGCAGGTCACTTCACCTTGTTTACCTCAGTTTCCTCATCTGGAAAATGAGTTGGAAAAGACATAGCAAATCACTCCAGTATCCTTGTCAAGAACACCCCAAATGGGGTCAAGAAGAGTCAGACATGACCAACTGAACACAACCCCAGAATTCTAGAAACTTTATTTATCGGTACTATAGACCAGAGGCATCAGACCTTAGTGGAAAAAGATTTTGGAATCAGAACCATGGGTCCAAGTCCTGGTTCTGACATTTAGTAGATGTGTAACCCTGGGCAAGTCACTTAACCTTTGTGTGCCTCAGTTTCTTCATCTGTAAAATGGAGATAATAATACTTGCATTCTCTGTCTCGCAGGATTTTTGTGAAGAAAGCAATCTATGAACCTGAAACTCCTATATAAAAGTGAGCTGTCATTAGAACAATCAAGCTGGAGAGGCAGAAAAACAGAACTCTTTAAGGGACTGACTGTCATGGTAGCCCCAAAGTTGTAATTGCTGATCTGAAAGCCTAGAACAAGCCAGTTGTTCTTTATCCTGTACAAGTCCTCAAGCTTTTATTCAGAACTTATTGATTCTTCATTTACATATGTTTCTAACTGCATTGACCTCCTGGTTTCTCAGAGCTTAGTTGATTAAAAATAGCTAATGAGATTGGGGAGGGCTTTGTTGGGTAGGTAGTATCATTGACTGTGGTGGAGGAAAGGTAGGAAAAAAATATTAGGAAGCACAGTTTATCAACTTTGAATCATCAAGAAAAGGTTATATTATAGTCAGTGTGTTTTATTGAAAAATAAAGTATAATGAATTTTGAAAAGATTTCTGCCCTTTAGTGGCTGTTAAAAAAATAAAGTAGTGAGACTCTCAGAAATTTGGAAAATTCACTTTTGAGGATTCCTCATTGCTTCCAGTAAAGGTTATACAGATTAAGACCTGGTTACCATTATCAAAATAACCACCTGGATGTGATGTCTCCCTCTCTTTCTAAGTTGAGTTATTCAGTAAGATTCAGGAAGTATTTCTTGAGTCCCTGCTGTGGATAAAATACTGTTCTAGGTAGATTCTAAGAGAGAGCAAGAGCGAGAACGAGAGCGAGAGAGAGAGAGAGAGAGAGAGAGAGAGAGAGAGAGAGAGAGAGAG
>NW_020954551.1:11997654-12012049 GCF_900497805.2 Vombatus ursinus | reverse complement strand
AGAGAGAGAGAGAGAGAGAGAGAGAGAGAGAGAGAGAGAGAGAGAGATAGAGAGAGAGAGAACGACAGAAAGAATGAGAGAGAAAGATGAATAAAAGCTATTGACTGAGAAAAAAAAATCAGTTTCAGCCACAATGACCTGAATCTAATTAGAGAGATACATCAAAAGATCCGGAGCTGATAAATGTCAAGTTAGTTGGGTCTTTTGAATTGGCTACAAAATGTGCTAAGGGCTAAATGAAAACGGATGGTGTCCCATGATACCAGGAAAAGACCGGAAGAAAAAGAAAATATTCACAGTGTGCATTCATATTTCCCTGAAGATTCTGTAAGCCCCCTAGTCATACACAGTTAGCCCAGGGTCATACTGTGTCTCTTCTGGCTGTGGAATGAATGTAGGTGAATAAATTAGGCAAGGCAGAGGGGAACAATAAGCTATCTTTTCATTATTCTCTTAAATGACATCTCTTCCTTCAATTTTTATAGTCTATTATGATCCTGGAAATAAAAGTGGTTTTTGCTGTTACCATTGTACTTTGTTGCTAACAAAACAAAACAAAACAAAAACCCACATTGAAAAAATTCATTTCTGTCTTCCACTCAGTTTTCAGAAAAATCCTAGAAACAAAATTTTCAAATTAGTTTATTTCAAACTGTCTAATTTTAACTTTATTCCTGCTCTTGCATTTTTCATTTTTTCTTTATTATTATTATTTCTATGATCTAACCCTCTTTTTATTATGTACCTCATTTTTGGGGAAAGAGAGAAGGTGGAGTCAGGTCTATAAATATTTAGGATTATTGGGCTGGAAGGGATTTTTAGTTCATTTTATTTAAAGGCCTTTTTAAGAGACTTTTTAGCCCAACCCCCTTATCATATAGATGAAGAAACTGAGGACCAGGGTGGTTGAATGATTTGGGCAAGGTCACACAGGCCATCACTCAGAATAAATATCATCCTGACAATTACTGCCACTTATATGTAACCTGTTAAAGTTTATATCTTCTTATTTGACCCTTAGCAGCTGTTGGAATTTAAAGGGATTCTTGGACTATCCCCCACTGATTGGCTGGGGCAGAGAGAAAAGCAAAGGTACAAAGACTACCTGTTATTCAATTGTTATTTATTTCTTATACCTGAGAGGTTTATTATTACTTTATTATTCGTAATGAAACTCATATTCTCAAATGGGTCTGGCTGTTAATCTCTGGGAGGGGACAGAGATGGTAACCTATCCATGCTTCCTGTATACACGTATCGTGTGTGTATGTGTCTGTCTTATACATACCTGGTTATTTGCATGTGGTCTCCCTGCTTAGAAGGTGAGCTTCTTGAGGGCAGGGACTGTTTTTCCCTTTCTTTGTATCCCTGTTACTCGACATAGTGCCTGCCATGTTGTAGGTGCTTTTAAAATGCTTGTTGAGAAAAGGACCCACATGTACAAAAATATTTATAGCAGCTCTTTTCATGGTGGCAAAGAATTGGAAATTGAGGGGATGCCCATCAATTGGGGAATGGCTGAACAAGTTGTGGTATATGAATGTAATGGAATACTACTGTGCTATAAGAAATGATGAGCAGGCGGACTTCAGAAAAACCTGGAAAGACTTAAATGGTCTGATGCTGAGTGAAGTGAGCAGAACCAGGAGAACATTGCACACAGTAATAGCCATGTTGGCGATGACTAATATTGATAAACTTAACCCTTCTCAGCAATACAAGGATCTAAGACATATCCAAAGGCCTCATGATGGAAAATGCTATGCGCAAAGAAGAAAGAACTATGGAGTTTGAATGCAGATCGAAGCATACTATTTGCTATTTTTTTTCTTCTGTTGTGTTCTGTTTCCTCTTTCTGGTGGTTCCTCCTATTGGTTCTAATTTTTACTTACAACATCACTAATGTGAAAATACGTTTAATAGGAATTTATGTGTATGGCCTATATCAGATTGCACACTGTCTTGGTGAGGGAGGCAGGGAGGGAGGGGGAGAGAAATTTAAAACTCAAAAGCTTATGGAAGTGATTGTTGATAATTCAAAATCAATGAAAAAAATGCTTGTTGAGTGACTCTGGAACCCTTATGCACAGCCCACCTTTTTCTGTTGGTGAGGAATCAGTTAAATGTGCAAAGATGTTGGGAGGCCTTGGTGAACATTGCTGATTGGTCATTTCCTCCCAAGCCTGAGTGTCATATCTGTACAGCTTTCCTAAGCTTTGTGGGGTCTCGTTTTACGGCTATAGAAGAGGATTCCTTGATTTGCTTTCCCCTCCCCAACTCTAAGCAGGAGGAAGGAGAAGTCCTCGGCAATACCAGTGTGAGCCTGGGCTCTTTGGGCCTCAGTTTTCCTCAAGTGAAGCGGTTGTTCTAGATGACTTGTGAGTTCCCTTTCAGTTCTAGATCTGTGAATAATGAGTCCTTTATATCAGACGGTAGTCACTGAAGGTGGAAGGCAAATGCCAGGACTTAACGTCTTGCCCTTGAGAAGAGCACTTGAATCCCAAAGGGATTGAAAAGAACACCAGACATTACACACAGGACATTCCTTATTCTAGCAATCACCGCTGGAGAATGGTACGCCTCTCCCCAGAGGGCACTCAGGGCCTCGGACAGGATGAGACAGAGGTGTGGAAGGTGAAAATGGTTTGCACAGATCATCTATGTCTGGCCCCTCATTTTACATCTGAGTGAAGAGAGGGGAGAGGAAATGACTACCCCAGGGAGTCAGGGGCAGAAGCAGGGTTTTTGGCTGTCTCCTGACATTTTCTCCTACCCCCTTTTCTTTGTAATTGATGGAAGTTAAAGATGCTCTTGGATGAATCCTCACCTACATTTCATCTCTATAGGATCAATCAACCAATCAATAATATGCAAGCACATTAATAGTAATAACTATTAACAAGTATTATTAATCAACAATTAATAGTAGACAGGCAATAAATAGACATTTATTAAGCACCTCGTAGAGGCAGCTAAATGGCTCAGTGGATAGAATATTGGGCCTGGAGTCAGAAAGACCTGAGTTCAAATCTGGCCTCAGACATTTACTATCTGTATGATCCTGGGCAAGTCACTTAACCTCGTTGGCCACTGAGGCAGCTAGGTGGCTCAGTGGATGGATCACTGGGCTTGGAGTCAGGAAGATCTGAGTTCAAATCCAGCCCCAGACACTTACTATCTTTGTGGCCCTGGGTAAGTCACTTAACCTCTCTTTGCCTTAATCCACTGGAGCAGAAAATGGTAAACCACTCCAGTATCTTTGCCAAGAAAACCTCGTGGACAGAATTGATGTGCTCTGGTCCACAGGGTTAGGAAGAGTCAGACGCTATTAACGACTGAACAACAAATGTTCCAGGCACGGTGCTCACTTAGGGTATACAAAATTGGAGCATACGCTATCTGAGAGGGTCACGTGCATATGCAGAATCATTCCAAGGTAATTTCTTCACGGGAAGAGCAGCTGGAGCATTAGCAAAGGCCTCCTGGGGAATAGGAGAAGTAGCGTGACAAGACAACTTTTATCCCACAGCGCCCAGGGTCAAATTCTGCCTCTGAGACACTGTCTCTGTGACCATGGACAGGTCACTCCCAGATGATACTCTTAGCATTGTCAGGTACCAGATAAGTTACAGATAGACATCAGTGGACGTAGTTTCGATACCTGGAGCTTTCCGACAGTGATGAAGTCACAGGTTAAGACATGAAAGAAAGAACCAAGTGAAGATGATGTTTTCATATCTGCAGCGGACTGTTTTTGCTAAAGAAGAGTTCTCTTTGACAGACTAGAGTCCTGACAGGGAGAGGCTTAAAAAGATGTTCTTTATGCAGCAGAAGGGGGTAGTGGGTAAGGAGCAGGGTACTGGAAAGGGCCCTTGTTATTTTTTTTCCTTTTTGCATCATTCAACATTGAATGTGAGTTTGCTGCCCGACCAGCCTTGGAGAAAAAATGTCAATTAATGAGAAATTTGCCATCCTTTGTTATCCTCCATCCTTTTAGAAATTATTTCTTAAGGAGATATTTGGTCTTTCTTTGAGGAGCAAAGTTACCTTTAAGTTTAGTAAAAATATTTATTAATAAAAATTCATATTTTCATATACACTCCACTTTTTCTATTTATGGTATGTTTGTTTTCCTCAAGGAGTTGGTGTCTGTTAAGTTCAGAATTTAGGAAAAAGAAAAACATTTTAAAGTCTCCTCAATTTTTGTATATGTGTTTGAGAGTACCAGGCTTGGAATCAGGAAGACTCACCTTTGTGAGTTCAAGTTTAGCCTCAGACACTTACTAGTTATGGGATCCTGAGCAAGTCACTTAAGCCTGTTTGCCTCAGTTTCCTCATTTGTAAAATGAGCTGGAGACGGAAATGGCAAACCACCCCATTATCTTTGCCAAGAAAACCCCAAATGGAGTCATGAAGAGTTGGACATGACTAAAAAAATGACTGAACAACAACACCCTTCTTAGTTTTCATTTGCCTTCAGAGATTTAGGACTGAACGACTTGTTTCAGTATATGGGGGATGGGGACATATGTTTGTGTTGTCACATTTCATTCTCTCGTCTTTTTCTCTGCTTTTTGAAGTCAGCCGCCCAACCAACCTAACAGGCGCCTGGCAATTATTGGAATGCCCACTCTTATACCTAGCCCTGTCCTGGAAAATTAGGTTAATGGAAATCAGAGAGAACAGTCATTTTCCTTGTGCGTGAGACAGACAGAGTTTGCCTAATGTAATCCTCAACTGGATATGTTGAGAAGGTTTTGGCCTTCTTGGAAGCTCTGCTTTTCAGAAACTATTATTGCTTAGCATTGAAGCACTGTATTGATTCTGAGGTAGATGCTGAGCAGAAGAGAATGAGACCTCTTTTCTAATTAAGTATCATTGTTGACAGCTGGGAAAAATGAATTCTGAAAATAATTGATAGCTAAATTGGTAGCCTAATGGCTCCTGCAAATTAAAAATTTCAGAAAATACCAGGCATTATGCTTATATTGCGTCAGGGTCATCCAGTCAATTCACCACCTCTGTCCTGCTAGCCTTTGACATCCTCCTGGCTGTAATTAATACCTGTGGGCCCAGGGCCGCCCATCCACGGCCTAGTGTTATGCTCCCAGCTGAGCACAAGGGAAGCTTACTAGGATCAGACAGAATCCCTCAGACCAGAGCTGCCATTGGCATCTTCTTATCCCTGATGCTCATATCTCTGACTCTTCCCAGTGGGACCTTGGCCTCTACATGCCTAGACTTACAGAACAGGCTGAGAAGTCAATACCAGTCTGCCATGGCTGACTTCTCTGGGTTTTACCCCTTGTCTCCCAGACCTGTCGCATTCGTGCAGCTCTGTATGTACCTTTGAAATGCAAAATCTCACCTCCCTTCCCTATCTATGGTCCTGCAGATTCTGATCCCTCCTGGTCAGCCCTGAGCTGTTGCCACCTGCATCCATTATATTATTCTGTCCTTGGGTCAATGATGAACCAACCTTTTGGTATTAGAGTGGCCATTCACACTTTTATCTTCAGTGAAATATTTAATATGCATGTGGTCTGATGTAAGTAGTCTTTTTATTTTTATCTTGCTTGCCAGATTATTTTATGGCTTGTTTATGAATATAAATCGATTGTCGAATTAGTCTGCTAAAGTCATGGGTACTTTATAATGTGTCATCAGAAATGAAAAGATGAAATGATGGTTTTGTTTGATAGAATCATGATTCAGAGTTAGAAAGCCTATTAAAGGTCATCTTGTCTGTACCTTCTTCCATTTTATAGATGAGAAAACTGAGGTCCAGAGGGAAGCCGTGTCTTCCCAAAGGTCATGCATGCAATTGGGCTTTTGTTCCTTTTCTATGTATCTTTGCCAAAAGGCAAAGATCATCTAATTTTAACTTTCCCTTTTCTCTTCGGTAGTTCATTGGCTGTGGAGTCAAGGGATTTGGGTTCCAATCCTGCCTCTTTCATTACCCGTGAGACATTGGATAAGTCACTTACAGTCCTTTGGGTTGGATGTAAAAAGGAGATTGGATGAGTTGGTATCTGAGATCCTTTCAGCTCTATATCTAAGAGCCAAGGATATGTCCTGGATACCCAAGAGAGCTGCTGAAACAACCTGGGTCGGGAGAAGGGTATTATTTAAAGAACCACGTTAGTGAAAATAACAATGATGATAATAATGATAATGATAACGATAATAAGTAGAATAGAAAAGTAGTTTCGTAGAAGCTTTATATACCTTCATC
Organism: Vombatus ursinus; assembly: GCF_900497805.2. NCBI lineage: Eukaryota > Metazoa > Chordata > Mammalia > Diprotodontia > Vombatidae > Vombatus > Vombatus ursinus. The sequence goes on along the minus strand of NW_020954551.1, from coordinate 12,005,814 downwards.
CTGCTACCTTCTCAGATTCCTTGACTTCCTAGGGTATCTCCGTCCTCAGATGATCGAATTTGTATTTATCCATCTGCGTGTTGTAAGTGCCAGTAGAATTTAATCTCTATAATTTCCAGAATGGTTTCACTTTTTGTTTGTGTATACCTAACTGGCATGATACCTTCACCATAATAGTTTACTGAATACTTTTTGAGTTGGGTTGAATTGAATTGTTGGTGGAAAAACATCTTAATGAAGGTGGTAAACAGAAATGTGAACACCAAATTTTGCTGAGCCATAAGGGTGGTGGTGGGGTGTGCAGTAAATGCAATGGATGTCAATATAATTAAGAATTTTATATCTCACTATTTCTCTGGGAACATAAGGACCAGATGATGATAATGACAATAATGATACTAGCCGATATTTAAACAACACTGTAAGAACTGCCATATATTTTGCTTGCATTATCTCATTTGATCCTAAGAACAATCGTGTGAGGCAAATCCTCTGCCTGATTTTATTTTTTTATTTTATATTACCAATGGGGAAACTGAGGCTCACAAGATAAGTGAATTGTTCACAGTAGTGCATCAAATAAACGTCAAGGGGGGAACTGAACACAGATTTTTGCCTCTAACTCTATCCTTTCTGCTAAGACATTAGTAATGTGCTGATCTCTGCTCCTCTCTCTTCACCCTGTACCTGTGCATCTTTTGGTAACGCTTAGACTCCTTGAGGGAAGGGATTCTTTTTTGCCTTTCTTTTTGTCTTTACTGCTTAGCACAATGCCTGAAACATAGTAGGTACTTAGTAAATGCTTGCTGACTAAATCATTCTTCTGAGATCTTGGTATTTCCTGGTTCTCTGCTGTATGATATCAGCAGGACATAGAATTTGAAAGAAATGATTCTGAAGGAAGAAGGAACTTGGGATCCCCAGTGCCAGGGCGGCCCCATCTCTTCCTATTCATTCTGAGCTCACCACATTGCCTATCCACTGTACTTGCCTGGTGTGTCAAAGTCTGCATTTCTTGGACAGCCATTTAATGCTGCACAGAAGACCACGTTGCTGGGGATTCCTTCCTGCTGGGTAGAGAATTCCTCCGTCCTTAGCTAACACAAGGCTTATTTGGGAGTCGTATCCACTGGTCTCCTGAGATCACAGTAACTGGGCCACTGCTTTTCTGCTGATTTAGCCAAGGATGAGCACAGAGATAGATGCTTCTCCCCACCCGTCAAACCCTGAGGATTCTCCTGTTGCTCTTGAGGTCAGAACTGGAAGAATTGTGTTGTAGAGATGGTGTGGGCAGAGCTCCTTGTAATTGACTCTGGCAGTTCATAGAAACAAATCTCCATTTCCCAAATTGATTGCAGTTAGCAGAACCCACTGTACCAAGCTCAGTATAATGAAGACCATTTAGAGGATTGTGCTGTTAATGGTCTTCTGGTTTTTTTGAGACGGCAACGAGATTGCCTCCCATTGTGCCTTGATCTCATTTACTAGGGAGGTGTTTACTTATACACCGGTCTGATATGAAGAAGGGAGGCAGGGAGTAGGGTGGGTTTTATGTGGCGCCAAAACAGCCAGATGAAAATTTTAATTTCTTCCCTCCCTCTGTCTCTTCCTCCCTCCCTTCCTCTCTTTTTACTTACTCTCATCAACCTTAGATTGTAGTTGGATAAGACACCAACACAGATGAGTATAATAAAAATAATATTAAGTGATGAGTCCAGTGCAGAGTGGAAAACAAAGTCACATGTGCAGTCATAGCAGCATAGACTTTGGGCAGCAATAGATCTCAAAGACCACCCAGTCGAGCTCCCTCATTTTACTTATGGAGGATCTGAGGCCAGGAGAAGTTAATTGATTTGCCGAGGTCAGACAGGTAGTCAAAGAAGATGAATTCAGGTCTTCTGACTCCAAATGCAGCACCTTTTCCATTGGTTAGAGATTTTGTCTACATGGCCTCCACCATGAGGCAATTTCTGGGTGGAGAAGAGAAAATGGACAACTTGGCTTTTAAAAAAAAATCACTTTCACCTTTCTCTATCAATCACACTTGTCTCTGGCTGTGGTAACAGCATCTAAGGGCTGGTGTTGATGATTCCATAACCAATAGAATGTGGCTATCCCAGGTCTGTTGTAAGCAGAGAATAGAATGAGGTTGAATCTCGAGGGATTCTGAACCAGACCCTTAAACTCATGTACCTGGAAGACCCCCTCCCCTTCGTCCTTCTTCCCCTCCCCCCATGACTTGCGTCTGATGGGCTCCTGAAGAATGATAATTTTATGCGTATGAGTTGCCCTTGTTATTTCAACAGCAATCTCTCCCCTTTCTCTCTCCCCCTACTCTTTTGCAAAACTTGCCTGTGGAGCAGTAAAGATTCATTTTTGTTGAGATGTTGATTTCTTGGCTAGTTTCCACTAGTAAACCTCTTTAAAGGTCAATGAGCTAGGATGGATTGTGGTGGCAGCGCACCTCAGTGCCCCTAAGAGGCTGCTTCCTAAGATGTATGTGAATACTGGGATCATACATATGCTTAATGCATGTCCGTGCAACCGATTAGAACATTTTATAAATAGCCAGCAGTTTGCTCTTTATTTATCTCTTTTTAAAATCTAAGCAGTCTTTATGCCTTAGCTTGGCAGTCAGTGACTGAGTGTGAGCTCAAAACAAACTTGGGGGATCATTGTATAAATCAAATAAAATTCAAAGGTTTCAACCTCATGTGTACCATTTTATGAAGTGCACTGCCAGTCTTTTTCTTTTTTCTTTTTCACCTCCAGTCTTAACATTCCATTTTACCAATGTGTTTTCTAAAATAAATTTTTATTGGTGTCTTTTGCTTTTTATGGCACCATAATTTCTTCTTTTTCCTCCTCCTTCTCTTCCTCCTCCTCTTCCTCCTCCCAGAGATCCACCCCCCCAAAAAAAGTATTGTTTTGAAGACAGAAAAAGGGGGAAGTTAACATAACTGATCAATACATTAAAAATGTGAAATATGTGCATTGTGCAATGCTTGTGGACCTCACACCTCTACAGAGAGGTATGGTAGAAGATACTTCTCATATCTCTTCTTTCAAGACTTGCTTGTTCTTTATAATTTTGCAACACTCACTTTTGAATTTTCATTCCATTTCTCTTGTTCCAGTCCATTTCTATAACCATTGTATCCACTGTTTTGTTGGCTGTGCTTTGCCGATGGTTTGTATTGGGCATTGAGAGGACTGGAGGAGAAGATGTGAGTGGCCACTTAAAACTGAATCCTGTGCTGGAAACAGCAATGTCAAATACATACCATGTCAGTGGGTCAGCTAAACCATCCTTGAATGCAAATACAGTGTGATCCTGTGAACTATTTTAGGAAAATAAATGTGTATTCCATCAAAGTACACTACAGGCTAAGATAGTCTAGAGTTTAATAGGTTCTTCTAGAGTTAGGAGATTGTTTGCAAGTATTCTTAGAAAAGAAAAAGTCCTTGGTCCTATAATGGTGTTTACTGACTTCAGACTTTCTTCACCTGTAGCTCATGTGTGGAAATTTTTACCTTTTACTCTGTTAATAAAACGAGATGATAGCAGGATCTCTTGAATTAATTGCCTGTCTTGCATCATCATCTTGTTTGAATTTCATTTAGCTATTTCTTTCATTTCTTTTTTGTGACTCTTAAGGTTAATTCAGGGACTCTTATTGTTTTTTGCTCTTTGTCGGGCTAAAATGCTCAGATAGGCCATTTTCTCCTCCTCATCATCATTCTTTTTTCTTTTCGATGAGACATGATTTCATTGGTATAAAGAGCTTCCAGTCAGGAAAGACCCTTCACCAATACAGATTAAAGCCTTCTCTGTACCGGCTAGCCCTAAGGACTGATAGGCTGACTTCCCCAGGGTCATCAAGCCAGTTTGTATCAGAGTTGGATCTTGAACCTAGGTCTTCCTGGGACTGGCTCTCTATACATAACCAGCCCCATCTTGCCTCTTTCATCACTATAAAATAATATTTATTAAGTCCATCTGCAGCTAATGTATCGCTGGTGCTATGTAAATCAAATTCAATACAGTTGGGAAGAGTTCATATCCTTGACACATTTATGGTGGCCCAGCTCATTTATTGACTTGATACTTAGTTGGAGAGCCCTAAATTCTTCCTGCGCATCAATTTTGGAAATCTGTTAAGGGAGAGTGTTCACATTCAAGGACATTGCAGGGTTAAATAGAAAGTCTGCCAAATTAAAAACCCATCGTTTTGGGTTCCTCTGCCAAAGGTATAAGGCCTTGAACCAAGTGTTCATTGTGGGTTAGGGTCGGTCGAATGCCGCCTCCTTGCACTACACCGTATATCACTGCTGCATAATTAGCGCAGGAATGAAATTAGTGAAACATAAATGTGAAGACATAACTGATGCTTTTCTCTGCACATCCCATCCAGACTGAAGGTAATAAATCGTTCTGAACTATCGTGGTGGTGTGAGTATTTGCAATTAGCTAAATGCAGTGCTGTGCACAGTATATCTAAATTAAATTCAGGCCTGAAAGAAATCAACGTCTGATATGCAAAAATCAAATAATTTGAGTTCTATTTTTGGTGCTTAAAATGTATAATTTTGGATGGCTAAATACAGAGTGTACTTTAAAATAAATTGCTTTTATTTGACTCTGAGAAGATTTAAGTTCTTGAATGAAGTTTGGGGTATATTTAGGTATCTGAAGGTTTAGAGAGTGAAGGTATGGGGTGGCCAGCAGCTGAATTCACTAATTCAGCCTTTTTTGCAGGTGTTCTTCCTCCCATCTCATGACTGGGAATCTTGGCAAGGTGTAGAGTAGTCATTCGGTGAATAAACATTAATGAGTACCTTCTGTGTGCCAAACACAGTATATTTGGGAATACAAATAAGGCAAAAGACAATTCCTGCCCTGGAGGAGCTCACAATCTAATCTGAGCAAACAAATATGTACAGTCAAGCTATAGACGGGATAAAGTGGGGAAAAAAATGAGCAGAAGCACTAGAATTAAGGGGAATTGGGAAAGGCTTCCTGTAGAAGGTGGGATTTTATCTGGAACTTAAATGAAGCCGGGGGTGGAGATGAGGAAGAAGAACTTTCCAGGCATGAGAGACAGCCAATCAACATAGCCAGAGTCCAAAGATGGAGTGTCTTGTTTAAGGAACAGCGTGGAGGGTAATGTCAGAGGATCGAAGAGTACGTAGGAGGACCAGGAAGGTGGGGATGGAGTACAGGTACTCTGCCAAACAGAGGATATTATATTTGATCCTGGAGGTGATAGGGATCCATTGGAGTTTACTGAGTAGGGGAATGATGTGCACTTTAGGAAGATCCCTGTCCACTGAGTGGAGGATGAATTGGAGTGGGGAGGGCAACCAGCAGGTCATCTAGGTGTAAAGTCTGTCCCAGGGTAGTGTCAATGTCAGAGGTGTTACAGAGGTAAAACAAGCAGACCTTGGTAACATTAGATATGCAAGGTGAGAGAGTGGAGAATTGAGGATGATGTCTAGGTTATGAGCCTTTGTGCCTGGAAGGATGATACCCTCAACTGTAATAAGGAAGTAGGAAATGGGGGGAAGAGGTTTGGGGTGAAGATATTAAGTTGAGTTTTGGATGTGTGGAATTTAAGATATCTACAAGATATCTAATTCAAGATGTCCAATAGACAGTTGGAGATCAGTAGAGTGCTTAGGACTTGCTAAGTAGATTTGAGAATCAATGAATCCTTTGATAAGATCACTAAGTGAAATGGTATAGAGGGAGAAGAGAAAAGGGCCCAGGACAGTCATTAGCAGGTATGACTCAATGAAGATATAGCAAAGGAGAATGGGAAGAAACTGCCACAATAGGTCGGTTGAGAACCAGGGGAGACTGGTGTCCTGAAAGCAGAATCAAGGAAGGAGAAGAGTGTGATCAAGAGGGTCAACTGCTTCAGAGAGATTACAAGAAAAAAAAGATGATTGGGAAGAGACTGTTAGATGTGGCAATGAAGAGATTATTGGTAACTTGGGAGAGAGCAGTTTTTGTTGAATGATGAAGGTGAGAGCTGTTTCTGTAGTACTAGAGATTGAGGAGCACGTCCTGATCTACTGTTTGGGGATATGGGGCTGTATTTGAGCTTCTCCAAAAGTAAAGTCTTTTTATTTCTTAGGTGCCTTTGCTTTGCCTGTCCTCCCCTTCATCATAGCCTTCAGGGCTCAACTCAAAGGCCACCTTCTCTCTGACACCTTCTCCTGTCCCCTCAGCTGCTGGCACCTTCTTTCCCAAATCATATTTTTGTCTTTTTTTGGCATGTACGTAAACACAAACTTGTCTTCTTTGGCTAGCCTCTAAGTTCTTAGGGGGTGGGGGGGCGTTCCCTTTTTGCCTTTATATCCCTAGTACCTAGCTCAGTGCTTGGCACAGAGCAGGAAACGAGTGAATAGTTATTGATTGTTCCTAAGCTCCAGCAGCAACTGTATTCCCTTATGTTGGTCTCCACACATTTAGTAAAACATGCCCTCCTAAGCTACACAGTTAAAGAAGCCCGAATTCTTGGCAACTAGTTACATACAGGAGTCATTTCATTTCTGCCTTAAAAAATCTAATCAAATCACAGCCAAGATGAAACAGAGCTCCCATTTCTTCTGAAAGATGTGTAAATACTATCTTCCCCCATAAAAGGATATTGTCACATCCTGGGGGACGCAGGGATTTCTCCCAGTTGTCTGGCTGGTGTTAGGAATGGTGCCATGCTGCTCTTACTCAGTGATAGTGGCTGTGACACAAAGGTGAAATATGGAAACTTGAGAAGCCAAAAGACAATAAGGTTTGCTCAGACTGAAATCCCAATACCGGATGACAAATACAGTGTGCCTCACTTAAAGAAAACCCATCATGGCATCATAGCCATGGTATCATTGATCTAGAACTGGATAGGGCCTCAGAAACCTTTCATTTTACAGATGAGGAAACTGAGGCCCAGGTGGTTCAGGGACTTTCCCAGGTCATATAGGCAGCATCAAAGGTGAGATTTAAGCCCTGGTCCTTTGATTCCAGACCCAATATTCATTTTATTATGTGACACTTCCTTCCTTCACAGTGAGTTTATAAAAGAAAGTTGGGTCAGGAGAGAGAGGAGGCAGTTCTTAACTAAATGAATGAACTGTATTCCTTGTCATAGCATGAGAAGGACCTTAGGTTTTGCCATACTGGAAAGGACCCCCAAATGCTCCTGCCATCCCCTCTAAGGTTGCCTTCCATGTGCTCTTGTCCTCATCTTATATGTGCTGATTTATAAACAATCTTTCTCATGTTATAAACTCCTTGAAAGAAGGGACTGTGTTTTCTCTTCCTCTGTAGTCCCAACATTTAGCAAAGTGTGTGACACACAGTAAACTATGAGAGTTTGGGGATTGATCCCAGCAAGAGAGTCTGTGGGCTTTCCAAGGAGAGTCTAAGTATGTGGAGGCTTCTTATCCTCAGGCTGCCCTCTCCTTGGTGGGTTCTTTGGCCATGATAACCTTGGAAACAAAGGAAAATACAAAATGGCCCTGGGTCCTAGCATCCTCCTTCTGCCCCGGGTGATGATGGCAGAGTAGAAGAGGAAGGGGCAAAGGATACTGAGAGTTACATAGTTTTTTGACGGCCTCCAAATGTTAAGTTAGCTGTTGCTGCTCTAGATTTTGGAGCCCTGTCCATTGATCAAGGAGTGGGCACATTATGATGTAATTCAAAATGATATCCTCTGGAAGAAAGAAATGATGAGCTGATCATGTAGAGAGAATGTAGAATAACCAATGGGCAGCCTGTGGGCAGTGTTGGAAGCATGAGAATGGAAGGTCCTTTGTCTACTTGGGATGATTTCCAGGATGACTTGGACCAGATGCATGAAGAATTGGCAGGCTGGATGGTTAGAGGTCTGTAATGTTGGTGGAAGAGCTTGAGAAATAGCCTTGGAGATGTGGCCAGGTGCTGGGTGAACCTATGGCTCATCATGGTTTCATTTAGATGGATGTAGTTTTGTTTTTTTAAACAATTTGGTCTTTGAAAGCCAATGTAAATAATGATTGACTCCTAGAATCCAGCCTCCTTCCCTTCCTCCCTTCCTTCCTCCCCATCTCCCTCCCTTTCTCCCTTCCTCCCTCCCTTCCTTCCTTCCTTCCTTCCTTCCTTCCTTCCTTCCTTCCTTC
>NW_020954551.1:11977423-11997644 GCF_900497805.2 Vombatus ursinus | reverse complement strand
CTTCCTTCCTTCCTTCCTTCCTTCCTTCCTTCCTTCCTTCCTTCCTTTCTTCCTTCCTTCCTTCCTTCCTTCCTATTTTAATTTTTTTCAATTACATGTAAACAAAAATTTTTAACATTTGTTTTTTAAAATTTTGAGTTCCAAATTCTTTCCCTCCCTCCTCTCGCCACTCTTTGAGGAGGCAATTTGATATAGTTTATACATGTGTCTCATAATCTTTCAATTTTTCTATTGCACTTTAGTTGCTGATGTCCACAGAGTGACTTCAGCATAAATCTTTCCCCCTTCTCTCCCCTCCCCCACACCTTCCCCTATTACCCAATATAGTTTTTCCCGGCTGTTCCTTTCCGAGATGGGAGTATGGTGTGAAAACCTCAACAGTGTTCACATATACTCTTTTTTTTTTTTTTTTTGATTGTGAATAATATGGGGTATCGGGCTCTATCCTCAATGTTTTGGCCACAGTCCCTCTGGATGATAATTCCAACTTAGGTCTCTGCTGCTAGTTTTGCCTTTTTATTATTTCTCTCCACTGAAATAATCTACATTTTAGGTAGCTTCTCCCTTGAGGAACTTCCTTTCCTTTTCTCATTCTAAATCTCCTTTCTGCCCTTCTTCCACTCTCTGGATGGATGGATTATGGCTGTGACGCATGATGCACTATGGTGTTGGTAACACTTCTTACTTGAGCCTCAGCTGTGAATAGAATTGATGTCCTTGTGAGGGAAATATATGTTTCCTGGTGATTTAAATTTTTTCTTTAAAAAAGTCTGGCTTAACTTATTTAAAAAAAATTTCCTAGAAAATGAAAACCCTCCTGAGTATGGTCTGAGCAAGGCCACATGAGTGGAAGGGAGACAGAATGACTGTTGACTTGGGATACTGGCTGTCCATGAGTCAAGAGTTGTATTAGTATTACCAATTCCTCAGTATGGGGTGGAACCCAAGGGCCAGGCAGGGTGTAACCACCTGGGACTGGGTCCAGGGTTGGCTCCTGGCAATGCCATTTTGGAGAATCATTTAGAGGTAGAATGTGGGCCTCAGACCTCAAGGCAGTGACTTTCCCTGTTGATTGGGATAAAATTTCCGAATGGGAGTTGGTGACATCATCTGGAAATCTTTCTTCTGAATCAGTGTCATCAAATTCTGTTTTCTTTTTATTAATAAAATCCAAAGAAGTGATCCATCTACTTAGGAATGAGGAATGCTATTACAACTTTTTTTTTTCCTTTTAGTACTCTTTTAATAATCCCACTGCCAAACTGAGGCAGTAGTGCCATGCAGTTCTTCTGTGGAATGTTTTTTGGGGTACTTTCCCATCAATTAAATTAATGAGCTAAGTTTGAACCTCAAGGCCTTTATGAATGTTGCACAGAAGCTTGAAGGAGGAAGAATCTTTAGAAACCATTTAGTCTAATTTGTAAACTCAGCAAGAAATTAATCAAAATACGTTTCAGAATTGGGAATCCAGCCTCCGTAATAAAGGGGAGCCCACTACCTTCTAAGGCCATGTGCCCAGCTGACTTTGGCATAGCTCTAATTAGGGAGAAGTTATTCTTTATTGCATCCACCTCTCCACAACATCTCCCTATTGCCTCTACCTTGTGAAGGCAAGCACATTGAAATCTAATCCCTTCCACTTGCCTGTCCTTCAAATGTTTCAACATAGCTGTTGAGTTGCTCTTTAACCTTCTCTTCTTCAGGCTAAACATTCCCAGTTCCTTCATTTGGTCTTGGCTGTGGCACCTTAATGATAACTTCCGTCTTCAAAGTGTAGAGGAAAACAAGAGAAGACATGCTATACTAGACCTGGTTGTTACCAAAATGGATATTCAGACCACGAGGGGAAGCACCAATCCCATCATAGAATTTCTAACAGGAAATTCGGTCACTTGCCATGGTGACAAGACCCAAATCCTGCCTCCTCCACTGGCTACTTAGGTGACCTCTTGGGCCAGTCTTTTCTCCTCCCTAAACTTCTGTTTCCACATCTGGGAAGGCTGACTCATTTATGGCTTTAGATTCTATGAATGAGAAGGGAAAGGAAGCATCATCTCATCTGCTCCTTAGAGTTTTTGTGAACGGCTTCCCCATGAGCTCATAAATTCTACATGACAACGGTATTCTTAAACAGGTCCCTGAGAGACGGAGAAAAGCCAGAGCGGGTAGCTTTCATCTGCTCTCATCAGGGGTGGAAACTCATCACTTTTATTACCCTTTTGCAATTCTTCCCATAATTCTTAACTAGGGTTCGCCCACAGCCCTTTGGTGGCTGGCAGTAGATGAGAGATGGGAAGAGTTAACTTTGACTGAAGAGCGCGACAACCCCAGAAGTGTATAAACAGGATTGATAGACCAGTCCGGCTCAGGATATTGTCAACTTATTTGTAAAAGAGAAAGGATTATTAATAAATATAAAGATGATGAATTTAGCCATAGATTAACAGGATAGAGAAATTTAAAATGAAATTACATTCATTATGTAAACTTTCAGTGCTTAGGACAGTGCCTGACACATAGTAGGTGCTTCACAAATTCTAGCTGAAAGACGGCTTTTCATGTATTTAAGCAAGTCGGTTTCTTTGCATTTCATTTCATCTCAGTCATACAGTTTGGCTCTTTGACAGATTTCTGACACTATCCCCAGTTGTAAGTGTGCTCAGTGACACTGTTTTGAACTGGTAAAAACCCCAGTAATTTAACCCAAGCAGAGCTGGTTCCAACATAAACTCGTTGGACTAGTTTATGGTAAACTAGTTTATGGTAGTTGGACCTGTTTAGGTAAAATCCTCCTCTTTAACAGTTATCTTAATTTTACTTGAAACTGTTTTTTCTTCTATGAGACACAGATGGCTATTTATAGGCTCACAGGACCATAGATTTGAAAGGGACATTGGAAGGCATCTTGTTTAATCCCTTTATTTTATAGATGAGGACCTTGAGGCTTAAAGCAGGTGGGCAGCTAGCTGTATAGGTGTTGTACTTGGAATCCTGGTTTAACATGGATGTATGAGTCAGGATCCTGCCTCATAAATTAACTAGCTGTGTAGTTCTTGGAAGTCACTTAGCCTCAATTTACATATTTGTAAAATGGGGATAATAATAGTACCTACCTCACAGGATTGCTGTGAACACCAAACAAGATAAGTAAGATCGGAAGACTTGAAAACTTTAAAGTGCTATATGAATGCTAGTTACTATTATCATTATTTTTATAAAGTCACTTGCCCATGGTTACCTAGGTAAAGAAGTAGTAAAGCTTAAATGTGAACCCAGAGTTTTCTGCCTTCAGATCCAGCCCCTTTTCTCCCTGTACCAGGATGTCTCTCCTACATAGCATCATTGCAGTGGCCCCTGACGCTTGTAGAATGACTTCTCATTTTGCAGTGTTACATCTTTTTAAAGACCATTTTTTTTTTCTTTTTAGTGCAATAGATTACCCATGACAAAACTTAAACAAATAAAGATGCAATGAAACGGGAAAAAAATGAGTTTGTTAAACTAGAATATTTGTGAGATACTTAGTAGACCTTGAATGAAAGTTCATCCGTAGTAGGTACATAAAAATTATGGAAAGCACATACATAGGTTTGTGTATAGAGTGAGTCCTAATTTGAATTTTGTGGAGGAAGGAGGTCATTTACTCTGCAGGTTCAAACTGATGAGTGATGGATTGGACTGCATTATGCCTAATGAGCCAAGGAAATTCTTTTACTTTATGGAATTTTCAGGTACTTTAAAGAGTGCCAACAAGAGCAGACTTTCTTGAGCTTGGCGACAGGTTTGCAGTCCATTACTGGGGTAGGAGAGAAAGGCAGAAGGGCTGGTTAGTAGCCTGACATTCACCCTATTGCAAAATTCAAGGGACCAAAGATGCTCAGGTGCTGATTTTGGCAGCCCACTTCTGATCTTGATTTATAGGTCAGTCAGTCAGACAACAAAGTATTTATTAAGCATTTACAATATACTATGAAACATTTAGGTAAAGACAATCTCTGCTCTCAAGGGCACATCCTCAGGGGGAGACAGCATGCAAAAAAAAAAACAAACTAGATATAAAGAAGATATATACAGAATCAATGGAAGGCAATCTAAGGGTGGGGATGGGGGTTTGAGGAAAGACTGGGAAAGACCTTCTACAGAGAGAGGAAGAGCTTTAACCAAGGCTTGAAGAAAGCCAGGGAAGCCAGGAGGTGGAAGGGCAGAGGGAGAATATTTCATATATGGGGAAAGACTGTGAAAAGGCACAGCTTTGTGATGGTTCTCTTGGGGAATGACTACTCTGGTTACATTTTGCAGAAGAAAACTGCCCATGGATATTATTGAGGAATACTTTTGTACCAAAGCTGGTGGTTGTTCTGATTTATAATATATCTATATCATATCAATTTTTTAAAAATTGGCTTTTCCCCACAGCAGATGTGAATTAAGCCCCACCTGCCTTTAAGATATACCTCCTCCTTTCAATCATCCAGAGCTAAATATGTTGTTCCTGGACCTTGGCCATTTGATCTGGAAATCCTCAGGAGGCCGGTATTGTCCGGATCTGTCTTTTTTTTTTTTCCCCTTCAATATTTTTGTTTAACTTAAAGGCTAAAGTTAGACATCCTGGGGAGCTATTTTTCCTCCATTCTTTGACTTGCTAATGCCTGCTTTTTATCTATTTTCTGTCATTGCCATGGAATCCTTTGCCTTGTCATGAATTATTATTCAATTGGAAATACTAGATATTTGACATTAACTCTGAATATCTTGACCCATAGCTGCCCTTTACATCCCATTTTAGTTAAAAGCTAAAAAAGAAAACAGTGATGCCTTGCTCTTTCTTGTTGGAGAGATTTGGCTGTCTTCATAATTGCTGAGCAAGAATGTCTAGACTTAAAATAACAACAACAAAATCTCCAAGAAGCTTTAAATGTAGTCCCATCTACTTGGCCTAGTTGTATCCCAGAATAGACCATTAAGAAAAAGGTCAGAATGTGAGTGTAAAGTCAATAAGTTCCTTGAGAAAATCATGAGTAATTTAATTCCCTGCATGTTGTAGAATTTCTTCTTCTTCTTCTTCTTCTTCTTCTTCTTCTTCTTCTTCTTCTTCTTCTTCTTCTTCTTCTTCTTCTTCTTCTTCTTCTTCTTCTTCTTCTTCTTCCTCTTCCTCCTCCTCCTCCTCCTCCTCCTCCTCCTTCTAAAATATGAACAACTGTTGATATCTATATGGGAAGCAATGGTTCAGATAAAGGGCATCTTCCCATAGTTGACCTAGATTAGGTCAAGTCCTAGGATCTTTGAAAACCTTAAAGTACCATATAAATGCTAATAATTATTATTATCAACAAACTTTTATTACGTGTTTATTATGTGCCAGACACTGTGCTAAATGATGATGATACAAAGCAAGGCAAAAACATGGTCTTTGTTCTTAGTGAGCTAATATGACAAAAACATACAAATAACTGTGCTTAAAAGATAGATACAGAGTAGATAAGAGGTAAAAGGAAAAGAGAAGGCATTAGTGTAGGGTTTGGGAGGTGGGGAAAGTCCTCCTGCAGGTGACGGGCTTTCTCTTGAATCTTGAAGGAAGGCTAGGAAAATGAAGAAGTAAAGATGAAGGGGCAGAGCTTGCCAAGAATGGGCTCAACCAGTGCAAAGGCAGTGAGATGGGAGATAGAGTAGACCATTGTAGCTGGATCATAAAATAGAAAAGATTAAATGTAAGAAGACTGGAAAGGTAGGAAGGCACCAGGTTATGATGAGCTTTAAATGACAGAGAGCTTCCTATTTGATTCTGAAGGTGATTGGGTCCCATCCAGCTCATTGAGCAAGGGGGTGACATGGTCAGACCTCTGCTTTAAGAAAACCACCTTGGCAGCTAGCTTAGTGAAGGGTGGATAGAATGGAGAAAGACTTGAGGCAGGGAGATAAGGCAATAGGCTACTGCAATCATCCAGATGAGAGGTGGTGAAGGCTTGAGCTAGGGAGGCTACGTGAGTGGTGAGAAGGGAACATGCATGAGAGATGTGAAATGGAGAACCAAAAAAAAGATAAGAGTCAGCCTCAGTGGCGCAGTGAATAGAGTGCTGGGTCTGGAATCAGGAAGACCTGAGTTCAAATCCAGCCACTTACTAGCATGACCCTTAAAAAGTCACTTAACCTTGTTTAGCTCTGATTCATATCTGTAAAAGGAGCTGGAGAAAGAAATGGCAAACCATTCCAGTATCTTTGCCAAGAAAACCCCAAATGATGTCAGGAAGTCTTGGACATGACTGAAATGACTGAACAACAACAACGAAAAGATATGGGAGTATAGGGTGAGTGTGAATGAGAACACCTAGGTTGTGAACCTGGGTGACTGGGAGGGTGACGGTACCCTCAACAGGAATAGGCAGCTTTGGAAGACAGAAGGGTTTAGGGGAAAGAAATGCTTTCTATTTTGGACGTGTTGAGTTTATAGAACATGGAGATCAGGGGTGGAGAACCTGCCCACCCCTGATCTAGATTGAGGTGTCCAAAAGGCATTTGGAGATGTGACCTCACAAAATAGGGAGATCCTTCTATTTTGTCTTTTTTTTTTCAAAAAGATGTAAATTTAGGTTACATTCATCTTTAAGACCTACCTCTTTATACTAGTGTGAAGGTAAGGACATTGGAAGTGTTCAAGCAGAGGCTGAATGACCCTGTCTCAAGGGCATTGTGGGAAGGATTCCCAACCTGGATGGGCGTTTGGAGTAGATGGCCTCTTAAGGTTGTTGATTTCAAGCTAGAAGGGCCCTCAGAAGTTATCCAATGCTGTTCCTCTCCCCTTTGCCCATTTTATATCTGAGAAAATGGAGGCCTTTCTTGACTGTTCCAAGGTCACACAAATTGTAAGAAGCTGTTTAAGACCCAAGCTCTGGTCCTTTGGCTCTTAGTTTACTATTCTTTCTGGAGTACCATTCTTCCTGTTTCCTGCGTCAGCTTTTCCTCTAGACATCTCCTTCTAGGAGAGAGAAAGGGTTGTCTCTATTCCACATGGAAAAGCTGAAATGCAGATAAGCCATTGTCAGATTACCAAATACATAGAGTCAGCACCTCAGGGTGTTAAGATGGCCAAGTCGGCACTTCAGGGACAGTGATTTCACTGATGTGGGCAATAATCTTGTCCGGTAGAGTGAATTGCAGTGTTTGTACTTGGTTTTGTGATTTTTTTATGCCTCCTCCTTCTTCCCCCCAGCTTCTTCCCACAAATCATGAAGACTCTAAATTATCTCCCAGGTTTTCATGCTGCTGTTGCTGCTGCTGTCCCCTCCCACCTGCCTTAGGACCATGGGGTCATAGATCAAGAGCTTGAACAGATTTCAGAGGTCATTTAGTCCAGCCTACTCGGTTTACACAGGAGAAACTGAGGCCCAGAGAGGTGAAATGATTTTCCCTGGGTCATAGAAATAATGAGTATCTGAAGTGAGATTTGAAAACAGAACCTCCCGACTTACTATCCATTGACCCATACCATTCCCTCTGGAAAGAGAGAGAAATAGAATCAAAATGACACTATACTAGTCTCTGGAAAGGGCATGCTGGTGCCCATTGTTCCACTCACCATTCCAAGGATTCCTAGACCACAGTTCTCTTCCCTGGACCCTACTCCTCCAGGTCTGTTGTCAGAATGTCAGATTCAGGATGGCAGGGACATTCTTCCCTTTTCATTTGTATCAATAGCACTTAGCACATAGTAAATCCATATAATGCCTTTTCTTTTCTTTTCCTTCCTTCCCTCCTTCCTTCCTTCATTCCTTCCTTCCCTCCTTCTCTCCCTCCTTCCCTCCTTCCTTCCTTCTTTCCTTCCTTACCTCCTTTCTTCCCTCCTTCCTTCCCTCCTTCCCTCCTTCCTTCCCTCCTTTCTTCCCTCCTTCCTTCATTCCTTCCTTCCCTCCTTCCTTCCTTCTCTCCTTCCCTCCCTCCTTCCCTCCTTTCTTCCCTCTTTCCTTCATTCCTTCCTTCCCTCCTTCCTTCCTTCCTTCTTTCCTTCCTTCCTTACATCCTTTCTTCCCTCCCTCCTTCCCTCCTTCCTTCCTTCCTTCCTTCCTCCCTCCCTCTCTCTTTCTCCCTTCTTCCGTCCCTCCCTCCCTTCTTCAGATTCTTGTATGAGACCCTTCTGCCACTTAACTACATGTGAGATAGTAGTGAAGCCACATGGCCTTTCATTTTATTCTCCTATGTAAAATGAAGAGCTTGGCCATGATGCTTTCTGAACTCCACATTAACTTTATATCATACTAACCTCATTCCTGAGTCCTGGTGATGTTAATAACAAGGTTACAGAGGAATTTGTGGCACAACCAGGATTTGGAGCTGGGTTTTTGGAATCTCCATCAACTTTTATTTCCATCACAGATAGCACCAGTGCAGTAATACATGTTGAATCTAAACAGCATTTTAGCAGAAGAAGACAACTCTAGGAAACAGTTGTAAGCAATCAGCCATGGTACAGTGGAAGGTATTCTGGATTTGAAGGTTCAAATCCCGAGGTCTTCCTCTTGCTACCATAAATCCCTTAGCCACTCTGGACTTCAGTTTCTTTTTCTGTCAAATGAAGAGAGTTCGGCTACAGGTAGATGACCTCTAAGGATCGTTCTGGATCTAAATTCATTGTTCCACAGTATGATCCTATGAATTCAAATTTATTATGGTATCAAAATGGTACTATTGACACAGAGTTTATGAGTTTCATTTTTCAAAATGTAATTTCTAAGAATTATTTATGAAGAATAACCCTTAATCTTTTTTTAAACCAAAGATTTAACATTTGGGGCTAAGTATCATTAGTAAAATCAAAATTCCTTCTTTTCTAAGGAGAGAATTTGAGAACATTGAACTGGGTTAGAGTAGAGTATAGATCATGTCTTTACCTTCTCAGCCCTCTGTGTTTCCAGCCTACCTTGCGGTCCTTTCATTTTCTATATTCTCAAATGGGATAATGGGGGTTTGCCTCCAGTCCTAAGAATATCTGTTTTGATTGTAAGCAGTGGGGAGCTAGGGCGTTTGAAGCAACTGAGGGCAACTTTCTGAAGCCAAAAGTAAAGAAGTGAGAAATTCATTGGCTGTATAGAAATTCTTAGCCTGACTTCTTACCGCTGACTTGGCCCTCTGGAAATTCAGAATGGGATATTTGGTTTAAGTTTTAGAATCAGAATCATCTTTATTGCTGTGCTATTCAGTAGTTCACAGTTACTATGAGCAGCATAGTAGCATGGAAAGAGGATTGCAGTTGAAATCAAAAGACTGGGGTTCAAATTCTGTCTCTTACTTGCTACTTGTGTGACCTGGCCAATTCAATTGAAGAAATAATAATAACAAGAATAACTAATAACTATGGCTAGCATTTATATAGTGCCAACTACGGGCCAGCATAGTTGTGCTAAGCACTTTGCAAATATTATTTCATTTGATCCTCACAAACATTTAATCCTATCCCCATTATGTGCATTTTCTAGTTAAGGAAATTGAGGGTAACAGAGATTATGTGACTTGCCCATAGTCACCCACATCCAGTAAGGGTACGCATGAGGGCATCTTCCTGACACCAAGTCAACACTCTAACCACTATGCACCTGGCTGCCTCTGACAAGTGATGGGGAGCAGGAAAGCTTTTGTGCAATCCCTCTATGTTGCAATAGATGGGTCTTCTGGATTTTCTGTGGCTCAAAAATCATCAGCTTTGAGTGATGAGCCTCTTATCCCTGACCTGAACTGGCCCTCAGATGATGGAGACATGGTCCGTAGACCTGGAGCTTCGCCAGATTGGCAGGTCTGCCCAAAGCCTGACCCCTGTTGGCATAGCCATAGAGAACTCAGGGTCTCCTTTAGACCATGGAGAAGAATCCAACTTTGGTCTTGAGTGTAGTAGCAAAGGTTAAAAAATTAAAGAAAATGACTTTCTGGTTTTTTTTTTTCCCCCATCCATCTCTGAAAATGCCTTATCCAAGCAGAAACGGCAGTTGTCCGTACATATATTATGGTAATTAAAATGCCTTTCGGGATAAAGTCTTTAGTCATTGTCTCTCTGAAGAAACATCTCTTACTAAAGGCCTCTTAGGGAGTTTCATTAGTGTTGACTATACCACTGTGTTTATCGGTTTTCGACTTTTTCTTGTGAAAATTTGAGATCCCTCAAGTCAGGTAGCAGGTTGTGGAGTTAGCCATATTAATTAGGTCTTCTGGGCTTGGTTTAGATCTTAGGTATAAACTTTAAAAAAATTGAACCCAAATGGGCAGAGGTCCTGGTAGAGATGAGATCCCATTACAGGATCACAGAGTCCAAGCTGTCAGGGGCCTCAAACTTCATTCACTTCAGCCCTTCCATGCGTCACGTGGTCTTCTCCATCGGGGCAGAAACCCTCAATATCTCGTCCTTCTTTTTCTGCTTGCATTTGTATTCCTGGTGCTTACTATGTGCTTGGCATACCCAGTCAGGGCTTAATAAGTGCCTATTGCCTCCCTGCCCTGCCCTGTCATTTTATAGAAGAAAAAATACCTGGAGAGGTTGTGACTTGCCCAAGGTCATGAAGCTTCTAAGAAAAGGAGTGGAAACTACTGGCCAAGTCTTTTGGCATTCTTTCTTTTCCCTCTAAAGGAGGCATTTCTGTCCTTCCTTCTCCTCTATCCTAGCCATATTTTTTAAACTGATGGACAAGTTAGACACACAGGGGTCCTTGAGCAATGAAAAGAAAATTAAATAGAGAAAAGAGAGTTGAAGGCAGAATGATGCTGATTTCCGCAGTTAATCACCAGTGACAGTATTATGGACTGTCAGTGGTAGATAGCCACTTAGCTGACAAATGAGAGATTTCCCAGTTTCCCAGTTAACAGAAACTTCAAGCAATATTCTTATCTGATGGGCAGGACCAAAGAGCACAGAAGAGGGTGGTTTAGTCTTCATAATGTCATCGCAGAAAATGGTCCCGCTTCTGTTATTTCCTAGTTGCTCCTGTCTCGCTCACACCAACACTGGAGCCCCCACACTCAGTGGTGAGGCCAGGGAGAAACTTCTTCTAGGCAGCTGGCTTAGTCAGGACATGGAGTCTTCCTGGGCAGATTAGGCTGTGTCTCACTGCTTTCCTAGGCTATTTGTCAGGGACCTTCCTCCCCGCCTTTATTTACATCCTCTACTTTATGCTGCTGAATATTTTGGATTCACTCCCTCTGTTGAACGTAGTGATCAACTCCAGATTGTCTCTTGGTAAACTGGAAAGAGCACAGGCCCTGGTTTGAGTACTAACTCTGCCAATGACCCAGTGAGGCACTGGGCCAAATTGCCTTGGTTTTCTCACTTGGAAAATATGGACAGTTCTACATATACCACTTACCCCCCCCCCCCCCCCCCAGTTGTTTAGTGGATCAAGGGAAATAATGCATGTAAATTACCAACATACTTCACTGAAATATCATTCCTTTCCCCATAGTCCTTTATTTTTTCTTTTAAGATGTCTCTGTTGTTCCCTTTTGTTTCTCTATCACCTCCGTTTATGAATATATGTACTTCCTCCTCGGTCGCCCATTGATCTGTCCCCTTTTCCTTGTGGTGCTGTTCTTGTCATGTCTCACTCTTTGCATAGGTGGCGCAGTCGATAGAGTGCCAGACCTGAAGTTAAGAAGACTCTAGACACTAGATACTAGAGCAGTTTGTCATTTCCTTTTCCAACTCATTTTACAGATGAGGAAACTGAGGCAAAGAGGGTGAAGTGACTTGAACAGGGTCATACAGCACATAAGTGTCTGAGGTCAGATTTGAACTCATGAAGTGGGTCTCCTTGACTCCAGGCCTGATACTACTCTGTTCACTGCACCACCTAGCTGCCTGATCTGTCCCCTTAGAACACAGAACTTAAAAAAAATAATAGAAGGAGGGAGGAGAAAAAAAGCAGTTCAGGAAAACCTACCAACTCAGGACCTTTGCCTCACACTACATTCATTATTCTACACCTGTAGCCCTCAACTTCTGCAAAGAACCCTTTCTATTTTTTCGATCACTGATGATTAAATCTCGGGAAATAAAAGTCAGTCATTAAGGCTAGACTTGAGAAAATTGACTCGGCTTCATTCAAGGTATATTTAATATTTAATGCAATATGTAATTTTGTGATGAGGAATTAAAGAATGTTTCAAAATCTTGTGAGCTTGGATCATGTAAAACAAGTAATTGCAGTGAAAGCAGGGCATAGTACGCATTAAAAGTGTTTCTGTTTTTTGTTTTTTAGAAAAGTCAAATGTTGAGTCACTTTGAACTCCCTGGCCCTAGTTCCTGTGGCAGGTGGGAGAGGTTTGTCCTGATGTTATCATACAGGTCTCTTCTAGCCCTGACATTTTCTGCCTCTATGAGCTTCTAAGGCGGATTTTCAGAGAATTATTCCACTGTATTCTTTTATTCCAAGCCAGACAGATTTGGGATACATTTGAAGCTTTGTTAGTGAGAGACTCTGTTCTTCAATGTGGCGTTCTCTGTGTGATGATCAGAACTATCCCAGAGTGAGAAGGCAGGGGCTCCTCATCTGAGCACTTCAATAACAGGAGGGTTGCCAAGGGGTGTTTCCTGCTCCTTCTACTTGCCCGTACCCCATTCCTTTGACTCAAATTTATATTCATGTATCTCTGTGCATATTGTTTCATTCAGTGGAATATAAGCTTCTTGAAGGCAGGGAGTGTTTCTTCTTATTCCTGTTTCCTCATTACCTAGCATTCTTTTTTGGGTCAGGTGATGCAATCTGGACCCATGATATTGTTTGTTATCAATATAGATTGGTGATTTTCCTACCACTTGGAGCCTTAGACAGCCACATGGGACAATAAGTCGCTTGTCAGAGACAGATTTTAGTGACTGATGCTGGGGTCTTTCTCTCACTTGGCACATAGTAGGTGCTTAATAAATGCTTACTGAATCCCATTGAATTGAATGGAATGAAAACAAATGAGCACTTGCCTGGTGTGTTACAGAAGGTATCCTTGCTTAGATAAGGGTTGAACTAGATGACCCTTGAGGTCTCTCCTGGCCGGGAGATTCAGGAATTCTCTCTGGCCAAGAGGACTTGGTATAGAATAGCATGCTAGTTGATCACCAAGGATTTATCAAGTGCCTATTTCTGACATACTAAGCACTGGGCTGGCCACTGGGGATACAAGTACAAGGAAGAAACAATTTATAGCCAAACTAATTCCACATACAACTAGTGGAAACTCCTGTGACTAGATTTGAATATCTGTGTTTTTGTTTTTTTATTTTCTCTTCAATCTAGAAAGGCCGTGTGGTATGGTAGATAGAATATTGTACGACCCATCTCAGACAGTACCTCTGTGACCTTGAGAAGTCTCTTAACCTTTTTGTGCCTCAGTTTCCTCATCTATAAAATGAGGTACTTAGACTCACAAGGGCATCTAAGGTTTCTTTCAGCTCTAAATTGTGATCCTGTGTTCCCATCTGGGCCACTAGTTGGCGCAGTCGATAGAATTCCAGACCTGAAGTCAAGAAGACTCATCTTCATGAATTCAAATCTGGCCTGAGATACTTACTAGATGTGTGACCCTGGGCAAGTCACTTCATCCTGTTTGCCTCAGCTTCCTCATCTGTAAATGAGCTGGAGAAGGAAATGGCTAGCCACTCTTAGTATCTTTGCCAAAAAACCCAGATGGGATCACGAAATCATACATGACTGAAACAAGTGAACAATACACGTTCCCATCTACTCTGTGCCATCCTTTAAAAGAGAGATTCCTGACCTGGATCTGCCCATCAGAGTGAAGTTAAACTTTAAACCGCATCCTAACAACTCATGTGAATATTTCCCTGCCACTTAAAAGATTTCCTAGGTTGGCTTACCCCAGTTACCCTACAGGAATCTTTTAGCCATGAACTTCTTGTCCAGATTGGCTTCCAAGGTCAGAACCAAGTGCTCAAAAGAGCTCTTACTTATACCTTAAATGTTTAAGCTAAGGCCTTGATGTACTGAAGCAACACTTTTGCCAGCCTTTGTCAGATTTGAAAATACTGTATGTGTCCCTTTAGGATTGGGTGGTTCAGGACTGATACCATCCATCCACATAGCCCCCAGAGGTTATCCTTGAGTCTTACAACTTACACTGGCCTCCTCTTTGTGATATTGCCAATTTAGTCAAGCCGATAAGATGCCATCTTATCCGCCTACTGTATGAATCGTTGGCAAAATATGCTGTCTTTCTTTCTGACATTTAAAGTCTTGCCAAACCATTTCAAACAGGGAACTATCATAAAATGAAATGTATTTCAATGGGATTAACCCTTGGAATGACAAACAGATTTGGTTTTGAGTCAAGAGGGGGAAAAATCAACCACCAACTGCAGGGCAGGGAAGAACTTTTTAAATCGAGTCTTCATTTTTTTTTAAAGCAGTTTTTGGCAGAAGCTGTTCTGTGATAATATTTTTCAAGCAGCTACAAAGAGCTTCCTTGTCCTTTTTGTCTCCCATTCCTCAATTACATGAAATACTGTAATTAAGAAAGCAAGAAGATTAAAATGTCAAGTAAAACTTTTCTCTTTCTCTTTCTCTATATGGTTTGCATCCAGTGCATTCTGACTTGAACTGACTAGAAATTTTGGCTCCCATGTGGAATGAATTCCACGGGTAGAATTCAGTAGCTTTATCAAGGGGTCACAGTTCTGACCTTTCCCCACTTTCCAAGATCAGGTGCCATGTATACAGTAAGCCCTTGACATTTTTTTTTTTTGTACTTGATGGAGGTAGAATTGGTAGAAGCATTGGTAGAAGTGATAACCAACCTACCTTTCTGGAATTGGATGTAACTGATGGTAGTGGTGGTGGTAGTGGTGGTGGTGGTGGTAAGAGACCAGGGGACAGCATTATATCCTTCAGGAGAGCAACAACCAAAATGGCGTCCTTTCTGTCTTCTACTCAAGCAGACGTTATATAAGCAGGAGACATCAGTGTTCCATTGTGAATTTCTTTGCTCATTCTTGGGGATGGTATCGTAGCAATGAAGCCTCTCTGAGATTGCCAATTGGGGAGAAGGGTGGAGGGAACAGCTACCTGTCACTCTGTTTTACAAAGTTAGCCAATGAGAAAATCAATGATCTCTGTGGGATTCAGCCATGGGTCCACAAGTCCCTAGTTCTTTGATTACAGCTAGCCTCTGTTAACCCTCATAATTAAGGATGAAAATCTAAGGAATATAGTTCTGCTTCCCTCTTAGGCACTCAAGGAATCTTTGATGATTAGATGAGTGAATGAATAAATGAATGAATGAATGAGTATCTACATAATCACATCCAGAAATATGAGCAAGGGGTGATAGAAAGTGATCAAGTATACATGGGAAAGAGAAGGGAATGCTGAGAGATCATTAAGATGCAGGAAACCAGAGAGACGAGTGTATACAGAGGTGAAGGGGCACATTTCTATCTCTCAGGCTTTTCACATTGACCCTAATCTGACTCTTCTTGTAGATGTTCCAGATTCCTCTAGCCAAAAGTGATCTATCTCCGATGAGGACAAGATTAACAACTGTCTTTTTAATAGATGTTGCCGTGCCAAACACTCTTAATCTCCAAGCTATGGGGAATGAAAAGCTCTCAAAATATAGAGAACTAGTGGACGAAATCAGAATCATTTGGGAAGAGTACGAGGTCCTATCGTTTCCATTGTCCTTTCTGCCTCTGAAATTGACTGGAGGATGCTGCAGTAGTCGGCAGAATATTAAATATAAAGGAATGGGGGGAGGTATGGGAGAGACAACTCATGGGGAATCCCATGTCTTTTTCTAACTCCACTGAGAAAAAGGTGCCAAAAATGAAATGAATAACAGTAGCATGTGGTTTATATACTGAACTGATTTGCCTGGAATGACATAACTAATAGGTGTCAGAGGTAGTATTTGAATGTAGGTCTTTCATCACTTTGTCCACTGCACCAAACACTCTATGTCTCTACATTTTTAATATCAGATGTCTCTATATTTTTAATGAGCATTCACCTTTGACTTTGTAGCATATTGTTTATGGATCTGGTGCCCTTTTCTAGATTTTAAATTCATGAGAGTATGGGTCTTCTACCAAAAATCTGATTCTGAGACTTCATTAACCTTGAGATGACCTTGACCATACCAGTCAAATCTGTGTCTGGTCCTGCTAAACTGAAAAGGCTTTAATTATGGACCCAGTGATGTATGGACTTGATTCTCCGTTTACTGAGGGCTTGACCTTGCCAAGTTCAGAGGCATTTATTGCTATACTGGCTTAAAGATGATGCCGTTTTTGGCTACGGAGGTATATACTTGTAAGTAGTCAAAACTGTACCCAGGGCAAATTCACCTGGAGAAGGAATTGACTTAGAGAACAATCCGATGGTGAGCAAAGGAGGGTGAAAGTCCAGAGAACTGGGTCCTATTGTGGGTACAGCATGCTGGAACTACTGGAACATGCTGGAACACACAGAGTGTTCCTGAGGACTGCATGGAGTACTGCAGGAATGGGAGAAGTATGGAGTTTTCAGGGAGGAAATGTGCTCTCTAAAGGTTGGCCAATGGCAAAGCATTGTTTGCCTTTAACTAGTTATACCTCCCCTAAATCATAGCAAGGAGTGCCCATATTGATGAAACCACACACCTAATAACATGAAAAGATAGGGCCAGGCTTTTATTCTTCTTTGTCTATCCGGTACCACCTAGTGAATAGCCAGCCTCGATATGAGCCTTTGATTTCAGGAGAGGGGATCTTTGTGGAATGTAGCTGGAGACCAAAACATCATTGGGTCATGAGAAACTTCATTGGGTGACCTGAGAGTGCTTTTCTGTTGGATCAGGAGCCCATGCCCCATTAAGCAACAGGTTCTGTCGCGCTTCTCAGTATCGTCAAGAAGCTCTCTCTGAAGTCAGCATGAATTCTGCTTTGCCAAACCCACCATTATTTGCCATTAACTAAAACACACAGTTTTACTTGGAAATTTAAGATACACACACACACACACACACACACACACACACACACACACACACACGCACACGTGCTCCTTTCTTTCTCTTTTCTGAGCACCTGAGTTCACATCCTACCTCAGGCACTTACTTGCTGTGTGACTGGACCAATCTCTTAACCTCTTTCAGCCTCGGTTTCCTCATCTGTAAAATGCAAATTATAATAGCAACTGTCCCATGGACTTGTAAGGATCAAGTGAGGTAACATTTGTAAAAGAACTTTGCTTTATTGCACTATAGAAATGCTGTTATTAGTTATAATTAGCAAATCAACATTAATGATAATGATAATAATAATATATAAAGATTCCTGGGTGGGACTTTCATGGTGCTTATAAAGATCATGTAGGAAGATGATTTGGGAATGTGCCTAATTTTGCACATTGTGACTCTGGAGTCATTGAGTCCTAAATGTAGATCTGGAAAGGATTGTATAGTTGTTGTTGTTTTTAATTTGCCTTTATATCCCCAAAGACTAGTACGTACTAATACATAGCTGGCACTTTATATAACTACGTTTTATTGGATTAGATGTCAAAAATCTCTCATTTTACAGATGAGGAAACTGAGGCCCAGAGATGAGAAGCCACTTCCCTAAAGTTGTATAGAGAGTAAAGTTCATCTAATCTATAAAACAACACCCCCATGAGCAGGTCTACTATCAGCCAAGCTTCCTTCATTTTTATTTAGAGGATATGAACTAAATGAAATTAATTTCAGTTTTCTGAGCTCAGTTGCCCGGAGGAAAACAAGGGTCACCATTCATTGTATCGGCCCTTCCTTCCTCTGACAAGACTGTTGAAATATGAGATCAGCTGGGTGATGGACTGTGAGTGTGAGAAGGCTTCCCTTAATGAGATGTTCTCTAGTGGTGTTTTATTAAGAGGTGCATTGATTAAAGGACTCTGGATGGGGAGACCAGACAAATAAGAGGATGCCCTGGTCAATACTTTGAGAGTTCTCTGAGGAAGGCATCACAATCGCGTTTAGCATGTGAAAACACTTCTTGTTCTTTAAAAAAAAGAAAAAAAATGTTTCTTTTCCAGGCAACCAGTTCAGAGGTTTTATTCCCTTATCATACATAGGAAAGAGATTTTTCATGTACAGTTGAAGGTAAGTCCATCTAGCTTGAAGCCAGGGTGGGGCCATTAGTGCAGAGGGTGGGAGATTTAGAGTCACATCTGTTTGAGTACTTAGAGAAGTGTGAACTCAGGCAAGACACTTCCTTCTCTGGACTCCATTTGTAAAATGAGGGTTTTAGATCACATCATGTCTAAGGGCCTTTCCAGCCCTAAATCTTATGCGTGATATCAGTGCTATGGAGAACCACTCTGAGGTGTTTGTGGGGCTACACAGATTTGCAGAGAGGTTCTCATTACATGCACTGGAGTTCAACACTTCTGGGAGCAGTTATTCTATTAGCGAGTTTTTATAAATACCCTATAGAAACATTTTTGAATGACTGAAAAAGCGTTTTTAAAGTGCTTACTATTTGCTAAGCACTGAGGATACAAGAAGAAAAGTAAGATGATCCTTGCTTTAAGGGAGCAATTGAGAGAGAATGTGTCAGTTCAGTGGTCCACAAAGATTTATGGACTCTGTGTCAGACACATTACTAAGTCCTGAAGATACAAGAAGAAAAGCAAGACAGTCCTTGCTTTCATGGAGCAATAGAGAGAGAAAATGTCAGTCATCTGGTCAACAAACATTTATGAAGTACTTACTATGTGTCAGGCACTGTGGTAAGGGCTAGGAATGTAAATACAAACAAAAAGACAGTCTGTGCCCTCAAGGATCTTAGACAACACAGGAAAGGAGGGTGAAGGAGGGCATGGGGGAAGGAGGTGGGGCAAATAAGTCCAGAGGAGGAGGGCAGCCTGGTGGGAAATAAAGACATGGCTGGCCTGGGCTCTCTTCTTCACCGGAGGTTCTGAAAGGAGTTCTCCAATCAGAGCAAGGGTCTTAGGGGCAGAGGGTACTGATGAGGTGTGAGGACCAAGGTTGAAGTGACTTTCCAGGATGAGGAATTTCTGGGACATGATGGAGAAGATTTAGTGACCTGTGATTTGTTCTGAAGCATTTGAAAGCAGGAAAGTAGAAAAGACAATCAGCACAGAGCCATGCTTTTGGCAATTTCTCCATCTAGTGTTGGCAATGTTTAATTTAAGATTCTTCCACTAAGCCCCTCCCCTATTTCCTCTGTGTCTTTAGGGTTTGATCACAAAGTTCTTAACCCATAGTTAATTCTGGGTTTGGCTCTTGCCTCAAAAGTACGACTCTAAATCTGCTGGAAACACAGTACAGCAAGGGGAAAGTAAGGTGAAAAATGAGATCTTGGAGAGACCAGCACTGTACATGTTAATTTCCCTAGGACATACCGTGTTGAATTCAGTCTCATTCAGTAGCTATGGAAAAAGCGCCCTCTTGTGGTAAACTGTGGGCTTCTTTCAAATTAGTTCTCCATTAATGATGGTATCATTATGCAATATTGACACACTCTTCTTCAAATGAGCCAACGGGGAGGCTGAAGTATTAGCAGTAGGCACAAGTCCAGCTCTCTCTGTGTGTTGTGCTTTATTCTTGCTGCTTAAGACAGTGTGAGACAATGGGCAGAAGAACTGACTTGAAATTAAGAAGACATGGGTTACAATCCCACCTCTGACTTTCATGTAGATTTGTGGCCACCGAGGCCTCTGTTTTCTCATTTGGAAACTGGGAATGAGAATATCTGTAGAACCTACCCTCACTGTGATGTTGTGAGGCTCATATCATCTAATGTATGGAAGGACCGTGGCACGCTTGAAAGTGCTGTATAATAACATGTCAGCTGTTACGAAAATGGCAGGCTCCCCAAGTTTTAACATTGGGACTTTTTCTATTTTTCCCTTTCAACAAATATTATTTAGTATTTACTCTATGTAAGGCATCACATCTGAAGTTATTTAGTTGAAAAATAGGCCTTTCTGAAACTTGTGTCTTGGTGAAATGGGTATAATATAGTTTTTATCCCTCTCTGTTGGAAAGATGGGTTGAGGAAGTTGGTACATGGATGCAGAATTCTACATAGGAAATCAGGCCTTTTTTTTTTTTTTCAATTTATTGATCAGTTTTTCTGAAATTCTTTTTTTCTTCTCTTTCTTTCTTTCTTTCCTTCTTTCTTTCCTTCTTTCCTTCTTTCTTTCTTTCCTTCTTTCTTTCTTTCTTTCTTTCTTTCTTTCTTTCTTTCTTTCTTTCT
>NW_020954551.1:11843361-11977413 GCF_900497805.2 Vombatus ursinus | reverse complement strand
TCTTTCTTTCTTTCTTTCTTTCTTTCTTTCTTTCTTTCTTTCTTTCTCCCTCCTCCCTCTCCTTCCTGCCTGCCTACCTTCCTTCCTTCTCTCATTGAAAAAGATATTTTAGCTCCTAGGGAGGAGAGATGGGAAGGGATTCAGGGGTATATTTAGGAAAAAATATATATATATATATGTACATATACACACACACATATAAACACACACATACATACATAACCTCACCTGTGATTTGTTAGTAATCTTAACTTTGGTCAATAGTGACAGAAACTTATTAGTTTTCATGACATCATTTCCAAAGCCAGGAGGAAAGAATTAGCAATGTGTGAAGCCTGTTTCCAGATGAAACATACTGTACCCCCCAGCACCATCCTAGAGGAAAATTTGTCATTTTGTCAAATGGACTCTCAATTATCTGACACTTCTGTAGATATGCAATATAGGAATAAGTAAGGCTTGTATCATAATAATGGTCCTGAAGCCTTTTAATTCAGAGTGCTTTCAGAATTGTTCTAGAATGATTGAACTATTTAATGTACTTTTATTATTAAGTGTGTTTGTATTCTGGGTCTTTGGAAATTGGTAACATCTGTTTTATCCATATCCATATCTGTATCTTTTTTTTTTTTTACTCGTGATTTTTATTGTTACAGGAAACTTTAAGTAAGGAAACTTCTTTTAGAAATACAGATTGGGGGCAGCTAGGGGGTGCAGTGGATAGAGCACCAGCCCTGGAGTCAGGAACACCTGAATTCAAATCCGGCCTCAGATGCCTGACACTAGCAGTGTGACTCTGGGCAAGTCACTTAACCCAGATTGCTCCAAGGGGGGAAAAAGAAGTATAGATTGGCACCTGTCATGCAATTTACAGTCTTAGAGAATTGAGAAGTTAAAGGACTTATCCAAAGTCACACTGTCAGTATGTATCAATCATAACCTGAGTCTGTTTTCTCCTGACTTTTATCCTGTCTATCCTTCACAACCCTACACCTCCATATAGCTTTTTATTAATAATATTATATATTTTTTCCAATTACCTATAAAGATAGTTTTCAACATTCATTTTCGTAAGATTCTGAGTTCCAAATTTTTCTCCCTCCTTTACTTTATTCCCCACTCCCTAAGACAGCAAGCAATCTGATACAGGTTATACATGTACAATCATGATAAACATATTTCCACATTGGTCATATTGTGAAAGAAGAATCAGAAAAAAAGAGAAAAACCATGAGAAAGAAAAAAAGTGAAAATAGTATGCTTTGATCTGCATTCAGCTTCTATCATTCCTTTCTCTGGATGTCGAATAGCTTTTTATTTATATGGTAACTTGTTATGTTGGGGTTTAGCTGTTCAGTTGTGTCGGATTCTTGGTGATCCCATTATGAAGTTTTCTTGGCAGAGATATCGGGGTGATTTGCCATTTCCTTTTCTAGCTCATTTTACAGATGAGCAAACTGAGGCAAATAGAGTTAAGTGACTTGCCCAGGGTGACAAACTGGTAAATGTCTGAGGATGGATTTGAGCTCAGGTCTTCCTGACTTCAGGCCCAGTGCTCTATCCACTGCACTATCTAGCTGCCCCCAAAAGAGAAACAAGAAACCATGATATTTAACTATTTGGGATGCTCTTAGTTTTTATCAATAGCCTGGAATCTTTCTCATGTTGTAACTTCAAAATAAGAGTAGAATGTAAAAAAACTTAAGAAGGTATTACTTGCCTTATTTATCCATGTGTTAAAATACATGTTGTAATGTCTAGATTTTTGTAAGTAATGGAAAAATTCCTTGACAGAGCAGAGATTTAATACAACTTTTCAAGTTTCCTGTCTGTGCCTGGTGTATACGGGAGAGGTCCTGTGGAATACTAGAAAGAAGACTGATTTTCAGCTCAGCAGAGATCTGAATCAGAATCTCTTGCTTTGTAGCTGTGTGACTCATTGAGCCTCTATTCATCTGTAAAATGGGGATAAGAATTCCAGCCCATACTACATAGAATCATTGTTAGGAAAGTGCTTTAGACACATGACTCTCACAAATTTTCCTTATAAAACTGACGTTAGAATGCCAGTTGCTAAATATGATTTTAAGCCAACTGCTAATTGCCAATAGCCCATTAGTACTGGGTTTTTGTCATGATTGTTCTTACTTTTCAGCAGTATTTTGCAAATACGTGTTTGGAGAAGTGACTAATCTTAGAGTCAAATATTGACTTAAACAAAATACTTACATACTTGTTGAAAAATCATAGTTCTTCCTTCTTTTACTCTGGTGATAATATTAGATAAATAAACATTTCTTTTCTTGTTGACTTCAATGGAATATAACAAAGTTTCCATGTTTTCAACCCTCAGGTGCCTTCCTCAGGTGCTGCTCTGCCCTTTAAATGCTTATTTGTCAATGGCATTAACAAACTAGTCACCCCTTAGGGAGCAGAGGGGTAGCCCTGCCTTGATAAAGAAGTGCCATGATATTTGGAAAATGGTCTCCTTTCCATGGAGCCAATAGCAAATCTTGCTAGTTAGTGGAAGCTTAGAATTAATGACTGCTTGTTTTGGCCTAACAAATTACTTGTCACTTTGAAAGATATTTTTATTTTGAGGCACCAAGGAGTCAAAATTTTCCCCTTCATTGTGGGAATAAAAGCATTCAACTGTGGCTTAAAAAAATGGGTCAAGATCCCAAGGGGCCACTGGTCATCCAAGTGGACTCATAAATTAGGCACTTGAATTTTTCATAGGAAGGGAACAAAGGCTGTTGAATTAGGAAGCAAATCCACTGATTTACCTGGTAATAGGCAATCTTAAAAAGGAGACCTTCCTGAAACCTATCTTTAAATCATCAGGCATTGAGAGAAAAATGATTATAGATACCAGTGACCCAAGAATTGAATGAACAATGAGCAAGAGGGGAAAAAAAAATGGAGTTGAAGAAATA
Source organism: Vombatus ursinus (assembly GCF_900497805.2). Lineage (NCBI taxonomy): Eukaryota > Metazoa > Chordata > Mammalia > Diprotodontia > Vombatidae > Vombatus > Vombatus ursinus. Next base: position 11,974,477 of record NW_020954551.1, on the reverse strand, counting down.
CTATACTTGGAAAAGTGTTGACCGTCTCAGCCTGTGGCGAAGGAAAATGCTGCCCCCTGACCCTCATTGCCCTGGTCTAAACCCTTTCAGAAGCTAATTGGGACCTTCTTATGTCAACCTAAATCAGGCATCAATCAATTTGTTCACATTTAGTTGGAGAATGAGGCTGCTGACATCAAGGCTGGCCATGTCGCGGGGGCGTGATGGAAGAGGTCATCTCTTTAGCATTATGTGCTGAGGCATAGATTTAGTAATTGAGAAGAAAGAGGCTTAGGAAGTGACTACTCTTGTGACATTCAAGAATTTTTATGCTGCTGAGGTAATTCTTTGAAATGTCAGTAATTAGAAGCAAAACAAAGTATTTTTTTATGAGAAAAAAATCTTGTGCAAAAATTTTAAGAGAAATTTGTATTTCTTTTTTTAAACAAGTGAAAAATCAAGCTAAAGATTGACTTTTGTATTTCATTACAAATTTTGAACATTTATCCCTGAGAATTTTATTTTGCTGATTTTAAAAAATAGCATGAGCACACAAACCCTTCCATTGTTTACATATATAGAAAAATTAATCCATTATTTCCACATGATAAGTCATTTAACAAACATTTGTCAGGAGTTTATTTTGTGCTAAGCTTTGGGGATACAAAAATGGCAAAAACACAATTCCTCTCAAATAGCTCCCATTCTAAATGGGTGTGTTTTAACACACACATGTTCCATTGTACATGTGGTCTCCCTGATGTGAGCATTCCCTCCAACCACACAGATTGCAGCCCATCTATTCCTGCCCATCCTGTGACTCTGTCACTCTTCCATGTTTCCCACGTGGATTCTGCCCAATATACTCACGTTCCTCCTTGCTTTCTGATGGAATTCCCGAGATACCAATGGGCCGAGTGGACTCTCTCAGTCGTTTTTCATTCCTGTGTGATATGCTCACCTTCATTTTTGATCATCGGTTGCTTTGATGACATCCTCTCCATCACTTCTCCTGTATTGCTATTACATAATTCACAAAGTTACTACTCGCTATAATTTCACTGTAATACAATCAGTTTTCTCCTTAATGGATTTTACCTTTGTGTTTGCAGTTTATTCTAAACCTGGCCTCTACATTTTAATGAAATAATGAAGAATCACTTTGCAGCTTACTGGTTGTGTGATCTCAGGTGGATTGATGACTGCCTGACCTCAGTTTCTTCGCATGTAAAGTGGCTGGACTGAATTACCTCTAACATCTCTTCACATTGTAAACCTCTGATGCCAAAGTCCTTTTAAAAAATAATTCTTTTACCTGAAAATAAAATCATTTTGGAAGGTAGACATTTATTTATTACCCCTCCTTTTAATGTACTAAGCAATTTTGTTTCCTGATCATAAATAGTTTGCTCTCCCTGGTCTCTGTGTCCAAGGAGATAGAAAAGGAAACACGCGGGAAGGCGGGATGCCCTGTTCTTTGAAACCACATGTGCCCTGCACGGTGGACCATGGCTGCTGTATGAATGAAATGGCAAAAAGCATAATATAAACAAAGGAACTTGAAATCCAGGCATGGGTTTGATGGGGAGATTGAATGACCCTTTGTTCATGGATCCCACAAATGTCTTTCAGCTGCTCCTGGCTGGAGGCAGCTTAGATGGATGTTTTACATTAAAGCTGTGGTTACATGGAGGGGTACCGGTTTTTGCTGCTGTCATAATTTTTTTTTTCCTCTCGTTCTGATGGCCTAAAGCTGGCATTAATTACCATTGTGGTATGCCTGCCCAGAGCTCTTCTGTGGTTGCCAAGAAAACTAAACATTTGAGGCAAGTCAGAAAAATCACTCCAGATGCACCCTATTATGTGGGAGACTTCAGCCTTTATGAAAGTGATGTCAAATTCATAAGCCAGCGGGTGTGCCAGGGGAACTTACTCACTTTCCGTTTTTTGAGCTAAGGTATACGCATTTTATTGAGTCACAGAAGGCTTATAAACCATGAAAAATTATTGTCGTTTTTGTGATGGCCTGTCACTTTGTCCACACTGATGCTCTTGTACTTTCATCATCCCATTCTGTTCAGCAGATACTTATTGGCTGCCCGTTGTACATAGGGCAGGAAGACAGAGACCCATTCAGCCTTGGGTGTGGCCAGCTGCCCAATGCAAATACTATGTTAGACAGCACATAGCAAGGATGGCTGTTCATGGCCCCACTCCTTCTATACCTCTGAGAGGGAAGAGTGATAGGTCAAGGAGAAAAGATGATTCCTGGAGGCAGGGACATTTTCTCTTTTTGTCTTTGTTTCTGTGGTGACTCGCCCAAGTCTTGCCAATATGGTAAGGTGGAAAGAGCACTAGCTCCAGAATTAGAGGCAATAGGTTCACATCTTACCTCTCTCTAGTGCTGGCTGTCTCAGTGACATTAGGCATGGTGCTTGAACCTGGGCCTCCATTTCCTCAACTATAGAATGAAAAGGTTGGACCAGATGGCTGTGGAATTCCCTTCCAGTTTGAGATCTCGGATCCTATAAATTGAACTAAAAATATGTGTTTTGAGAACTGGTACAAATCTCCCATTAGTTTATAAGAGTCACAGTGTAGTTTGATACACTTGATATCATAAGAACTTGCTCTCAGTCCTGTCCCTGCCATTTATTACTTGCACGACATGGGACAAGTCATTTTGGCTCTGTGGGCCTTGGATGCCTCATATTTGGAAAAGAGGCAGCAAGACTAGGTGCCCTCTAAGGGCCTTCTTATGTCTCCTGACATCCAGCTCTGAATCTATGGTTCTTTGATTCTGCATAGAGTGCATACTGTACAACTTTGGGCAAGTTGCTTAACCTCTCTGGGTCTCAGTTTCCTCATCTGTAAAATGAGACGGCCACTGATATGCCTTCTAACTCTCTATTGTTTTTTGTTCAGTCTTTCTGTCGTGTCTGACTCTTTGTGACCCCCCTTTGGAGTTTTCTTGGCAGAGATACTGGAATGGTTTGCCATTTCTTTCTCCAGCTCATTTTATAGATTAGGAAACTGAGACAAACAGGGCGAAGTGACTTGCCCAGGGTCACGTAACTAGTAAGTGTCTGCGGCCAGATTAAAACTCAGGAAGAGGAGTTCAAACTCCAGGCCCAGCACCCTATCCACTGTGCCACCAAGCTGTGGGACTAGCCCTGGAGTCAGGAGGACCTGAGTTCAATTCCGGCCTCAGATACTGGACACTAGCTGTGTGACCCTGGGCAAGTCACTTGACCCTGATTGGCTTACAAAAAAAAGGGGGGGGGAATCTTTTACAGATAATGAACCTAAGGCTCACATAGATATGTAAATGTCTGAAGCAGGATTTGAACTCGGGATTTCCACACTCCAAGTCCCGTGCAGTCAGTTCACCTAGGTATGATCCTACTAAGGAAGTTTCCTATGTAGACACTTCATGTTTTCCTTTTTAAGAACACGCATCAGTTTCTTTGTATATGTAAATATATATATAAAACATATTATATAGTAAATATATATAATATATTTATTGTGTCTTCATAAGCATGTTCAAGACTGTCAAAAACATTGAATAAAAAAGTGTCTGTGTGGTTTGAGTGTAGGCACTGATCAGTTAATGTTCATGAAAGTATCCCATAATTTCTGGAGCGAGATCTATTATTCTTGGAATTTCCTTTCCTCTTATGAGTTTCTCTTCAGCTTTATTTTTTGAAAGATGTGATTCTTGTTTGTTATTCCTTTAAGACTCATGAGCAATTCCCATAGAAGGAAATGTATCATACAGTATAAAAGGGATCCTAATCACTGTAATTAATTAAAAAAGTAACTCATTAAAAGTTGGTGGCTTCAATATAATTAAGGTAAAAGAGGCAAATGGAATCCTGAGACTTGCATAGCTTCAGGCAATCTGGGGCCTGAAAAATTTGAAATGATGAAATTGATGATCAGGATGCCTCCCCCTCTTCCCATGATGAAACTAAGGCTCAGGTGGGTTAAGGGACGTTTCCTTGGTCACACAGATGATAGAAGGCTGAGGTCGAATTTGAATGTCCATCTTCCTGATCCCAAGGCCAATACTTTATTATACCACAGTACCTACATCTCAGTGTTTCTAAACCTGGTGCGACGGTTTTATCCACTTACAAATACAAGCTTATATTTATAAAAGGGAGTCATGTCAGAAACTCAACATTTTGGTTTTAAGTGGCTATGTAATAGAATCATAATATTAGAGTGAAAAATTATGTTCCTTCTTATTTTGGGATAAAATTTGATTATTAGATTTGTTTATTCTTTCTTGGACATCTTTTTTTGCCCCTTCTCTTTTTACTGGAATTGCTTGGTCAGTAGGGATCTGTATTTCTACTTTTGTGATACTCCCAGGATTTGGTACCTACAAGAGGCTTGATATACAATTGGTAATTAATGGGTCTCCTCGGTAGCTATTCAGAAATTAGGTCCTTGAGTATGTGGCTTCTAGTTCAGAATATAAGTCCTAGTGGGAAAAGGAATCTTGAAAAGAAAAATGAAAATAAATATTCCGTTTCAGTTTAGGAGTACCAAAGGCAGCGTTTATATCTATATCTGTATATCTATGTGTCTATATCTTACATATAACTAAAAAGTACCATTTCCCAGTATAAGCTGGAGAAGGGTCACTAGAAATGTCAATAAGGACATCTTTGAGCATCTTGGACTCACTACCAAAACAATGACTTGAGCCAATCATTCAGTAAGATATTATTTGATGCACCACCACTATATGCCAACCACTGTGCCATTTCATGCCATTTCTCTTTACTTCCTTTTCTGCAGCTGTCAAATAATAATAATACTTACCTTGTGTAATTCACCAGGTTATTGTAAAAAAAAAATCAAATGAGATCATTGTAAGTACCAGGACTTTGAAAATTATGTTTCTACAAAAACTGTGAGACATTATTATTATTATTGTTATTATTATCCTTAGGAGAAGATCATTGCAGTCTTGAGGAAAAGTGGCCATTTACTTCCTCAGGGGCATAGTAATGGGCATTTCCCTGGTTTTGTTTAAAACCTTTCCATGAATGCATGTCCCTCCCTTCTTTGCCGAGGTGGGAAAGTGTGGGTGTGGAAGGCTGCATTCTCTCTCAGAATCCTTTAAAACATTGGTTAGTTTTGATGAAATTCTTTCCTTCCTTTTCTTTTTTATCTTTTTTTTAAACTAACATTGCTTTTCTAGAAAGAAAGAGAGAAGTAGTTAGAAATGAAGTTAATATAAAAGCAAAATATTTCAATAACAGGCATTAATTAAGATTTAAAAAAAAAGAAACCCAAAAAACTTTCCTTGGGAGAAACAAATGTGTTACTGGGTTCTTAAGAAATTAATAGAAGCCTACTTAAAAATGTGAAGATGACTCAACTTCCTCCCAGAAGAAGTCGCCAAAAGTAGAACTATTTTTAGCATCAATTCTATTTAATTGATATTTATTTTTAGCATCAGTTCTATTTAATTTGATGCTAAAAATAATTCTACATATATGTATACATGTACATGCACATATATCCACATATATGTGGATCTTGGGGATGGGGGAGTGTTGCTAATATTTTTCTCATTTGTGTTTGGAAAGTGACTCATGACAAACGTAGGTGTTAGTGATTTGCTGAAATCTCGGAGGATTTACAATGAGATGACACTGGAAAGTTGGTTTTACTTTTGTGACCAAGGAGATTAAAGTAAATTAGATATTGGCCTCTACCTCCACTCCCCACCCCTTAGTCTTTTCCTTTGCCTCATTTTTCAAGGGACTTTTGTTCCTTTAACCAATAGAACTAGCTGTAGCTTTATCTAGAAAATGATTAGTGGCAATTAGAAGTCTATTTCTCTAGAATCAAAACCTAATTGCCAATGGGTACCACTTTTTTAACTCCATGCTAAATTCTTCTCCATTTTTCAGAGCCTGAGAAAAGTGAAGCTTTTTCTTTTTTTTCTTTGTCAATTATTTAATAGATGTGAATAAAGTCATTTCATCCTTTCGCAAAACTCATTATGTGGAAACCCGAAGGAGTGATTAGTTTTCCAGAAAGTATTTTAACTGGCTGCAGTTTGATTACAATAGGTTGTTTTATGTTCAAATAAAGCAAAAAAGATAAAAACTTGATTAAGGCAAATGGCCTCATTACCACTCCTTAAATCTGACAGAGCCTCCTCATAGCACTTATATTAATTTCATTGCTGCTGTTAGAGCTTTCCTTTTATGCAGAGGTCACTCACCTTATCACATACCTCTACTTCATGTGCCAGGAAATGTTATTGGATGATGGAGTCTCCCTTTGCCAAAGAGATAGTTAAAACAGCAATTGGGTAACTGGATTGCAAGAGATTCTCCAAAGGAGCAAACTTTGCAGATATTGGAAGAGTAATTTTTAATAGTCTGCGTAGTTCAAAAGGAGCTGATGTACTAAGTATGAGGTTTTTGTTTTTATTTCTTCCCATGAATCTGAGCAGTATAATGAAATTGAGAATTTTAGATACGTAAAAATCTTTTGGAAATATCTACAGTCATCTGAATTCTTGCTCTGTAATTTACAATTGAGGAAACTGATGCCTAGAAAATTGAAAACGCCTTGCCCAAGCTCAAATATCTAAGAAATTACTAAAGTATGACTAAAAGCCAGCTCTCCTGGATCCTAATGTAAGCACTCCTTCTATGCCACAAGAGTATCAATGGTAGGAAATACCTTTGTCCACTTTGGTTGTCTACATTTCCCATCTATTCCATTATATCAAGATATCTCTAGCCTTCCATTTTTGAGCTTCTAAAGTTTTTGTTCCTATTGTGTTTGAGAGGTAACTGTCATTTAGAAATCAGTTGTCTGAAAATAGTCAGACCTTTGACTTGTAAGGACCTAAATAAATACCAATTGGAAACATCAAAATTAGGAGAAGATATGGTGTGAAATTAATGTAGCTCCAACTTGATAAACTATTGGGGCCAAAAATATAGGAAACAGAAGAACAGGCTTTGGCAAGAGATGTTGAACTCAGTGACCACAAAACCCCCAAGTGCCACCAAACTAGATTAAAATGTAATTGGGAAATGTTTAACAAAATAAATAAAAATATAATACAACATAGACAATGTTGACTTACAGTTTTCAAAGTCAATATGCAACCTTCTTCTGTTTGAGTTTGACACCATTTTCCATGTCTAAAATTCTCAATTTCATTATACTGCTCAGATTCATGGGAGAGGAATTGCTATGTTCTATCTCCATTTCCTCCAGAATGTTTATAAAGGAATCACTCCATTGAGAAGGTCAAAAGAGTCTATAAACCTCAGCCAAAAAGCCTGTGGCATTAAGAAAAACTGCCTGACAATTATAAATATCCCAGAGTAGAATGATCTGTCTCAGGAGACAGGGTGTTCCTCCTCATAAGAAGGCGGGATGACCACTTTCTAGATATGGTTAGTAAAAGTGTTCTTTTTTAGGTGTGTGTTAGACTAGGTGGTAATTGAGATCTCTTTCAACTTTGAAATTATGTGAATTATGGGGATCCTTGGCAAAGAGAGAAATGTAGCAGTCCAGGCCCGCACCATGGAAAAATACAGAGAAGACAGTATCCCATTATACTTATTGTTTTTTTTTTCTTTACCATAAAAGAAGTGTTTGATAAGCTAGAGCAAATGATACCATAAAGGATCCCTTCCAACAAGATGTCTCTCATGCACGTGATAATGCATAGAAGATTCTTTGATAGATGGAGCTATAAAGATTATTTTGGTCTATGATTATTTGAACTCCAGTCCTTTTCTCTATGGTTACCTGCCTTCCACTCTTCATATATCTTTTATGTATACAGATATTTATGTATTGTCTTCCATGCTGTATATGTCTTTTATGTATGTATTGTCTTCCTTGCTGGAATGTGAATTCTCGGAGGGTCAGGACTGTTTTTGTGTTTCCTTTGTATCCTTGGTTCAGAGCATGGTAGTGGGAAATGTGATAAATATTTAATAAATGCTTGCTGAATGATTCTTCCTCAATTGAATGCAAGAAGCCTGATAACCTCAAAGAGATGTATGGCCAAAAATGAGGTGGGCCAATTGTGACGAAAGGGTAGAATGTGACAGGTGGACAGTTTGGAAAATTATGATGCTGTAAGGTATGATGAAGGGGATGGTTTCAGAGAAACTTTGGAAGACTCATATGAACTGATGCAGAGGGAATTGAGTCAGAAAAACCAGGAGAATAATTTATGCAGTAACAATAACATTATAAAGCCAAGCACCTGAGATTCCAGGAGTCATCTAGGCTTGAAAGGAGCCACCAGGTATAACATACCTGAAAAGTGGATATTGAGTCCCTATTTGATGATCTCTGAGAAGAAACCCAAAACCTCTTGCAGCTACCTGTTCTACTTTTGAACAGCTTGTTAGGGAGTTTTTCCTGATATTGAGCCTAAATTACCATTTCATGCTTAGCTAAGCCCTCTAGGGACATACGAGACAAATCTTAGGTATATAAAGGAGAAACTTTTTATTTTTAATTAATTGTGTCATTTAGAAAGTCCTCTGACTTTGAAGTTTAAATTACTAAAAAGGCAAAAGTGGAGTGCCCCAGAGTTGTATCTCTATATTGAAAAATGAGCCTGGGCAGGTGTCTGGGGAGCTAGATAAGAAACACTTGGGAGGGCTGCAGCCCGCTTTAGAATTCTCCTGCCCGCTTTGACTCCAACATTGAACAAAGTGCCCCAACCCTGAGCACCTTCTCCATCTCAGATGAAGAAAAGCATCCCTCACCTCATCTACTGGGCTGTTCTCTGGATTAATTAGTTAATCTGTGAAGCACTTTGCAGAGGGAGCAGTGTTAAATAGGTCCTGCCTAATTAGCATTAAATATTTTAGAAAGGAGAAGGCAAATATCCATAGCTGCTCATTAAACAAGTAGAAAGATGTGAGTTTCATTTCTGCTCTCCCTGTTCAGCTCAGTTAAACGAGCAGAGAGAAATGAAGTTGCAGAAATGGCCCCTGGGCAGGAAGAGCTGGATGGAGTGAGTGCCAGCCACATGGATGGGGTTTCAGTCAGAGCAGGTTCTGTTTCCTGTCTCAACCCCAACACCATTGTAAATGGATCGACTGTAGCTGCCATGCGTTTTGAGGCTGAGTACATAGTGAACCTTCTTTCTGCTTGTTGGATAGGTCTGGAGAGGGAACATTCCCCTCAGGCCTAGGGGCTCGCATTCACAAACCAACTGATAGGCTGAGTTTGCTGACTTCCATCCTTTTTTTTTTTTTTTTTTTTTTTTTTGAAGTCTGGAACTATGCTTTCCTCAGGCAAGGAACTCCCTGTGTGGAAACTTTCCACTAGAGCAGATGGGCAATTTTGGAGAGTATTCAAGGCAGAGATAGATTAAGTGACTTGCTTGTGGTTATGTAACTCAATCTCTCATGGACTTATAGTCAGGGAACTCTGGGCTTTGATACTTAGCTGTGTAATGCTAGGCTCATCTCTGGGCCTCCTTTTGCTTACCTGCAGAATGGGTATAATAGTAATAATTGATAATAATACTTGTCTCATAGGGTTCTTGTGAGGAATGAGTGAGAGGATACATGTAAATCCTTCGAAAATCTGGAAGTGCTGTATGAATACCTCTGTGTCAGAGGACCCTAACTTTAGAGCAAAAGGGAGCCTCAGAAGGCATCTCATTCACTCCCCTCGTTTTATAGAGGAAGAAACAGGCTTAGAGAGATGGTGGCCTTGACCATGTGTATACATTGTAAATGACAGAAGGAGCAGAATTTGAATCCAGGTCCTTTGCATTCAAATCCAGTATTATTATTATTTTTAGCTTATATGCAGTTTGCATATTATATTATGTCTAATAGGTTATTGTATATTTTACATATTATGTTCAATTTACATGGTTACATAGAAATGAACCAGGACGATTTACCATTCTATTATTGTTCTTTTATGATTAATGCTCTGTAGAGCATTATATATAAAAGTTTATATAGAGGTTTATATGTGTATATATGCATATATAGAGGTTCAAAATGCCTGATTTTTATGATTAAATAAAAATAATCAAATGTAAGCCCATCTTTTGTAGGTTCACTAAAGCCATCTTTGGGATAACTCTAGTAGTGGACAGAATATTGGGGTTGATATATTCCTGAGCCCCTTCCCAAGTGGCTTTGTCCCCCTCCCCAATTTTTCTTTAATTTACATTCAGGCAATCGTGGGAAAATATTTTGTTTGCAATGATTCTCTGGCTTCAGTATAGTTAATTTGTTGAATTCTCAGGGACTTTTTTAGAGGTCTGTATTTATGGTAGAAAGATTTGTCATTTCTTTATTTTCAAAGGACAATGAGCTTCTGATATATAATTCTAGCCACTGGTTTGTATTTTGCTAGATATTCAGTAAGTGTTAACGTTTTGAAACTTGTAGTGATGGATGGAATAGTTTCTACCTTGAAAGGAGTAAGGGTTCATACATGTAGAAACTCCTCTTTGGATGTTCAAATTCATTTTATGAAAGTAGGGGTCTTTCCATAATGACTTAATATTATTTAGAATTTTAGAACATGGAGCCCATCTTAAAATGGCTGTATTGTCAAGGACTGTTACCACTGTTGTTGTGCTCCTCAGTGACATAGCCTTCCAGATATGCTACCTATCATGGCTTGTCTATCAGGGCTTGATCCAGCCCAATCCAGATGACTTTAAAATCCAGTGTAATAGCCAGGGAGGTTCAGTATGGTGTGTTGGAAAGATTGCTGGGTCTGGAGCCATGGGACCTCAGTTCACGTACCCACTCTGCCAACGACTAGCTTTGTGACCTTAGACAAGTCATTTCACTTCTCATTTTCTTCATCTATAAATTGAGGGGGTTGGGTTCGATAACAAACTAAAATTCTTTTCTGCTCTAATTTAAATTCTAATGATGGCTTCCTTTATATTGATGTAGGCACAGTGGTGTAAAGGACATCCATAGTACAATCAGAGGAAAAAAAATGTGCCTTTGAAACCTTACATATAGTCTTGGCCCCCCTCCTATATGCTTCTATAGTTATTAGGCTTTGAGAGACTTTGGCTGAGACGCTTCATTATGCCCACATACTCAAAAGTCTGTTGACTGTAGAGAGACAGCAGAGCCACAGTGAATCCAGAGGAAGGTGCCATGTTTTTAAAATGTTGACCAGCTACAACTGTAGCTATCCCAGATTTTTCAAAGCCAGCTTTGAAATGAAATCCTCCACATACTTCAGAGTTCATTTGGCTGAACCCAAAGGGAAAAATATTTGGGGTTCTGCAGAAATGGTGACATCCCTCTGAGCATTCTGCCTTTAGCTTGATGACATGCCTTGCTTATTTTCCTGCTGGCTTTCTGGCTTCTGCTAATGCCCACGTGGGTCAGGAATGAGATTCTTGACTAAGGTTAGTTTCCAGAAAGTGAATGAGTGCGGCAGAGGTCACTCACTGCTAGATGGGGTCCTTAGACTTTAGCAGTCTCCAAGGGCTATTCTGAATTCAAATTAGATGAGAGGCAAGTGCTGCACTCTGGAGTTTACTGATAGAAGTTGCCTACTGAGATTCACTCGTGATCCTTGTTTAAGGAAGAACAATTTTTACTGTTCATGGATTCTTTGCCTAGAGGGAATTGAGGCTTTTGAAGGAAGCCAAGTGGTTCAGTGGGTGGAGCTCTGATCTGGGAGTCAGGAAGACCTGAGTTCATGTGTGACCCCAGAAATTTACTGAATGTGTGACCCTGGGCAGGTCAGTTAACTTTTGTCTGCCTTAGTTTCCTCATCTGCAAAATGGGGATAATAATAGAACCTCCTTCCCAGAGTTGTTGTGAGGATCAAATGAGCTATTTGTCAAGGGCTCAGCAACCCTCAAAGTGCTTTGTGAATACTACCTGTTCAGGTGGCTTTCACCCATTGAAATGTAAATATCAGTCCAAAATTTGGAGATTTGAACGGACTGTATTAGACTGAATTAAGAAAAAAGGAAAGGACCCTTATTCTCTTTACATCCTGACCACCTTCTGGCAGTCCAGGTTCCCCCATCCTATCTGATTTCAAGAGGAATTAGGCCAGAAGGGTTAGGGAAACACTTTTTGTGGGGCAGCCCTGGACTATTTAAAAATACAATGAAAAATGTGGTTTTCTATCACATCAGTCCAGTCCATTATTCATTTCTTGCAGCTCCTGCTGCACACCTGACTTGTTTTTACAAGTACTTGGGGGATTAGTAAAGCGTTGAAGGGGAAGGGGCGATGACAGAGATCACGCAGCCAACCAAGTGGTACCGAGCAGAGAAGACAATCAATATTATCAGCTGCTGTCCCAGGCATCTGTTTTCCTTGATTACTTTTCACTTGTACATTCCAGATTCATTCTCTTCCAGTTAACAAGGAGCAGGCTGACTGATGGAATAAAGACTTCTTTTGCAAGACTGTATTTTCTTTTTGTGGCATGTAAGAAACTCCTGTCTCTCCCTTCTTACCCGTTCCAGCTTTTCTACCTGAAAGGAGGCTCACTTAAAAGCGTTTTGTGGGGTTGGAAATGAAACCTTAAGGAATTGACATAGTAAATGGTTGGACAAGAGGAAAAGTCTCTAGGTTTTTGGGGTTCTGAAGTGGCTCTTTTGGACAACTTAGGCTTTGGAGCTATCAGAAATAGCCACAGTCTTAGTTTAAAAAAAAAAAATCTAATAATGGTCCTAGTGAGCTGTTCCTTTCCTTTCTTTTCCTGTGAAAGGTCCTTCTCTTTTTAAAATTCCCTACCCAACCATTTTGATCATATTTGCTGTTGGCCAACCTGGAGGACCTGTGAAGTTGAGTTGTTGTAAAAGTAATGCTGAAATAGTTGGTTTCAAAATAATCTTCTTTTATACCCCCCCCTACCACCTCTATCTAACCTTCACATCCAATGGTTTATTCTCTGACTCAAACTGTAAGGGTGAAAATCTCGAGTAGTTGATGGTTTCAAGTTTCCATAGGTTACGTCTTTCTCTTTTATTTTTTTTAATTTATGAAATAAAATAAGTATTTCCACAGCTTAGCAAAATTAAAAAAAGATGATTGCATATGAAATTGCAAAAAAATTACTTCTTTCTCCTTTTGAAATAGATTGTTATTGATATTTTTTTGTTTCTCCATTGCCTAGATTTTCCCCTGTACTTAGGTTATTTCTTAATAACATTATCAAGGACATCTTCTCTGGAGCTATGGGGGTGAACTCATCTGCCTTGGACATTTACCTCTTCCCCAAGGTGGTGATTAGTAGCTCTCACTTCCCACCCTTACTCAACCCTTCCATCCAATGCTCCATTCTCAGACCCAGGCTATTAGGGCAGAAGACTCAAGAGTAGCTAATAGTTTCAAGATCCTATAGATTATTTCTTTTAAAAAATTTTTTTTAAATCTATTTCATTAAATATTTCCCAATTCCCAATTAACAACCATTTAAAAACAGTTTAAGTTTCAAATTCTCTCCCTCCTTCCTTCTTGAGAAGGCAAGCAATTTTATATCAATTATACATGTGAAGTCATGCAAAACACATTTCATCATTACAATATTGCTTTTACAGTATACACTGTTCACTGGATTCTGTTCAACTCACTCTGCATGAGTTCATCTAAATCTTTCCAGGTTTTCCTGAAATCCACCTGTTGATCATTCCTTTCTTATAGCACAATAGTGTTCCATCATCATCATCACATACCAAGACTTATTCAGCCATTCCCCAGTTGATGGACATCCCCTCGATTTCCAGTTCTTTGCCACCATAGAAAGAATTGCTATAACTATTTTTGTGCAAATTTGTCCTTTCCCCTTTTCTTTGATATCTTTGGAATACAGACCTAGTAGTGGTATTGTTGGATCAAAGAGTATGCACAGTTTTATGGCTCTTTGAGGGTAGTCATAGGTTACTTTTTAATAATAGTATCAAGGAACTCCCCTTTGGAGACATGGGGATGAACAAGCATGTGGGACTCTGTCCCATGGCAGCTATTAATAGTTCTTATTTCTCCATTCCTTCCCAAATTCAACTCTTAGCTCCTAGGATCTCTTTGAAAGGAAGAAAAATGGAAAAAGGCAAAAGGGGTCTGATTGTAGACTTCTTCCTCTTCTTCTTTTCTCAAAGTAGGTGGTTCCCTTTAATGGCAGTTGAGTTAGGCACTCCTGGAATCTACATATGATTCTTCTTGAGTGCATCAGTGAAACTTGACCTTTTAGGGCAGAGATATTAAACACACCATCTTCATTTAGCCTAACACTTCCCAGGGCAGCCCAAAACCAGATTAAAAATTTCAAAAAAATAAATAAAAATACAAGAAGACATTGATAATGTCAATGTTTGGTTTTCCAAGTCAATATGTACCACCTGGATCCTTTTGTATGGTTTAGTGCTTCCCATTTCCCTTTGAGTTTGATGCCACTGCTTTAGAGTGTAGTAAGGACATGAACATATCTTCCATATGGTGATACAGGCAATAGCATTGAGTTAGTCAAAAAACTCCTTGAATCAGCTTCCTATATTTTCATGCTGAAATGATGGAGCCTTTGTCCCTGATATTCTCCATGAATGTATGATCCTTGACTTTCTCTTCTGACTGACTTACAGATACAGGGCAAAAAGTGTTTGATATTGAATAAAAACTATCCCTGGAGTGGACAATCAAGAAATTGTTATTAAGGGAGGCAGTGTGATACACTGAGCACTAGATGTAAAGTCAGAGGACCTAGGTTCAAAACCCACCTTTGAAAGTCACCACCTGTGTGACCTTATACAAGTTTTTGGACTGTTTTCTCCTCTATACAATGAGGGGATTGGCCTGGGTGGAATCCTAAGTCCCTTGTAGATCTAAATCTATGATTTTAAGCTTTGCAGTCCAATGAAGTCACGTACTAAAAGACTTTACTTCCTATGAGTAAGTATTTGATGCAGAAATCCCAGAGCTGGTAGATCATGTTCAATATTGGGTTTTCTTGGGGATTTGTGGCATAGTTCAAAAGGAATGTAAGCTTCTTGAAGTGAGGGGCCTTTTTTTTTTTTGACTTTGTATCTTCTATGTTTATCACATAGTAGGAATGCAATAAGTATTTGTTGATTTCACCTCCTAGGTGCCCTGTACATAAACTACTCCCTGACTGCTTTCTCATCCCATTTTTCAGTAGTTGATTATCTTTTTTTCCCCCCAAAAGAAATGCAGTCATGTCCATCTTTTTGTCACATCAACTGTCACATACTTGTTTGAACAGTGCCATTTCCCACTGAGATTGAAATCATGACATTTAGAAAAAGAATGCTTTTGAAGCTCTGATGTTGGTGAAGAAAATCAAGCCAGGGTGCAAGACCTCACTTTGGTTGACTATCTTCCTCCAGATCACCCCCAACTCTTTTTCATCCCTTTTCACTCTTGTGACACTCACTTTTGCTCTGGATGCTTCTGGTCACTTATTCCACAGTGATTATTTTATTCTCTCAGTCTCCTTTTTGTTTGATAGACATAAATATGTCAATGACCAGTGATTCTGTAGGTGTGGGAGGCAGATGGCAATTAGACTATAATGGGTAGTTTCTGACAGTTGCCTGACACTCAAGTTGGGGAATGTGCCCAAGGTGTCAGATCCTGAAATCAAACCTAGGTCTTTTTAACTTCACTCCAGCTCTTGCCACGTCTTTTCTTTTAAACTATTAAAGTTTAAAACTGCATTGAAAGTTTTAGGATCCCATACAGAAAGTTATGAAACATCATACACTAGGTTGTCAATGCCCTGCTCATAAGTGCTCAGTAAACATATCAATGGCAATAATGATTACGTGTTTTGATATTAATAACAGATCATATTCAAATAACAATTCAATTTGTGTTATTTATCAAAATATAGAAACGACTCCATATGGATTATCACACCAGAAAGATGCATTCCTTAAAGATAAAATTTATGGCTTTTTTATTGTGATTCAAATATTTTCCCTTGGTCATAGGATCTTGACTTTAAAGTGAGAAGAGAATTCGGAAACTGTCTCGTCCAACCTTTGCATTTTTTACAGACACTCAGACACTGAAGCTGAGAAATTAAGTGACTTGCCCACAGTCATACAACTAGTAAGCTTTAGAAACAGAATTTGAACCCAGGTCTACTGACTCCAGAGTGGGTGCTCTTTTCACGGTGCCATGGTATCTGTTGTTTGCTGTACAGGGTCATTTTTTTTTCATCAATACTTCAAACTGACAAACCATTGCAGAGCTTTTTGCAAATGAGAAAAACACTTTTGGAAATTCTTTTTTCAAAGTCTACCTGAGGAAGTTGAGGTGACAGATTACAAGGCTACAGTGCTGGCAGCAGACTCTGGAAGAGAGACTGCTTATAACCTCATGCTACCCTACATTGATCACACAGATATCTTTGTGAAGGTCCATTAGGAGGAGTGGCATTTTGTCCCACTTGGTCCCCACAAAGGTCTTACAAAATGCCCCTTCAGTTGATGCTTATGTTGCAGATAGTATATAATGGGAACAACACTAGAATGGAAATCCTAAGACTTGGATTCCATTTCTGGCTCTGCTCTTACCTTTGTGGCCTCCCTGGGCTACAGTTTCCTGATCTGTCAGATTAGGAGATTGGACTTAGTGACTTCTAACGGTCTTCCAAGCTCTATTTTTCCTTTATTATGATTTGAGTTAATGGAGGGGGTAGTGTCTGCAGAAGTGGATAAGCAAGAAATCTAGATATAGTTTTATGATGTACTAAGAATTTTTTAGTCTATCACAAAATCTCTAGTGGAAAGAGAAGTGACCTCAAAGCCAGGAATACCTGGGTTCAGATCCTGCCTTTGGCACATCCTGGAAGAGTGACCCTGGACAATTTGCTTAACTTCTCAATGCTTTAGGTGTCTGTCTAAGACTATGTTGAGAGAGGTCCCTAGACCAGTTGTACCAAGGTGAGATGGAAACAGGGGCTGCTAGTCTATACACAAGGATCCTTGTGAATCACATACTGACTAGTTTTAAAATGTATTATCTGTGTTTCATTATATTGTTATTTATTTTGTTAACTATTTTTCAACCACATTTTCTATTAATTAATTAGTTTTAATTCATGAAACTTATTTAATGATTTAATCTGGTTAAGGCTGTACTTGGGAGAGTTGCAGACCATGTGGTTTTTGGTCCCTTGAATGACACCTCTGCCTTAGACCAATGAAATCATAGGACTAGATAGGACTTTCTTTTCCCCATTGTTCTCCCTAAATGTGTCACAGTAATATAGCTAAGTAAGGAAGGTTCCTACAATAAAACTGGGGGAGGGGAGAATGGAGGATGCTATAGCAAAGAGTTTCATACTAAGTTTATTTTCACTTTTTCTTTTCTGCCAGTTAAAAAAATTATCTCTAATGGGATCAAAAGGGGAACTAAAAAAGTAATTTTAGATGGAATAAAATCAATAATCATTAAGTAACTAAGAAGAATTAATGACTTTTCTCTACTGTAGCTTCTTCCTTCCATTTTAAACAAATGTTCTTCCCCGAGACTTGTGTGGGAAGGACACTGTTTCAATTATTTTATTCCGAAGCATTACTTTCTGTGCTTTTTTGGAGAGACTCATATAGAACCAAGAGATTTATTTTCTCTGGAGTTTCAGTAGGCTCTTGAAGGCAGCAAGTGCTATCCTTCCCAACTCCCCCCTTCAAAACCCACTTAATAAATTACTAGGGCATCAGGTGGTTAAAGGTCGTCCATTGTGTGTGAAGAACAAGGTGGCTTCGTAACAGAAATCAGAAGCCCTCCAGGCGGCCATTCCACAGATGAGTTTTGTGGGGTATTCAGGGTTGACACTGTGCCAGGGCATGGTGGAGCTAGGAGAGAAGTCCTTGTTGGGGAAAGTAGGGCAGGTTTGAACCAATTCAGTCAAAACAGATGTGTATGATGTGCCTGCTCAGTTCTAGGAAGCATGTTAGATGAAAGGGGGAATGTGTGGGGAGGACAATACAAAGAGCAGAATTAGTCCTGACCTCAAGTATCCTGTGTCCTGTTGGTCTGGGAATAGCCTGTACACAAGGCAGTCAAGTACAGTGGCATTTGGGGAAATCATTTGATCTCCTTGGGGTTTAGTTATAATCAAATGAGGCGTTTGGACTTGGAAGCCTCTGAAGTCGCTTCAAACACTGGTACTATGATCTTTTGATTGGACAATATGAAAATATTGAAAATATATGAAAATCCATATGAAAAGCAAGTTTTGAGGGGTGACAGAGAATCAGGAAAGGACATGTGCAGGAGACGGACCTGAAACAGAACCTTAAAGGAAACTAGAACTTCTAGGAGGTGGAGGAGAAGAAATAGAGTGTTCCACACATGAGGGGAAGGTGAAGGGGTCGGGGAGGGTGGATAGGCAATGCCTAGACTGTAAGAGATGCGCTGTCATCCACAGGGACAGTAAGTTAAGTGCATGAGGGTCAGTAATGTGTAATTAGTTTGGAAAGATAGATTAGGGCCAAACTATTAAGTGCCTTAAATGCCTTCTCTTCATATGAAGCTAAGCCATTAGTTCAGTTTAAACAAAAATGTGTTTGTCTTTAAGGAAATCCAGTATACAAAAAATCCGGATTTATCAACTAAATAAAGTAGCATGTATTCAATAACAGTTAAATTGATGGACAAATTCAGAGCAGAGTTCTTTTATCAGAGGAGGGTTTTTTCCTTTTTTTTTAAGCCGTAAGTTTTTGTTTATCGGTTATTGATGACTTAAAGAGGCAAGCAAGCGCAGGAATTTAAGCCTATTGTGCTAGGAGCTCCAGCCAACTGAAAAGCAATCAGGGACTAATAACTCACATTTTTGTGGTAATTAATTTTTAAAAAAAGCATGGTATTTTTGCTCACAAATGAGCCCATATTCAGGTTTACTTTGGAACATATTATTTACATATAGATATTACATATAAATAAATATAAATACACATAAATATAAATACACATGAATATTTAGTACATGGAGCCTTTTGCAGGCATTTTATACTACTGGGACCACAGAAATAGCTATATGGCATGTAAAAATATAGGGTGATGGGACTAATTCTATTAAGAAAGATTTAAGGTTTCTGACTTCTTTGAGGAACCACCATGGTTTGCTCACTTTTGCAGGAGAGTTAATCTTTGGGTCCAGGCTAATTTATTCAGCATTTTTGGGGTATGTATTATTCTAGCCTTTTCTTTCATTTCTTTTCCTCATTAAGTTGTCTTGCTCCATTCAAATTCAGGCATCCTTTCTGTCCACAGTCTCAGCAGTTACTCTATTTTCATTACTTTCAGGCAATTTTCTTGTTTTATTTCAGTGAATATGGTATTCGGATTCTTTGAATTTTTTTTTTTTTTTCTGGAAGACCAGTAAGTATGATCTTGTCTTTTAGAGATCTCTTCTTTGGGTTTGTGGAAGTTTGAGATTATCTTCTAATTCTTCCTTTTAACATTTTGATTAGTTTTATTTTGATCTCTGCAAACTTAAAGAGAATTGCATGACCTCTCTACGCTGTCCCACTGAGTTTTTCACTCTTTTATACTTTATTTCTCATATTCATTTTCTTAAATTCTTCCAGCAGTTTAATCTCCAGTTTTATAGGTATCAGATCTTCCTTTGAATCATTTTGTCACATTTCTATACAACTCTAGAGCTTTGGAAAAACATCTATGCTCAATTTTTGAGGTTTAATTGTTGCGGTTTTGTTCCTCCTTTTGGAAGATATCTTTTGATTTTCTTTTATCTTATGGTACCTATTCATAATATTGGGGCTTCTTTTCCCCCCCTTTTTCCTGAATATTTTTTCCTTTCTTTTTATCACATTCCCTGCTCTTCTTTTAATTTAAATAAATATTATTTAGCACTTTGATGGAGGTTTTAAAATGATGTAGAGCAGCTTGGCTTTGTCCTGCCTCTTCCTCTGCTATTGGTGGACCTTTCTCCCATTTTATTTTGTCATGACTCTCTTTGATCCTCCTTTCCCATGATGTAATTGGCTAGTGGAGATTAGTCTCAGGAATACTAGATGACATTGGGTCAATTTCCTGCACCTGTACCTCTCATGAATCAGAAGGGTGGGCTGGGGCAACTCATTTGCATAGTGCCTGCTTTTCTGTTTTATAAATATTTGAAGCGGAGAGACTTTCAGCCAGGTCCTGAATCTCTCCAAGTAGGCACTGTCCAGTAAAACCTGGAGGTCTGGAGATATACTGCAGTAAAGGAGGAATAATAGCACACCCACCTCTGTCCAAATTACTCTTATGTTGTTAAGCTTGGCTTCATGTTGGTGATTCTTAGTTTTGCCATTTGTAGTAACCTAGCCTGGATATTTCCTTTGAAGAAGTAACATAAGAAAACCTTTAGTTATGACAATCTTTAAAAAAAAAAAAAAAAAGGTCCTGATTGAATGCCACAAATGATAGTTCCTTGTTAAGTACATCTCATAAAACACCATCTTTCTGAAGGTTTCTGAAATCACTTTTCCACACTTGAAAAATGATGTGGGCAAAATCTTGGGAACAAAACAATTAAATGATCATAAAGTTGGGGCAATGTGTTTGAGTAAAGTTCTGAATATTAATAAGGCCTTGATGGATATTTTAAATAGTTTTTTTTTCATCTAGTTACTAATGATTCTTTTTTCCCCTTTGAAACTGTTACTAGAGTAGCAAGGAGAATTAATTTTTAATGTGCCATCGTCATATCATTTTCCAAAATGCCTGCTTGATTGAGTCTTTATGGGGGTTTGTAGATTGTGTCCCTCAATGATAAATCAACTCTGTAGTTGATCTTGGAATAATTCTATCATTCTTATTCATCATGGCCCCATTCACCATCTCAGTAACATTCTCTAAAGTGCACCCAACCATCACTTTCTTTTATGTATCGTTTCCTCTTATTAGAACATATACCTCTTGAAAGCAGACCTGTTTTTGATTTTTTTTTTTATATTTTTGTTCCCATGTCTTAGCAGTTTTTGACACATTTGCTGTTCATTCATTTTAGTTGTCTCCATCTCTTCTTTACCCCATTTGGGGTTTTCTTGGCAAAGATACTAACGTGGTTTGCTGTTTCCTTCTCCAGCTCCTTTTATGGATCGGGAAACTGAGGCAAACAGGGTTAAGTGACTTGCCAGGGTCACACAGCTAGAAAGTGTCTGAGGCTGGATTTGAATTCAGGTCTTCCTGACTCTGGGCCCAGCTTTCTATCCACTATGCCACTTAGCTGCCCTGGTTTTTTTTTTTTTTTTTTTTGACACATAGTAAGTACTTAATAAATGCTTTTTCTTCCATCCTTTGATTTTGTAGTTATTGCCTGTAAGCTTTAGGACAATTAGACTTAGATCTGGAAGAGGTCTTAGAGGTCAGCTTTTCCAGCACTCTAATTTTATAGATGAGGAACCTGACACTAGACAGATGAAGTGACTTGCCCAAAGTCACATAGTTTGTCACTAGCAGGGCCAGAACTGGAACCCAGGACTCCTGTTCTGAATTCAGTGACTTTTCCACTATACTACACGCCTTGACTTTTCTGACCTAAAATGTTTCAGATTTGCGTTGAGTCATTACCTTCATCTAATTTATAATGATAATATGAGAGAGAGTGTGGCATAGTGGGTCAAGGTAGCACCTTTTTGTTATAAAGACCTGAGTTCAAGTCCCATCTCTGACATACACTGATTATGTGACCTTGGGTAGGTCACTTAACTTCTTGGTGTGCTAGACAACTTCCCAAGACCATGAGTTGTGGAATAGTTACCGATTCACATTGGTGGAAGTTTCTTTATTGAGATTTCCCTATATAAATGAAATAACAGATGGGGGATATCTAACAACAACAACAACATCTAAAACAACAACAACAACAACATCA
Organism: Vombatus ursinus; assembly: GCF_900497805.2. Classification (NCBI taxonomy): domain Eukaryota; kingdom Metazoa; phylum Chordata; class Mammalia; order Diprotodontia; family Vombatidae; genus Vombatus; species Vombatus ursinus. The sequence goes on along the minus strand of NW_020954551.1, from coordinate 11,952,607 downwards.
TTATGGATCTAGATCTGGAAATTAGAATACAATCCCCTTATTTTACAAATGAAGAAACTGAAGCCCAGGGAGGTTGTGACTTACCCTAGATGACTTAAGTAAGCTTAAAGGTAGGATTTGAACCCAGGTTTTTTCCACTGTGCTATTAATAATACCTAACATTTATGTAGCACTTTATGGCATGCAAAGGGCTTTACACAAACTCTCTCATTGGAGCCACCTAACAACTCTATGAGTTCAGTGTGATTATTTTGCTCCCTTTACACATGAGGAAACTGAGGCTTGGAGAGGTTGACCAGCACCACACAGCTAACCACAGTCTGAGATGGCATCTGGGCTCAGGTCTTCCTTATTCCAAGCTCAGCACTCTGTCTATTAAGGTCACACCCCCAGTGTATCTTTAAATCTATCTAGTAGGTAGGATTTGAAGTGTGACCATGAGGGGAAAGAAGAGTAGATCCTCTCCTTTCATTTCCCTTCAGTGAACTGATTCTGTTTGGCCAGGAATAGAGCCTCTCAGTAATTTGATAAGATCATTTAAAAAAATCATTTTTGTTAGATTCCTATTTGGAATTTATTGTGTAGCTTCAATGCTCCTTCTGTAAAACTATCAAATAAACTTGAGTAGCTGAATTTTTTCAGATTATAAAATTATTACCTGGCTCAAGCAAAAGCCCTTTTTGACATGTAGCCCATGTTCAGTCGTCTCAGGCGTGACTGTAACATCCCTTCCTCAGAAATGACAGCTGCTACTGTCTTTTGTCAAATGGCCATCTCGCTCACATTCATGAGTAAAATGAAAGGATTTTTTTTTCCTCTTTTGGAAAGAGATGCACTGCTCCTTCCTAGGAAGCAGTTTAAAGAGCATCTTGTCAGAATGGTGCCAAATTGTACCCATTTCCACAAAGGTTGGGGTGGCCAAGCCATCATCAATCTGAAAGGAGCATATCAGAGAAGACAGAGTGGGGTGTACAGCTTCCCCGTGGAGAAGACTCCCTGCCAACCTTTCAGCCTGGTTCTCCAGCCAGAAAAGGCTTCTGTGTGCGTGCATGTGTTAATTCACCAGCAGCCCAGTAGGGAGCGGAACAGTTTTGTTTCAGTCTTGAGATCCTGGTTCTGAGTCACTGCTTAGCCAGAGCTTTCCAGCCCGACTGGAGTATTGCATACAGAACCGCTGCATTGGAGTAAGGGCAGCAAAAGCCTTCAAGATCAATTCTGCCTTGTTTCTGACCTCAAAAGCAGGGGTCTAAATGACCAATCCAAATAGAAGACATTTCTAGAGATCTTAAAAAAGAAAATAAACTGACTTACCAGAAAAAAAAAAGCATTTCAAGAAAAGAAAGCATACATTAAAAATAGAAACAAGATTTTTTTTGTGTCTCATTTAAAACCTCATTTTAACAAAATAATGGCATGGCTTAGTAGCATGTGTATACTGGTAAATGTTTAACAACCAGATCTCTAGGGGAAAAAAGGACCCGTCACATTTTTTTTTTCTTAATCAACAGGTGTTTATTTTTTCTCCTTTCCACTCCCCTTATCCCCAGCCCCAAATATGCACGTGGGCGCACACACAAAAAACAAAGCTCTTGTAATAAATAGGCAGGGTCAAGCACCCCTGACACTTTTAAGCTTAATATGCATTATTACCATTTTCTCCATCATTTTTTAAAGTCCAGAAATCAACACAACAGTACATCAAACTCCTGTTTGTAATGTTTGCCAATTGCTAAGGGGTAAATACTCTCACTGAAAATGAAGCAGTGGGCTTAGCTCCAGCATACCTCATGGGTAGCATACTGTGCTTGGAGAAAGGAAGTCCTGAGTTTGAATTCTGTCTTAACGATCTATGTAAGTTCCAGTTATTATTATCTTCTCTTCTCCTTTGTCCTAGCCAGTCTTCCTTCTCTGTATGACAATTCTTTTTGTTGCTACTGTTATTAATCATATAGGTGAATGCAGAAGAGAGCTGTGATTTTACAGGATAGGGAACTCCTGGGATAGAAACCCGCTCCAGGTTTGTGGATAGAATTAGTCTATGACTCACTAGATCCATCTTGTGGACTCAGTTGCCTGAGGACCAGAGATGTCCAGTGACTTACCCTTCAGTCACACAGCTAGTGTCAGAGCCAAGATTTGGACACAAGTCTTCCTGATTTCCAGCCTATGTGTTATGGCACACTGCCTCCTATAGGTCATGTAACATAACCTGAGAGAATCTTTGGACAGCATACTGATGGGGTCCTCATCATTCTGGGTCACTTTCCCTGTTTCTTTATTCTCCCTGCTCGCCTTCTCCCCATGTTTAGCAGCCCTACTGGTTGGGAAGCTTTCCCTAATAAATAACCCTAACTCCTAGTCCTCTGATTTATTTCTTGTACTGGCTAATAGCAGCTGGTCCCTATCCTCCGTGTAGGTGTTCTTCATACTGAGTGTCTTACATGTGTTAAAATCTCTACTTGAAAAGCCCTATCAAATCCTCCCTTCTCTTATCTTGATCCGATGATTTCCATTTCCCCCTCTCTTCATAAGCCATGCTTTCTATCCTTTTAAAGTACTTTATTCTATGTAATATTAAACCCTAAGACAACCAAGTAACCTTGATGCTTAACTAGTTACATGTAAATAAATGAATTTCAATGCATAAAGTATTGGCTAGCTACTCATTATTTTTGAATCAGCCTCCATCAGGATTCTTTCTTTGTCTATACATTTCCATTGACTTTTCTTTTTACCTGGTTATTTATATGTGTGTATACACACATATGATGTATACATGCACATACACACAATATTATATATATTATATACACACATATATACAATATCATATATCTATATTATACACACATATATACATAATATTGTATATATCTATATTACACACACACACACACACGTATTCTTCTAGTTTCCCATTTGTTTTCCTACTTGTGGCTCTCAGTTAAAGTGTTTTATGTTTCATAGCCCTCTGTAGATGGTGATGTATCATGGGACAATGATCTCATGATACCAATGTGTGTTACTCCTAATTACAAAGTTCTCTTCAGAATTTTAAAATTTTAGAGTTACATTTCAAACTTATAGTCCCCTTAATTGCCACTAAAACCTCTAGATCTTTTTTTGATATGTTTAAAAATTAAGAAGTATTAAGAAATAGTACCTTTTCTTCCTGTGTGAAGTTCATTTCTCTTCCTCTCTGTGGCCCATTGGATAGAGGACCTGGCCTGGAGTCAGGAAGCCTCATCTTCATGAGTTCAAATCTGGCCTCAGACACTTACTAGCTGTGTGACCCTGGGCAAGTCATTTCACCCTATTTGCCTCAGTTTCCTCATCTGTAAAATGAGCTGGAGAAGGAAATGGTCAACCACTCCAGTACCTCTGCCAAGAGAATCCCAAATGGGGTCACAAAGAGATTTTTTCCCTCCACTAATATCAAATTTGTTACAAGTAATTAACAGCATTTCAAAAGTTATACTGCTGGCATCTCGTACCAGGGTAGTAAAAAGAGTGCTTGGTGTAGTAGATGATCTCCAATATAATTGGAGGGGTGGGAACTTGGAATCAGAAGACCTGCTTTTGGATGCAAGCTCTGATATGTACTTACTGTCTAGGTGACTTGGGCTAAGTGTTTAACTTCTCTGGGCCTATTTCCTCCTCCAAAAAAGAAGGTGGTTGGATTACATCACCTCTAAGGTCTGTTGTATCTGTGGATCCCAGGGTCTGTCACTCACTTTGTAAGTGCATTTCTACTTAGAGCCATTTGAACATAGAATTAATTGTGTGTGTGTGTGTGTGTGTGTGTGTGTGTGTGTGTGCGTGCGCTCATGTTTTAAGTTTTATTAATGCCTTTTGTTTTCTGCATCCTGATCATTTCTTGATGTCCAATCTGCCTTCCCCTCTCCACCCACCACTCCATTGAACCCTCCCTTATGACAGAAAGAGAAAGAAAGAAAGAAATGAAGAAAGGGAAGAAGAAGAGAGAGAAGAAAGGAAGGGGAAAAAGGAAGGATGGAAAAGAAAGGAAAGGAAGGAAGGAGAGAGAGTGAAGGAGGGGCAGAGGTGAGGATAGACCACATTCTAGGCACTGGGGCCATGGAAATGGCATATCATGTGTAAGGGACAGTAAGTAGGTTTTTTTGGGTCTAGAGTCTAGACTATTAAGTGTGTGAAGTAATTTTTGAAATGAAGGTCAGAGCCAGTTACTGAACACAGGCATTGGTGAAACATTCTATTCCTGAACAGAAAAAAATATGAGTTGACCCATTGACCTGGGGTCTAGAAAGGTGGGAATGCATACCATGATGGTAAATGTCTTTTCAAGTTTAGAAATGAGGGGGAAAATAATGACATCATAATTACAGTGAGCTAGATTTAAAAAAAAAAAATAAACTACTTTCAGGCTTTGGTTGGTGGGTAGGATTTGGATCATGAGCCCTGTGTCCCTTTGATTTCTGATTGCTGCTCTCTGGAAGTGACTAATTACACTGTTATTAATTGCTGTCAGCTCTGAGTAATGTTGAGCACAGTGATTTTGCACATTTGCATTGGGCGCATTAATCATAGGTAGGCATTGGATGGGAGCGTTTACATCTAAAGTAGTCTTAAATGGGAAAAATGCATATTGAATGAAGACAACTCCATCCACCTGCCATCGCCAAGCTTTCATGTCAAGTAGAAACAGCTGATTAACCATGGGCTGTCAGCTGCTCCAGAAGATATCAGCTTGTGCTGAATGAATGTAAATATGTGTTATTTGTTTATGTTTTTCAGGTAAGAAATTGCGTTTCTATTCCACATGGCTGCCTACGGTACGGGACAGATGCTGTCATCTTGTGTTCGTTTGTAAGCTGCCAAATAATGCAAAATATGCTAGGGGCAAAAATTAGGGATTCATATCGTAAGTAATCACCTGCCGCCTTTGGGGGAGGGGCGTTGTGGATTTCCCAGTGCAGTGTTGGACAAAGATTAGGTTTTCCACTTATGTTGAAAGAGACTCTTAAAACCCTCATTTCAGATCGTCTCCCAATAGAAATGAAAGTACACAGGTTTTTGCAAACTCTGTTACCTCCTGTTATAGCTGTTGGTAAACATGGGGCATAGAGCTTTTGTAGCAAATCTCTTTTACCCTCTACTCTAGATCCATGAATCTCCCACCATCTACTGTATATACTGTGCATATTTCTCCCTATTAGTGGTCCTTAAAGGCCCGGCACAGGTCTGCTGTTTTACACAAAGTCTTCTATGATCAATAAAGAACCTTCCAGTTTCACTCCCTGAATTCCCTTTGTACCAAGAGACAGCAGAATTCCAATCGAGCCTTTGCTCTGGGTTTCATATGGGTTTATTGTGTGTTCCTAAAATAAAATGTAGTTATTTGAGGGCAGCTGTTATGATGCTGAACCTATCTTAGGCATTCAGTAAATACTAGTAGAATGACTCCCACATAGCCCTTTGTGATCTTATTCCTGCTGCCCTTTGTGGAATTTTTGGAGGCAGCTCTAACACCAACACTCTCCTGGTTCAAGTTCAGTGTTGGGCACTTGAAAGCCATTGAATGGTTAGCAAAAGGAGGCTTACTTTGCCCTAGCCCACCAAGGATGGGCAACAAGGATACAGTAGTACCTGCCTTCTCTGAGATCACACTCTCCCCTGCCCTCCCTTCCCCGACCTTGTCTTTATATGGAAATGCACCTGCTCGTTACAGCTGTATGATGAAGGCCATGTTGATGGGTCTGGTCTTCAGAAATCTATCAATTGAGGCCCCAGACTCCCATGTGACCAGGAAGCTGCCTCAGAGAAGTCAGGGCCAATCAGGTCTTGGGAGATAATTTTATCTCCTTTCAGGGAAAGTTAGTACCTGTTGAAGCAGGAGACTAGGCCTTCCCCTTGTTGGGAATTGAGGAAAGAAGCTGTGTCATACAAAACATGGGCTGATCTGGTCCCAAAGACAGTTTTATGTTTTTTTAAGGAAAGCTAATCTCTGTCCCAGGAGGGAAAAAGCAAAGGTGGCTTGAATTCATGTTGTAACGAAATGCCAGTAGATGTTAGTCCTGTCACAGATCTTAATTCATCTAGCTTTCATTTGCCATTTGATGATAGATGGGCCATATAGATATCAAACATTTGTTAAGTGCCTACTATGTGCCAGGCACCATACTAAGTGCTGGAGATACAAATAGAAGCAAAAAGAAAGACAGTCTCTAACCTGGAGGAGCTTACATTCAAATAGGGAAAAACAGGGCATAAAAGGGATCGGAGAGGGGAGGGTAGAGTACCTGCATGGAGCTTGGTGGAGAAGTCTTATCTTTGGACCAGCTGTCCTGCATGTTTATAATGTATTTCCCCCCTACCTTTGCCTCTAACATTCTTTCCAGGATCAACTCCTTGGGATTTTCTATGGGAACTTTCTCTCTCTCTCTCTCTCTCTCTCCCCCCCCTCTGTGTCCCTTTTTCTTCATCTCCCCCTCTCCCATTCCTCTTTCCTTCTCCCTCTCTCTATCCATCTTCCTTTTTCTCTCTCTCTTTTTAAATTTTTTTAAATTTTTAACAAGTGTTTTTAAAACTTTGGGTTACAAATTTTCTCCCTCACTCCCTCCCCACCCACCCTCACCAAAAAGGCAGGCATTTCGATACAGGTTATAGATGTGTAATCATGCAAAACACTTCCATAGCAGTCCTGTTGTGAAAAACTAAGTATATTTCCCTTCATCCCATCCTATCCCCCATTTATTCTATTCTCTGTTTTGACCCTGTCCCTCCTCAGAAGTGTTTGTTTTTGATTATCCCCTGCCTCAATCTGCCGTCCCCTCTATCAACCCCCTGCTCTCTTGTCCTCTTCCCCCCCACCTTCCTGCAGAGCAAGATAGATTTCCATTCGCCTTTGTGTATGTTATTCCCTCCTTAGGCCAAATCCCATGAGAATAAGATTCACTCATTCCCTCTCACCTTCCCCCATCTCCCCTCCAATGTAAAAGTCCCTTCTTGTCTGTTTCATGTAAGATATTTTACCTCATTCCACTTCTCCCTTTCTCCCTCTCCCAGTATAATCCTCTCCCACTCCTTAACTCTATTTTCCAGATATTCCTTCATCCTCAACTCACCCTGTGTCTTCTATCTATCTATCTATACAAACATATAATTTTTTCCCTCCTGCTACCCCAATACTGACAAAGGACTCATGAGTTACAAATATCATTCTTCCCTGCAGGAATGTAAACAGCTCAACCCCAATAAGTCTCTTATGATTTCTCTTTCCTGTTTACCTCTTCCATGTTTCACTTGAGTCTTGTATTTGAAAGTCAAATTTTCTATTCAGCTCTGGTCTTTTCCACAGGAATGCTTGAAAGTCCTCTATTTCATTGAATGACCATTTTTTACCCTGAAGGATTATACTCAGTTTTGCTGGGTAGGTGATTCTAGGTTGTAGTCCTAATTCCTTTGCCCTCTGGAATATCATACTCCATGCCCTCCGGACCCTTAATGTAGGAGCTGCTAAATCTTGTGTTATCCTGATTGTGTTTCCACAATACTCGAATTGTTTCCTTCTGGCTGCTTGCAATATCTTCTCCTTGACCTGGGAATTCTGGAATTTGGCTGCAACATTCCTAGGAGTTTTCCTTTGGGGATCTCTTTCAGGAGGAGATCGGTGGATTGTTTCAATTTCTATTCTGCCCTCTGGTTCTAAATTATCAGGGCAGTTTTCGTTGATAATTTCTTGAAAGATAATATCTAGGCTCTTTTTTTGATCGTGGCTTTCATCAGATAGTCCAATAATTTTTAAGTTCTCTCTCCTGGATCTATTTTCCAGGTCAGTTGTTTTTCCAGTGAGATATTTCACATTCTTTTCTATTTTTTCATTCCTTTTGATTAGTGTTACAGTGACTTGATTTCTCGAATTGTCCCTCTCTTCCAATTTCTGCATTCTAATTTTTAAGGAAGTATTTTCTTCAGTAAGCTTTTGGACTTCCTTTTCTATCTGGCTAAGTTTGCTTTTAAGGGCATTCTTCTCCTCATTGACTTTTTGGACCTCTTTTGCCATTTGGGTTAGGCTATTTTTTAAGGTGTTATTTTCTTCAATATTTTTTTGGGCCTCCTTTAGCAAGCAGTTGCCATGATAGGTCCCAACTCAACGTTGAAATCCTTAATGAACATGGGGATTATTATCCATTTGTTTCTGTCACATACATATATGTAGTTTGGATGTTGTCCACAAAATCATCATCCAAAGTCCCAAATGGATGTTTCTGCTTTCTAGGAAAGAAACTCTTTGGGAAGAGGTCACAAAGGGGAGGTGTCTGAACTATATTAATAATGGTGGATGTCTAGCTGCAGGAAAGCGGAGTTCCCCTATGGCTTTAGGAATACTTGGATTCAAATTCTACCTCAGATACTTATTAATTGTGTGGCCCTGGGCAAATCATTTAACCTTATCCAGCCTTGGTTTCCCCATCTGTCAAATTGAAGTAACCATAGAACCTTCCTCACATGTTTATCCTGAAGATCTAGTATGATAATGAATGTAAAATCATTTGGCAAACCTTCAATTCTATTCTACTTTGTGAAATTGGCCAAAGGGGCTGTCCTGCATGGGCTCTTCCAACCATGGCATTTATTTACTTCAAAACCCACTTTTGAAATCTGTACTCAGACTTTTATTTGTGCAGATGTTTTGCAGTTTGTTTACCAACGTTGCTAAGACATATTGTTGATCAGCAGGTTTCTTTAATTAGCAGCTACTTTCTCAAACCAGTTTCTACGGTCTGATTGACTCTATTACAAATAGAGTTTTACAGACAGAGGAATGAATATAGAGGCATACAAAGTCTGCAGTAGAAATCATGTATTGGTTCTCATTACAATAGGGAACTCAGTAGAAAGGGGGAGGGGATTGACTTTTTGATGTTAATTATATTAATTTATAAAGACACTAGATGGTGTAGTGGATAGAGCACAGGGCTTGGAGTCAGAAAAACCCAAGTTCAAATCCAACCTCAGACACTGGACGTGTAACCCTGGGCAAGTCACTTAACCATGTTTGTCTCAGTTTCTTCATCTGTCAAAGGAGGTGGGGAAGGCAATGACAAACCACTGCAGTATCTTTGCCATGAAAACCCCAAGTGGGGTCAAGAAGAGTCAGACATGATTGAACAACAACCACCACAAGAAAAAAGGACACATCACGTGGTGGAGGAGAGGTGGCGATGGAGATAGCACATAAAAGGGAGCTGAGAAGCAGAGGTAGGGGAAGTATTCTCATGGGGGTGGATATGGTGATGAAGCCTGGAGAATGTTGAATGGTTGGTTTGAACCATTCTGCAGAATGGTGGGAAGAACTCGCCAGTGGGAGAAGGGGTCCCTGCAGGGGTAAGGCCTCGTGTAGTGTGGAGGGGGGTGGGGGGCTGATCTGAGTCTTAAAGGGCTACTTAAGGGGACCAGGTGAAGAAGAGGTGTTGTCTTTAGGGATGGGGACAGCCTGTGCAAAGATTCAGTCAGGGAGATGGAATGATGCATGTGCAGACAACACCAGAGGGGTAGTTAATGTGTAACAAGCCTGGGTCTCCGTGATGAACTTTGTATCTCTAACAGAATTTTGTATCTATCTCTAGAAACATTGGAGAGTCTCCAGAGCTCCTAGACCAGGGAATGAAGTCATCAGAACTGTGCTTTAGGAATATCACTGTGGTAGCTCAGCAGACGGTGGGTTGGATGGGTGAAGGTCTGTAGACGAGGTGTCCAATGAGGAGACTCCTGCTGTAGACCACGTGAGAGGTGACCCATTTGTGGATTCTTCTGACTGACCACAGCCATTTAAGTAAACTGCTGATGTATCATGATTTATGTAGTATAGGTAAGGCTTTTGAGAGATGGCAGAATGCCATAGTGTCGCAATCACCTGCTTCACAACTGTGCAAGCCAGCCTTTGGTGATGGAATCTCTTGGAAAACCCTTCCCGAAGTCTGTTTTATACTCTAGGCTTTCACTTCCTCTGTGTGTGTGTGTGTGCGCGAGTGCGCGTGCACGTGTGCATATGCATGCATGTTTATTCATTTATTAAAGGAGTGACTAAAAAGACTAAGTGATCTTTCCAGTTAGATGTTTATTAGGAGACCCAGGGACAGTAATCCATAGGTAATCCCCACAGGGTAATCCCAATGGAGCAGTACCTTTGTACTAAACTGAAGCAATCTGCAGAATCCTCATTCGTTGCCTAGAATGGAAATTGGTTATTAGAACTATAACACAGTTCCTAGAGGGACCTAATGGAATCTTTTGACACAAAGTAGCCATTTTCAAAACACATTTTTTTTTTGGTCTGAATGTGTTATTTTATTGGTTTGGATTCCTCCTCCCCTCCACCAACCCCCAATCTTTTCACCATGCAAACCATGTATATCTTTAATTAGAGTTCCCTGGGCCCATAGAGAGGGCAAGTGACTTTCCAGTATGCGTTAGAGACTGGACCTGAATCTGTGTTTCCTGCCTCATAGACCTGCCCTCTATCTCCTGTAATACAATGCCATGTTGCTGTTTGGCCATCTTTTGTTTGCAGACTGGCCCTAAACTCAGATGAAATCTTCCTGGCTTCAGAATCTAGACCCAGATCTTGACTTTCTTACTGGTGTCATGGTGCATTAAAACGCCTTTCTCAAGTTCTTAGAAGGCTTGAAATGTTTCCTAGTCCTAGCATCTCAAACTAGCCATTATCCATTGTCAAATTTATCTTTCATCTCTTTATGAAATGGTTCATTTATAATGTAACCAAGAACATTTTTACAAAGGTATTTAAAATCACTTTTTTTTTTAAGATATATGTCTGTTTATATGTGCTCATAATGTATGGAGTCAGAGGACCTGGATTAAATCCTGCCTCTGATGGTTGTGACTTGTGTGACCTTGCACAAGTCACTTAAAATCCTAAAACCTCACTTTTCATGTGTGCAAAATGAAGGGATTGAACTGAATGTCCTCAAAGGGTTCTACCAATCTCTAGGTCTAGGATACCATAAATCCACAGACTCTTTCTTTCTTTCTTTCTTTCTTTCTTTCTTTCTTTCTTTCTTTCTCTCTCCCTCTCTCTCCCTCCCCTTCCCTCTCTCCTTCCCTTCCCCCACCTTTCTCTCTCTCTCTCTTTCTTTTTTCTAGTGAAGTCAGCTTTACAATTTGAAATTACTTTGTATTTGGTTTCTGGTAGAATTTCCCATTATTTAGTTCCATGGATAAATTCATAGAATTGGGCATGTACGTTCCCTTAAAAAAGCTTTTGTTCCTTCAAGGAAGCATCTCAGGGCATTGACTCGGTTTGTGAACAGTAAAATATGGAGTTTTAAATGCTATTGAAATAGAATTTTGAATCTTGGTAACAAAGGTTTGTAGATAAAACAATATATTCAACCCTCACATGAAAAATATATGACGTTTGGCCAGGTGTTTCCAATTTCCTCCATCACTTCAGCTTTCTGGTGGTCTGGTAGCAATAGAGAAAATATATTGAGAGTACAGAAAAAGAGCTAGATTGCTCTGTCATTAGACTGAAAGGGAAAGTAATCGTTGTTCAGTAGTTTTTCAGTCATACCTGACTCTTTGTGACCCCATTTGAGGTTTTCTTGGCAGAAATACTGGAATGGTTTGCCATTTTTTACTTTTCTAGCTCATTTTATAGATGAGGAAACAGAGGCAAACAGGGTTAAGTGACTTGCCCAGGGTCACATAGCTAGGTAACAGATGATGAAGCCTGAATTAGGATAGTTTTAGTGTGAATAGAGAGAAATGGATGGATTTGAGAGATATTGAGGAGGTAGACTTGGCAAAACTTGTAACTGATTGGATGGAGGGGGATGAAAGAGAGAAAACTGAAAATGATTCCCAGTTTGAGAACCAGGGGACCCTTGACAGAAATCAGGGTGTTAGAGAGAGAGGGTAGGTTTAGGGAGACAGATGAATTCTGTTCTTGACGTGCTGATTGTGAGATGCCTATGGCACATTCAGGGCAGTTGGGGATGTGGGCCTAGAGAAAGATGAATGCTGGATCTGTAGAGAAGGCCACATATGTGTGGCCTGATCACCATTATCCTTTCTGTAGACATCTGTGCCTGTGGTTTGGTTTCCTACTTGAACAGTCAGGAGAAGAATTCACTCAAATATCTGAGTAATTTATATTTGCTTCTTTGTACTAGATGCTACTGTTTCATTCAGAAATTAAGATGAAGCACCCCACCATGGGACTGGTTAAAGATTTAAGCAATCTTCAGACCTTCACATCTGCCGTCTATCTCTATTAACCACATGTTCATTACTGGGGCAAATCGCATTTTCCTTGAGATGCCAGTTTCCTTCTGTTACAGTTCTTTTAGCTTGCATTTGCCTTCTTAGGATATTCTCGTATGAGGGATGATTCATGATGGAATCACAAAGGCATATAATTTTAGGTCTTAAATATCATCTGGTCCCAAACCCCTCATTTTAGAGATGAGAAATGTGGTGAACTGACTTCCTCAAGGTGGGAGGCAGGATGCCAGAGGGGAACAGGTACTGAAATTGGACTCAGAAAGCTTTTGACCTTTTCAGATTACCTCATATGACTTTAGGAGGCCTCAATTTCTTCATCTACAAAAAAAGGATGTTGTTCTGATCCCTCTGGCCCTTTTCCAGCTCTCGCATTCTGAAATTCTGTATGGCACAGCTAATTAAAGATCCAGTGCAGCTATCTAGACCAAGTACCAGCACCTGGGTCTCTTGGCGCTCCATTCCAATGTTCTTTCCATCCCAATATCCTTTCCACCCTAGGCCATCACTAAGCATTATGGACATAGACAGAGAAAGCCTGGTCCATTTAGTGTTGCTGCTTTTTAAAAGCTTCTTGGGCCATTGATGAAAGAGTAGGACCCAGAATGAATAACTTAGAGTAAGGGGTTGAACCAGGAATGGGTCTAATGTTGAAAACCCTGGGGAACCCACGGCCAGTTTCCATCCAATTATTCCTTTTGACACAACCTTTACCAGTCGTAGCACTTCTCAGTCCCTTCTATTCTTCCTCACAACACTGACTGAATGGCGGTCCCGTGCCCATACTTACCTAATATCTATTAAATCTCAACAAAGGCTGATAAGGTAGAAGCATTTTTTTTTCCAAGTTCACTGACTCTTTATCTCTAGACATAGTCAAATTTCATTTCTCAACACTTTAACTGTAGCCAATTTTATTTCCATCCATATGTTAGAACAAAAGAGTCATTGTGGCTCAAAAAAATACTTACTTTTCTAGAGTGAAGATCTTTTGAGACAAATAATTGAGTCCCCTAGCTGTGATATTTCCTTATCCCATCAATCTTACATCTGAACTGACTGTGCTTACCAGTAGCCAGTTGCCATTTCCCATATCAACAAATCATGTAGCTATCATGCTCTCGACTTCATTAGATAGCCATAGAGATATTACAGCCTGCTACTGACCAAACTCTGATAGCATTAACCTTTGGTGATGATTCATAATACAAGCCATAGAGACCCGATTAGCATTGAATCTTATGAAGGAAGAACACAAACGTAGGGTAGACATATTAACTGGACTTTGGCAGAAGTTATTACCCCTTGAAACACTGATGATTGCTAATCTTCATTGGAGCAAATCAATTGTTAATAATCTTACAGATTTCAGTTAGCTCTTCTAAAAGTAGACATTAGTCAGGCTTCTTAGCTAATGTTGAGGTTAGCCAGCATTTGGACAGTAGCCAAAACACAGACATGCAGTGTAGCAGGGCTGAACTAGCCATCATATATCCTCATAATTACTTTGCAGCTGTGGCAGACTCTGGAGACAATTTTTCCTTCCAGAGGTTTATTTATAAACCCTGCCTTTATTGGTATCAATGCTCTTTAGACTAGTTGAAGTATGAGATGGATGCCAAATAGTATGATTATTTAAATAGAGGCTATGTGAGGAAACACTCTTATACTTTAAATGTCACCAGATGCCTAACTACCACTGCCCTTTGAGTTGCAAGATCACAGAAATTTTGGGCTGAAAGGTGAATGCTGAGGTTATTTAGTTCAACTCATATTCTGTTGCAAAAACATACAAATCCATCTATACAGATGGACAAATATACTCTTCTTAAACATTTCCAGATAAAATCCTCTATAGAAACACATTCTCATATCTAATAGTCCATATAGTTAGCAAATTTTAACCTAATTCCCCTATCCTTTTTCTCTCCATTTTTAGAGGAACTAGCTGGTTATTAGCTACATTGTAGTGATGATATTTTCATTCAACAAGGAGTACTCTCTCCAAGACAGAGGTGATCTTTCCCTTCTAAGTACTTGGCCAAAGGAAGGGAGTGTGGGAGAGCCTCAGCAATTGGACTGGGAGAAAATGTAGACATATGCGTTCTTTTATTTTTAAAAATTGGAATGGAAGGCGGATGTTTGGAAAAAAATGTAATTAGGTCTTTAGAGTGTGTGGCCGAGTCTTAATTCTTAATCGAACATGAGACTTGAAAATGTTTGGCAATAAAAAATAAATAATCAAGCATTTTGATTTAACTAAATAATTCTGCTGTACTGATATATAACTGTGTATCAGAGTGGGAGGTTGAGGTTACATGCTTATTTTAATTTTCCTGTCTTTGTTGCAAAGCACTTAATTTAAAATTTAGTCCAGCCTTCATGGTGCCTTAGCTGTGGTACTGTATTTACAGTAGGCTGGTTCAGACGTTTCCCATGAGGACTACACTTGTTGGATTCCCAGTGTTCACAGGGCTTCGCAGTGGAGATTGCTCTGCCTTGATCATGAGAATTCTAAGAGCTTGCTTTCAGATAACATAAGCCCAGATATTTATCTTGAGCAATGACTTCTCTCCACATAGTAGAAGCTTAAAAACATTTCTCCTCCCCTTCTCCTCTTCTTCTTCCTCCTCCTTCTTCTTCATCATCGTCATCATCATCATCATCATCATCATTGTAGAATTTATATGCTTTTTAAGATTTGCAAAGCATTTTATCACCATCACCTCATTTGAGACTTACAACAGCCCTGCAAGATAGGTGCTATTATTATCTCCATTTCACAGTTGGGAAACTGAGGCAGACAGGTTAAGTGACTTGCCCAGGGTCACATGTGTGTCTGAGGCTTGCATTTGAACTTACGTCTTCTTGTTTCTAAGTCTATGTCATCTACTCAATTCATATTACCTTTGAATAATATTGATCTTAATTTGGGTATTCCTCTGAATTTCCTAGCTAGGTCCCAACTCCTTCTTAAATCATTGAATAGCCCTCTTGCTAATATATCTATGTTTATTTTTTGTTTACATTTAGATCAAATAATTTATTCACATTTTTCCAAGAATATTTTTTGTTTATGTAGTATTTTATAACATTGTGAATAAAAAAATTAATAGTACAGCATTTATCAACTCAGAATAACTGGGGCAGGAGGTGGGAAAGTGGGAGGGACCAGTAACCAATAAGCAGTTATTGAGTACTTACTATGTGCCAGGCATTGTGCCTAGGCACTGTGGGCAAAGTGGAATTAATGAGGAATGAAAATTCAAGGTTTTTAAAACCAAAGGCAGATTGTTTCTAAGGGCACATATTTGAAAACTCAAGATTTGTTTAGTAGACCTCTTTGGAGGACCTGCTTATCTATTGATAAGTGATTTATAATTAGTATACTAGGTATATTTGAGGAATTCATGTAGCCAGTACTCTTCAGAAGGGAAAACAATCCCTTGTAATCTTGTTTGCTTTATTAATTAGTTTAGCAACTGCTTTCCATAGATAATGCAAAACTAAACTTTATCCTTCTTCTTGACCAAAATTATCACTAATTCTTATGGTCAGAATTAATGAGGTTTTATCATCCATTGATTTTTATCTTAATGGATGAGTATTAAGCAAGAAGAATTATAATTCTACGAAGACTAAGCAAAAGAGAATACTGATTAACAAACAAGGTAAGCATATTTACCTTAATGTTGGGGATTTAATATACTCTCAGACTTTTCTAGAACCGTTTTTGTGCTATGGCTTCTTTGAACAGCCTGAGGAAACCTAGGAACCCTTTCTCAGAATAATTTAAAAGCATAAAATAAAATACAAAAGATTACAGAGGAGCTCCAAAGTTAGTAAAAATGTGTGTAATTTTCTTTTCTGGTCCAAATATATGAGCTCCTTGAAATCTATCCATGCACCCCAGGTTAAGAAACCCTGTTCAGACCCTCACTCCATTCTTGGACTTCTCACACTCGAGGTATACCTTGCTCCTGTATTTCCTTCTTCTGATTGGTTGATTCATCCCAGATCTTCCATTTTAAGAGAAACACCCAGTCAGCCACGTCTTCATTCCTCTCTAGGCTCTTGCCTTTTTGGGCTTTCTTTACTGAATACATTTTGTCTTCCCAGCTTCCTCAGCCTCATTTTCAACTCTCTTTTATGTGCTGTCTTTCCCCTTTAGAATGTAAGCTCTCTGAAGGCAGGACTTATCTGTCTTTCTGCCTCTATGTGTGCCCTCAGCAATTGGGTCTGGCATATAGTAAGTCCTAAATGAAAGCTGCTTGACTTGCCTAAAAAAATATTCTGTACATAGTGAATATGTTTTAACTTGAAATTTCTTTTAGTCAGACTCAGTGAAGAATGACTTTTCTTACTAACAGCCTTCTCTAGGAAGTTTAATATTGAGGCATATGTCTTTCTGCTGTGTATAATTTTTTAAAGATGATTGTGTCTTTGCTGAAGATTCTATTTCAATGTAATGCTGTGTCTACACAACAGAATATCTGTTAGCTACTTAATTGGGGCACTCTCAAAGCTGATTTACTTTCCAAGATTTGGGATAAAGAGGAATTACTGAGTATTTGGGGGCAAGAACTGCCCTTCCTGTTCATACCCACTTTGTAAATACCCCGGACATGTCTCTTCTGCCATGTTCCCACCTGAAACATTGCTGTCACCAACAAATAGCTCTGAGGAGAAGAATGATAAATGTATTAGGCAAAGGTACCTAAGCTTATATGGAAACTGCTAAAATATGACAGAATTAATTTATGTTCTCTAGTTGGCAGAGCAGGGGTGAGGGCGGGGTGGTGGTCACTCTTTTCTCCTCTCCCATTATTGTTTTCCAGGAAATATTTTACTCATTTAGATAGACAGTCCCATTTGTAATTAAAAAAAAAATACTTGCATCAAATAGCTTGGTTATTTTTTTAACTGCAGATTGTATTTATGCATTTAATTAATCAGATTTGACTCCCAGATAGTACCTGACTCTCAAGAGGTTTTTAGGAGTATAGGCTATAGGGAAAATGTCAGCTGTCTTTCCATCTTGGAGAACAACACCTAGGAGATTAGAGGCTGTTTTTTTTTTTTTTTAAGAGGCTTCAGGACTATGTGGGTAATTTCATCATGGATGCCATGGCAACATGGTGACTTGACAATCTCGGGCGATAGATAGTGCTGCTGTTAGCTGACTGCCTTTGGAGACTTGGAAGGGCTTCGAAACTCATTTTCCTTGTGCAAGAAAAGATGGAATAGTAAAAGTAAGCCACTGTCAGAGAACTAATGTCTTCACCAAATTGAAAAGTGAGTGTCCTGGGTCCTGAATATTCCATTCCCTTCTGTCCCCATTCTGGACATAATTGAATTCAATAGCACAGTTTCTCATTGTGGAATATGAAGAGAGGGTGTTTTTGTATAAAAAGCTTTGAATTGCCTTATTCTCCTGGTGACATAGCCTAAAACAGATGGAAATGGAGAGCTAATCAAGTAGAAGGCCCATGTCTATTCCATATTGTTATAGCTTCTTTTTAAAAAGGACACAATTCATATGCAATGCTAACTTATTAAATCTCAACTACTAGGTCTGCATAATTTTACCCTTCCCTACAAACTCATCTCAGCAGTGAAATGCTTGAATCCAAATCAGATTTTGTCCTATCACCCCAGCTTCAGAAAATATTTGGGAAACAATAAGACCGTTAACCTATTAAATATTTCTCCTTTGATCAGTAATTAAAGTGATTTTCAAAGAATGTAGCAGTGAGAAGAATTTAGAAAATTTGGCCAGAAATCAAATTTATTGAACGGTAGAGTTTCCCACATTTGTCTTGAAAGCAGGGACTTTTCTAAGTCAGGAAGCTCCAGTTTGGAGAAGGTCTGCTATCCCACCTCCCGGCCTTTGGTTCAAAGCTGGATATTTGGGCTGGGGCTACTTTGCTTTTGGCTTTCAGTTGGCTGGAATTAAGTTAGACAGCCATGTTTCTAGCCCTTCAACCCGGATCTTCCCAATCCCAGAATTGATAGGAAAGAGAGTTTTGTTGTTACTTATTGTTATTACTGACAACCACCCACCTTTAGTTGCTCTTGTCTGGAGAACCTTAGGTTCTAGTTTAGAGAACCCTAGTTTCCTGCTCTTTGCCATTTGCTATGTGAAAATGACCTTAGCATTCTTTTGTTATCACCCAGCCTCATTACTCAGAGGGCTGCTCAGGTTTTCTATTTTCTAGCCTTTATTTTAAGGGAAACACTTTGTTATTTCCCTAGCTTTCGATGGTACCGAGATAGTAGAAAACCTATCTCTTTGCCTAAATTGATTACAGTTCTGCTAGGATTTGCTCTTTTCTCAAAGAAATACTCCCTAGGCAAGATGGTCTGATAGGTTTCAGACTCGGGCATTGCTGAGAAAAAAGATCATTGAGTTACCCAAGACCCCACCGCATTAGGATGATTGCTTCAGTCAGGAATGGTACATTTAAAGTCAGGAAGACCTGGCTTCAAATTGTACTCAGTTACTTAAAATTGTATGACCTTTGATGAGTCATTTAAACTCTCTCAGACTCAGTTTCCTCATATGTAAAATTGGGATAATAATAGTACCTGCTTCCCAGGATTATTGTGAAAATCACAAATGTGATGATATAACCCTTTGGAAATCTTCAAGAGCTACAGAAATGTCAGTGATTATTATTTGGTAGGTCTATGGTCTCATCCATGTGGGCTCCTCCTCCAGTGGCATATATCATAACTCATGTGCTCTTCTTTATCCTTTGCGGACCTTGTTCATGATCTTCAGAGGGGTGTCTACCCTACCTGTGGAGGGGCTTGCATTCAGTTTCTTGACACTGTGCCATCCCAATAGATCATGAGGTTTATCCCTTATTCTCACTGAGTGACCCAATGCCTTCCTGTGGAAGTTTTAATTATACATTTCTAATGAAAATCTTTGCACTGTTTCTCCAGTGTAATTATCAGTTAGGAATACACTGAAGCCTGCTTTTGTCCACCACATGCCTCTCCAAAGCCCAAGTGGGCTGGTAAAGCCAAGATCTCCAGGAATGCCACTCCTTCTCCCTGGCCTCCAGCCCAGCCCCCACAGCTACCATCCCAAGAAGTCATTACCATAGAGGGGGCTGTGACCTCCACCTCCAAAGCTAGCGAGGGACCCCCCACCCAAAAAAAGAGTCTGGCACTGGCAAACAGTTCAAAATCAGAAAGAGGTATGATTTTATCAGTGGAAATAACGTTCATTCAGTGGCATTGCCATTGGTTTTGTAGTTGCACTCTAAGGATCATGGAGTCTCTTCATCTGAGTTGCAGCAGAAACCTCCTATGTGTGTTGTGTCCTTCATAAGAATGTGAATTCCTTGAGTCCAAGGATTCTGTTTGCATCCCCAAGCACGTACCACAGTGCTTAGGACATAGTAAGCACTTAATCAGTACTCATTCATTCATTCATTCTGGTGTCACAGCAGTAGTCCTCAACTCACTCAACTCACACGGTGAAGCTGTGTGACATCACTGAAATGAGATGGATGTCAAGAAGAGGGGTCTTGGTTTTAGGGAGAAATTTTAGGTAATTTTTAAAAGCAAATAATGTCCTGTCCTCCTGTTCAATTCTAGGTCTAGTCCACTGTCCACAGTGTCTATACAAAGTATATGTACCAGTGGATTTCCTTTTGTGGATTGTTCAGCTACCCCCATACAACACAATAGACATTTGTTACTCTTTTTTTCCTTTTCATTCATTTATTCTTTCTTTCTCTTTCTTTCTTTCTTTCTTTCTTTCTTTCTTTCTTTCTTTCTTTCTTTCTTTCTTTCTTTCTTTCTTTCTTTCTTTCTTTCTTTCTTTCATTCTTTCTTTCTTTCTTTCATAGGTAAAGTGGTTTAACAGTCTATATGTCTTAAAATAATTTCTTCTCTTCATCCCTACATCTGTTCCTTGAATTGCCATTCATAACAACCAGGCTCAGATAATGTCTGTAAAAGAGGCCAGACTTTTATTTTTGCATTGTCCTACTACTGGGGAAAGTTTCCAAAGGTGGAAACTTGTTCTCTTTCCATCATGGAAAGGTAAACAATTCTCCATAAACCACTGTGAGATAAGGGTGCATAGTGGAAAGAGTACTAGACTTGGGCATTAGGAACACTTTGAACAAGTCACTTAATATCTCTCTGTACTATGTGAAATGGGTATTTTTATGAAAAACATCCTGCTTCACAGGTATAGTGTGAGGATTCAGTGGATTAATGTTTGCAAAGCGCTTTGCAGATCTTAAAGTGTTATATAAGTGTGATCTATTATTATTAATTACCCCCAGATCCATTTCTTTAGCGACTGTGGCAGGCTAGCATGATTGGAAGAAGTAAAACATCAAACACAATGGAAGGATCAAATGAAATAATATTGGTTAAGCTCTTTGCAAACCTTAAAATGCTATATAGATGCTAGCTATTATTATTTTTAGAGTAGGAGGTGGGTTTTTTTTTTTTTTTTTTTTTTTTTTTTGGTATTTTGGATACTTGTGTTGTGCCTTGATCGTATGGTCAGGCAGATATTTGTCTCCAAAAGACATGGTGGTTTCAGTGGAATGGAAGCTCAGTATAGAAATCAAATGTGTGACACAAACAGCCCGAAAATCTTGGTCTCTATTAAGAGAAGCCTACCTGTTGGAAAAAAGTGATCAGACTTTCTTCGTTTAGCCCCAGAAGGGAAAATGAGGACAGCCGTGTGGATGTTTCAGAGAGACAGATTTTGACTTGGTGTTAGAAAAACAATTAAAGGAATGCAAACATGGAGTGAAATGCGTTAGGAAGTATTGGGTTCTCCCTCACTAATGGTCTTTAGGCAAAGACTGTCTCACTTTTTTTTTTGTGATATGTAGCAAGGATTCCTTTCTAGGTATAGATTGGGCCAGAGGGCCCCTAAAGTCTCATCCTTTTTTGAAATTGTGTTCATCTGAAAGTGAGTACATTCACATTCAACTCAAATACTGTGCTTATAGCTTTAAAGCAGAATGGAGGTTTATGGCTATGATCCTCATCAGCTGAGTACTCTTGGGTAATGTTGACTTGAGTGTTCCTTTCAGGGTCATTGTCAAGCCTCCTACCCAATGACTCGCCATAGGTCAACTTACACTGAAGTGATTGAAGACGTTGGGTGGACCTTGTAGCTAAAATCAGAAGGTGTATTTCAACCACATTTCCCTCTGGACCCCTGGCAATGTGGTGTGTGTGTGTGTGTGTGTGTGTGTGTGTGTGTGTGTGTGTGTGAGAGAGAGAGAGAGAGAGAGAGAGAGAGAGAGAGAGTCTTATAGGCCTTTACTGTAATGGTAAGTCTTGTTGCTATGGTAACTACTTCTCTCCTCAGCAAGCCTCACCAACAGGAACTCATGGTTTTGACAAGGCAGCGTGTATCGGTGGTGTGTGCGTCCACACATTCAAGTGTACATTCAAAGGCCAGGAAACAGAGGTTTATCATTTCATTCCTCTTCTTTTATATATATATATATATCTTTGAGTTGTGTTATCCATTATAAATATTAGCTCCATCTGGTCCAGATTAATCTCAAAATGACTTAGGATCACAGCTCTAAAGCAGGAAAAATAATAGTTTTTAGCAATAATAGCCAAGATCCCTATAGCACTTTAAGGTTTGTGAAGCACTCTACATATATTATCTCATTTGATCCTCAAATCAAACATGATGTAGGTTAAAAAACAAACAAATGAAAACATTTTGCAGATGAGGATGCTGAGAGATGTTAAGCTGCTTGCTCAGGGCCATTTATTAGGTGAGTGTTTGAAGAACAATTTGAACTCAGGGTTTCCTGGGTCCAAGCCTGTGATTCTATACACTATGGCACCTACCTGGCCAAAACCCTCCTAAGCCCTCCTGTCCAGCGCTGTCATTTTACAGTTTAGGAAACAATCTCTGAGTTTTTTGCCCTAGGTCATATAGCCAATCAGCATTAGTTGGGGGATTTGAATCCAGATCCTCTGAGTTCAGGACCAGGGCCTTTTCCACTGTCCTGTGTTCCTAATGCCCATGCCAAGCTTCAGATTGCTTTTTAGAAATGAATGTTTGGAAGTACTGGCTTTTTATTTGTGTTCATAATGAAACCTAATGGATTTTTTTGTTTTAAAATTAAAAAAAAAACCCCACTAACTCTCAGGAAGAGATCTTAGGCAATCCTGTGCCTCTTCTCTAAATTAAATACCAGAGGTAATAATTAGATTTGCTTTTGGTGTTATGATTTTGTGACTCAGGATATACTATGACTTGTGGTCTAAGTATTTACCCCACATAGCTAATAGAATATGCATTTTGTGTTTTGGGACTTCTGAATTTGTAATTTTTCCAAAGTTAATTTCCTAACAGTGGAAAAAGCTGTAAGTGGAGGTGTGTGCCTTGGTAGTAGCTCTTGTCAGCAATGGTTAAAATAGTTTATTCAATTATAACTATACCCTCCACAAAATGCAGTTCATTTCTTGTAAAACATTTATAGAAGGGAAAATTGTTTTCAGGGAATAAAATCATATAACTATGTTTGTGCTCCTTGGAAGAAATATGGGCAAAACAAAGATCTTTCTATTTATTTCTCAATTTATTTCACGAAGACCTTTCTGTTTATTTGCTCAAACATGTTTTTCATCTGAAGGATCCCACTATTCTTAATGAAACACCTGTTGGGGACTTGACATTGCACTGGGAATTTGGAGACTAGATGAGAACCCAAGAGATGATAGAATCGTAGATTCAGTTCTACAAAAGGACCTTCAAGGCCACTTAGTGCCAACCCAAATTTTTTGGTTGAGGAAACTAAAAGGAGATTGACTGATTTGTTCAAGGTGACACGGGTAACTTGACAACTCTGGAAACCAAGGTCCTCTGACCTCTCTCCATTACATCATGCTGCCCCCTAATTTCATGGAAGAATCCCTTTAGGCACAGCTCTGACTGGTGACTAGTAATCCAGCCTCTATTAAGTGAAAGGCTCCTCTTTGTGACCCTTTTGCAAGCTACTCTAATTGTTAAAGTTCTCCCTTAAATGGGGTTGAAATCTGTTTCTCTGTGACTTGTACTGATTCATCCTGATTTTTGCCTTCTAGAACAATAGACTGTCATCTCCCATATTATAGTCCTTCAAGTATTTGAAATTGGCTGTCATAAACTTCCTCTCCCCTTCTACATCGTCTCTTTTTCAGGATCAATACCTTTAATTCCTTAACTGCTTGACATATGGTATTAGCTCATAGCCCTTGAAAGTTTGCACACCTTTCCATGTACTATCTGCCCTTGATTGGACATGGTTCAGTTTGCTCATTTCCTCTTAAAATGGAACATTTGCAACTATACATACAACTGTAGATATGGTCTGCTCAATTCTGCACTTGATACAGTATTTTCTCCTAATGTAAGAACTCCTCCTGGGCATAGTCTGACATGCACCTGTGATTTTCAGAAAGATTTCAAATGGTTCAGAGGAAATAAGGGTAGGAACCTCTTTCGGCCTCAGTTTCTTCATATGCAAAATAGTAAGAGAGTTGGACTTAGCGGCCAGCAAGGTCTCTTTCTTTTCTAAATCTGTTATTCTGCAAATTAAAGTAAAAAAAACAAGTGGCACAAACCCATTTAATCAATGGGTTTGTCAATGAATATGACAGGGCTAATGCTCATCCGTGGTGGTGGTTTCCAAATAAAGTGATGTGTAATATTTCTTCAGCAAATCCCTACTTTGACAAAGGGTAACCTGCCTGTCATTGACCTGAAACTCTCTAATCCAAGTTTGACAAATCTGTGGTATATACAACTGTTGCTGTTGAAATTGAGAGAAATGTTATTGATTTTCTTATGATGCATTTGTCAGTGATAGGCCTCAGACCCTAGGCTGTTCTGCCATATTCTCATGTACTTTATATAGTAATGTGACTGTGGTACATGACCAGAAATTTGCTATGGTCTTGGTCTAAATTGGGTCTAGAATTCTAAAAATCAGGTATGGTGCTCCTTAACCTAATTATATGATCTGTTTTGTGAAAGCAGGACCTGATAACACACTCTTTCAAAGAGATTATATAGCTTTTACATGGTTGTGCTCATAGAGATGGTAGAGGTCATCAAATATAACCCTCATCTAATGGCAAGACAGTGATGTAAACATTGACGGATACCTGCCTTCTCTTGAAATGATTATCGGGGAAGGCAAATGGATACATTTGGTCATCCGTTCTAAGTTTTAGTATGTCTTTTATACTTCTTCAAAGTGGTTCTCTCAGCAAGGCTGTAGACCCATGTGCTTTTCTTCCACATTTTGGGTTAAGAGAGGCCATGCCCTTTGGGAGAAGAGGACTTTGGGTCCTTGAATTCTGATGTTTGACTGACCTCAGTAAGATTTCCTTCCACAACCATTTTATTGAGCGCCTATTATGTTAAAACTCGATTTTGGGAGGATAAAGATGGTGAAGTACAAAGTTAATTAAGACATAGTTCTTTCCCTTTATAAATTCTCTTCTCTGCACAAGCTCTTGTCCTGGGTGTAAGAGATACAGAGACAAAAATGAAGTGGTCCCTCTTCTCCAGGAGAGTGGAGAAACAACCAGAAACCACATGTCTGCAGATAAAGAAATTAAACATATGTCCAAAGTAATTAGAAGGTCAGGGGAGTTTGCTAGCCTGAATGTTCTCTCATCAGCAATGTCCAGATGTTCCTTTCTATCCTCTCTACCATGTCTTGTATTTGCTCTATAAATCTGAGTTGATGATTGATTGGATTAGAGTTTCAGAAAAAAACAAAGTGATGATTGGTTGGTTTTCAACTGAGAAAGACAAAGTAAAACACCCAATTAAAGAGATTGTAGTTTGGAGGGGAAAATAAAAACTTATTTTGCAGATTTAAATTAAAGGGTTTTTTTTTTTAACCCATGAGAAACATTAGTGTTAAAAATCAGTATATGGCCAGGATCAGCTTCTAGAGCTGCAAGGGACCTCGGAGGTCAAATAGTCTACCCCCCTCATTGACAGATGGGGAAATTGAGGCTTACTGCATTGAAGTGACTTCCCCAAGGTTCCTGAGGTTGTATGTGACAGTGCTAAGAATCTGACTCGCCATCCATTCAGCCCTCTTGTCACTTACTCAGTCAAGCTTGCCTCTTATCAGCTGCTGCTTTCATCAATCAATCCATCACAGTGCCTCTTGGTGTAAAGAGACGAGCCCTGGATTATGGGGGTTCCAGCCCCATCCATGCCACTATCTATAATCTTGATCGAGTCCATTGTTAAATGTGGCCTTGAGCAAGTCATCTTTTCTTTGGTTTCCTCATTTTTCAATGAGGGACTGAGGAATTAGTTCAATAGAGGGGAAAGAATCTGGGGTGTGGAGTCACAAGATCAAGATTCAGATCCTACCTTTTACACTTAATTCCTCCCTGGATCTAAGTTCCTTCACCTAGAAAATGAGAGGGTTTGACTATATGGGGAAGGGAATACACATTTCTAGAGTACCTACTATGTGCCAGGCATGCTGCTGAATGCTTTTTTACAAATATTGCCTCATTTGCTGGCCTCCACGTTCCCTTCAGCCCTAGATCTCAGATCCTATGGTCATCTCATCCTGGACATATCCTAAATATTAACACCAATTTTTCCATTGGTTAAAACAAATCCTTTTAATTTGGATCGGGGAGATGTGATGCTTTGGTCATCTTATCCCAGCTATACATTGAATATTCACAGCAATTTTTCCCCCACCATTAAATCCCTTTGATTTAACTTAGCATGGCTATATGATCCCTACAGATTCTTCTGACTCTGTTGCTTTTTTTTTTTTTTAATGTTAAAGTATCAGGGGTTTGATTTTTTAGAATCTGGAGCACCTTTGGGGGAAGTTTAAGAAAGAAAGATAAAGGGGGCACTGGGAGCTTCCACTCCGTCCTCATCTCCTGCGTGGATGCCTCAAGGCTAACTTGCTAGGCAGAATGTTCTGAGGGCTTATATGTTGTTTCTGAGACCTCATCACCCTGTATCATTTGGGTCTTAGATTCCTTGGAGAAGAGAAGAAATTGTACC
The DNA here is from genome assembly GCF_900497805.2 of Vombatus ursinus. NCBI lineage: Eukaryota > Metazoa > Chordata > Mammalia > Diprotodontia > Vombatidae > Vombatus > Vombatus ursinus. The sequence goes on along the minus strand of NW_020954551.1, from coordinate 11,926,266 downwards.
CTTTGCATTGCCAAGTAGGTAAAGATTCATGAAAAAAGATATAAAAGTGGAAGCAGTGAAGAAGAAAGGAAGGAAAGAGAGAGGGAAGGAAAGAAAGAAAAGGAAAGACGGAGAGAAGGAAGGAAGAGAGAGAAAGGAAGGAAGAAAGAAAGAGTTGACTCAAAGGCAGGCAGCTTAGAGAGGGCTGAAGAGTCTCACTAGTTCTGCTACCATGTGAAATAAGATGGGCTGTCATTTTGTTAGCCTAATTGCTTCTCCCCACCTCCCCTATATACTGCATTCCTAAATAAGTGACTAGTAAATCAATCCTGTGTGTAGAAGAATTGATATTTTTTTGCTCTTATTGTCCTTTCCAAGGCACTTTTTCAAAATGAAATATATTCTATCCTGCAGCACCATTTGTCCTGGGATCCTGAAGCCCAGCATGGAGCAGTATTACAGTTTCCACTGGAGCTCAGAGCTTACTGGTTCCTGTCTTCCCCATCTGGCTCTGTGATGCCTTCTGCAGACTCAGGGGCTTTCTTGGACCTCAGTAGCTCAGAGCCTAACCTCTGGTGCCTTGTGTTTCTCCACTGACATCACTGATCTCTCTGCCTCCTTCTTCAGTCTCAGGGGTGTAAAGAGTCTTGGATATCAGGTGCAAAGAAGGGAGAAAGTGGAAATCCTCTCCTTTGACAAACCCACAAGGGCCTGAATTTTATATTTTGATATGTTTTCTGACAAATTTTTGGGTCTCCCTTCTCTCAAGACCTTCCAGAACAGAGAGAACTGGAGTTAATATCCATCTGTCGAGATGGAAAGAAGGCCTCCCTGTCCTACAATGGACCTCTTAGCGATGTGTCGAGCTACTTTGGGCTTTGTTTCAGTAAATTAATACCCTAGACCTGAAATGTCCTTCACGGTCCCGACTTGGTTCTTGCCTTCTCACTTAAATTGCCCCCAGATCTTGCTCTGAAACCTAGTACTTTACTATAATGAGCTCGCATAAATATTTCATTGATACAATTATCTTTGACTCAAAATGAGTCCACAGCATGGCTTCTGCCTGATGGAAATGCTAAATCAATTTCTATTCCCCAGGGGTGGATTTTTTGAAAAATCCATTGTTATATTTTGTTTCTAAAACATATACATTTTCCAACATACCTTATAATAAGGAAGAAAATGGAGGAAACAAAAATAGCTCAGCAAAACTAACCAACTTATTGAAAAAAGTATGAGACGTTATATGAACTATTCCATACCCATGGGCCCCCACCTCTGCTAAGAAACAAAAGGATGTCCCTTCTTATAAATACAAAACATATACAAATATAACAGGACATTTGAGACCAATTGTCTTAAGAATGGGAGGATGGGGCTGGGTGACCTAGGTTATTGGTTTACAACATCTTGTTATATGAAGTAAAGGAATAATAATTTTTTGGGAGGAACTATGAATTTCTAGGGGAAATCAGGAAAGGCAAATGTAATCAAGGGGCACTTGAGCTGAACTTTGAGGAGCTAAAGATTCTAAGGGGACAAAGTATGTGACTTGGAATCAGGAAGACTCCTTCTGGGTTCAAATCTGGCCTCAGACACCTATTAGTTGTGTGACCCCAGACAAGTCACTTAACCCTGTTTGCATCGATTTCCTCACCTGTAAAATGAACTGGAGAAGGAAATGGCCAACCACTCCAGTATTTTAGCCAAGAAAACCCTAAATGGGGTCATAAAGAGCCAGACAAGACTGAAATGAAACAGTGATGAAAGAATTCTAAGATAAGGATGGTGGAAGAAATTCATTCCAATCGTTGAGGCCCATATAGCCTATGTAGAGATTTGGAGGAGACATGGAGGTCATGTAGGGGTCATCTTGGAAAAAAAAGTAGTCCCTTCAGTTGACCAAAGCCTATTGTAAGCCCTTTGAGGGCAGGGACTGTCTTTTGTCTCTTTTTGTACTCCCAGGATTTAATACAGTGCCTGGTACATTGTGGGCGCTTACTAAATATTAATTGATTGATTGATTGAAATGTCAGGCCTGATCACATTGTAACACTTTCAGCAGTTCCCTTGGTTAAGAAATGCAAGTTTGAAATTGTAAACTTTGAGAATATGTAGCAATAAAGTGCAGATTGAGCCCATGAACCTTTGCTTCTTAAAAATGAGTCAGTGAAAAGGTGGATACCACAGTTACGGAAGTAAGGAGACTGTTAGAGAACTCCAAAACAACCCACCTTAGTTTGGGTCACCTCAGTGGGGGAACTCCCATAAATGCATGGTTGCTGTTTTCTCCTCTCCTTAAAATCAGATTCCCTTGATGCAATGTCATCTCCCTTTCCCACAAACAATTGCTGATTAGACATTACAGTCTGAAACCATTTGTCTTTGTGTTTACATTTTGAGGGCAGACCTGTATCACGTGCTGTTTGGAAATTTGTCTTTCTCCTGATTCTGTCAACCACTGATCAAGTGGTTGCTTTGGCATCTCAGAGGTAGGGTAGAACCCAGTTGCCTTGTGAGACGAGTTTGCTGTGGATACAGTGCTGATATGGAATCTGTCATCCTTCATCCATGTGTAGGTGAGGTGGCAGGTGGGGCTGATGAAGGAAGAGGCTCAACATCCTTGGCCTTTCTCCACTACAAAAGGCCAGAAATGATTGTTTGGGTCAATGGATCCAGAAAATGCATGAAGATACTTGGCACAGAGAGAGCAGATTGGAATCATAGGCCTCCTTGGAGGTCATCCAATTCAATCTGCTCATTTTACAGATGAGAAAAGTGAGGCTTCTAGAGATGAAATAACTTGCTTAAGGCCACAGTTACTAAGTGTCAGAAGTGGGATTTGAATGGAGGTCCTGAGACGATAAATTTAGGGTGTGGTGCCTCTTTGAAGATCTAATTCTGTTTCTTTGGCAGATATTTTTAGTGAATTAGATTCTGATTGCCACACCTAATGATTACAACAATGGACTGGAAGATTTGTAATTCTCAGAGAAGAGCAATTCCACAGCAGCCTTTGCCCCAGAGTTCCTAAGATCACAGACCTAGAACTGGAAGGGCCATTTCATCTAGCCTCTCATTTTGCATGTGACGAACCTGAAATCTGGGGAAGTTAAGTGACTTGCCCCATATTGTGCATGTTGGTGGTGCCGTGGATAGAATGTTGGATTTGGACTTAGGAAGACCTGGGTTCATATCCTGCCCTGAAAACTTACTAGTTGTATGACCCTGAACAAGCTCTTTTACCTCTTAGCCTCAGTTACCTCATTTGTAAAATGAGGATAACTACTACCTCACCAAGTTGTTTTGAGGATCAAATGATATAATGCATGTAAAGGGCTTTATAAACTTTAAAGTGTTAGCTATCAGCTTCTCCTCCTCTTCCCCTCTCCCTTTCTTCCTCCCTTCCTCCTTCTCCCCTCCTCCTCTTCCTCTTCCTCCTCCTTCTCCTTCATCATCATCATCATCATCATCATCATCATCATCATCATCATCATCTTCATCAGTCAGAACTGAACCCAGTTCTTCCGAGTGCAGAGTCATTGCACTTTCCATTGTAATGTGCTCCTTGGGATCATTGCTGTCCGTGGGGCTCCCATACTGTCCCTACCTGTAATATGCCAATGTACTCAGATATTTCGATGGATCTGCAATCTTATCAATGTCAATGTTCCTTCTTGTATCACCTTCATGAGTGCCCTTCCTCTGGGACTCTTGGAACCATGTCTTCCTATGACTTCTGCAGAGGAGTGTTGCTAAGCTTCCTTACTACCCAAAAGCTTCATGAGCTTGTCAGTGGAATACTTGGGTTCTCCTCTTGTCACCCCTCTCTCTTGTGATATGATCAACCCATCATCTCTTGTCAATCATACATTTCCCTGATGATTTCCACAGTTACTAACTTCTGGTATTAAATGAATTAATCATTCTTATATGTTATATGAAGTCATTCATGGTGAACTCATCAGTTGCAGGACCCGCCTTCACATCCATTCTAGCAGATTTTGTTTTTAATAATAGCATCCTCTTGAGCAGGTAAGGGGATGTCGTCTCTGGGCTCTCTTGCTTTTCCACAGTGGTCCCTAGACAGATTAAATATGAGCACCATTGAAAAGTTCCATTGTGATCCTGGAATGTACATACAATGGATTTCAATAGTTACTCCCAAGGAGATGTTGCTAAAAGAATGAAGTTGCAGGAAGGATGCGATGTTCCTTCCTTTTCATGCCCCAAAGTCTATTCTCAAAGTCCCCAGTGGGTGGCAGTGTTTGAGGTGTTTGACCAAGAAGGTTGATTTTCTTTGAGTCTTGTTTCCATGGAAATGGCTACAGCTTTGATCAGGTTTGTATGGAGGGGAAACAAATGAGAGAAGCCAATATTGCATTAGAAGAGCCAAGAAGAAAGCAAGCTGAAGCTGGTGCTGCGCCCACAAAGAGAGACAAATCTGGATCGATTGTCCTTGGCATTCATGATCTCCTAAAGGACTCTCATGTTGGGCTTTGCCTCCTGACGCTTTCACGAGAGATTTGGCCCAAATGCGAAAAGAGAGAAATTGAACAGCGGCAGACAGATGCAGGTGTGATTCTAGTTGCTAGCTTTCTTGAATGGGAATTCAAGTGTAGAGCTTACAGAGAGTCCCCAAATGGCCTTTTCTTGTGCTCATTTTCCTTGTTTTTTTTCTACAGCATTTGCCATTGTTTCTGACCTTCGGCTTCTGTGTCCAGGTGCCCTTGTGATTCTCCTACTTCTCTGACTATTCCATCTTTGTTTCCTTTGTTAACTCTTTAGCCTGCTCAATCCCTTAGGTGTGTATGTCCCCCAGCATTCTCACCTTGACCCCTCTGTTCTTCTAGCTCTACATTTTGTTCTTTGGAGATTTTATATGTTCAGTGAAGTTCTTTCTCTATCCCCAATGTCACCCGAGCTCTGGTGCCACATATCCAATTGTTGTCTGGAGGTGGAGTATGTGACCTTGGGTGAATCACAACACCGCTAAGTTTCAGAGTCTTCATTCATAAAATAATAGCATTGGTCTAAGTGATCTCTAAGGTCCCTTCTTGCTCAAAATATCTGATCCTCTGATCCTTCCTGGGACCTCAGTTTTCTTGTCTGTAAAGAATTGATTGAAATAGTTGGATTGTGAAGTCATTCCCAGTTCTAGATCTATATTACTATGTGTTCCATGGTCCAGAAACTTTGGGCTACTCCATGTTCTGTTCTCAGCCTTCCCTCTCACATCTTCATGTCTCCTTGTTCTGTTCTCTTTCCCATAACTCCTTCCCATTCCCCAACCCCGTCTCTACCTGCCAAAGTTCCTGACATTTTTTGAGCCCCTCTCGAGTACCACTTCCTACGTGAAGTCTACAGGATCATCCTACATCGAAGTAATCTTTTCATCTCAATAAACTGAGAGTGCTTTGCCTTATCCCCTTACATTTTATATATCCTATGCTCTTTTGTATCAGTAATTTGGGCCTTCCTACCCTATGTCTTTATATTTTATGTTCCTTCAATTCAATTCAGTTCAATAACTGTTTATTGAATTGAATTGAAGGAATGTAGAGTTCTTGAGAGCAGATACTATGCAGCACCTGTCCGCCTCAGTTTCCTTAGTTGAAAAATGGAAATAATAATAGTGTCCGGCTCAGAGGGTTGTTATGAGGATAAAATTTGTAAGGTGTTTCGCAAACCTCAAAGCAATATATGAATGCTAGTTATTCTAAATGCTAGCTATTGCAGGCAGATAAGTAAGTAAGCATTATGCCATATGAGACTTGTTTGAAGGTCTTGGGAATATTTCACCTGTAGAGGAGAAGATAGAAAAGATATGGTAGCTGTCTGAACATTTTTGGTGGGTTATCATATAAAGGAGGGATTTGACTTGTTCATTTTGGGCCCCTGATGACAGATTTAGCAATCTTTGAATTAGCAATCAACTGGTATTTATTAGGTGCCTACTATGAGCCAGGGATTGTGCCAGACACTGGATCAATGACAAAGAGAGAGATTTATCCTTGACAGCAGTGCCTTCTAACAATTAGCACTGTCCCAAAGTGGAAGGAACTGCTGCAGGAGGTGAAAAGTCACCCTCATTGGAGGTCTTCAAGCAAAGATAGGAAAGTCACCATCAGATGGGTTGACAATGGGATGCTGAATCAGGTATGAATGGCTTCTGAGGTCCCTTCCAACTCTTTGAGCTTTTGTGAATCTGGCAGAACCTTCTCCATATGGCTAATTTTTCTCTGCTTGCTATTTCCAGACCCAAATTAAGCAAATGCTGTTGGTGTGTGCCAGAATTTCTGGTGCATTTCTCATCAGGGTCACTTGGGAGGAGGGAGATTTTGCAGGGAAACATTTGTCGTGTCGGGGACATCAGAGGCAAATGCTATGAGTGGTTAGCCACGCATGACCTATATCTCAAATTTGTGGGGGCGTGTTTAAAGTGGAGAATGGATTTGATTGTTATTGAATGAAATCAGTGATTTGTTCCAGTCTTGAATCTATATATCTGCTTGGTATTCTTAGTCTTCAACCCATTTCTATTTTTATGGTAATTCCCCAAAGTAGCTGATTTCAAGATCAACTGATTCCCTGTGAAAAGGACTTAAATAGTTGAGTAGTTAAGTAGGGCAAAGGCTGAGCATATTCATAATCATGTGGATAGTTAACAAGATTCAGTCAACACTCATTAGCTATCTCCTGTGTCAACCTTCAGCAAACCTTAGGGGCCAAGCAACAGGGAGTAAAACTATCACTGTTACTGGGGGGTTGGGAATCAGAGCTTCCTTGACATGACTTTGGTCAAACAAGATCTTGGTAGTTACCGTGGAGGGTTCATGGGGCTAGGAGAAAAGGCAGAAAGAGCCTCACCTTTCACTGTTGGGTGAGCCACTTTCTCCTAATTTGGTAAAGCTTCATTTACAATCAAATAAACTGAAAAATGCTTCAAGCTCATTTGATCCACATGGAACCTTGCTTTAGTTTTCCTCCTGATTGATAGAATGCTTCAGCTGGCTTAACTGATGCCCAACTGGAGAGCCAAACAGGCATCAGTTTGAAACATACTGTACAATCTCTGTTTCGTACAAATTTCCTGTAGTAACAACAGCAAATATTTATTATATGCATACCCAGTACCAGCAGAACTGGCATACTTGGCTGTTCCCAGTACCCAACATTACATTTTTTCCCTACATGCCTAGAATATTTTTCTTCCTCATTTCTATCTCTTGGAATTATTGCTCCATTGTGTATAGTTGGCACAGTGGATAGAGTGCCAGGGCCTGAAGTCAGGAAGACTCATCTTCCTGAGTTTACATCTAGCCTCAGACACTTACTGCTTGGGTAACCCTGGACAAGTCACTTCACCCTGTTTGCCTCAGTTTCCTCATCTGCAGAATGAGCTGGAAAAGGAAATGGCAAATCACTTCAATATTTTTGCCAAGAAAACCCCAAAATGGGGTTATGAAGAGATAGATACAACTGAAATGACTGAACAACAACATTTGTATAGTTTAAATGACACCACTTATATCAGGAGGAAGTATTGCTCAGTGGAAAGAACGTGGCTGTGAAATCAGAAGACTTGATTCAAACCCAATACTTAATACCTGTGTGACCTTGGGCAGATCATTTAACCTGCTTGGGCTCAGTTTCTCCTCATCGTTAAAGTGAAGGGGTTAGACTAGATGACCTGATGTTTTATTATGTCATGATCTTAGCTGATAGAGGAAATTACCTTGTACTTAGTGTACACTTTGTATCACTTATCAGTGTACGTACTGTTTCTATGAAGTAAAATATCGTAACAATGGGTAGTGTCTAGCTAGTAGTAAACATGTTCTCCTTGAATTGCTGCACTTACAATATGCCAGGCATGTGTGAGATTCTGAGAACTAAAATAATACTAATAATAACAACTCATATCCTATTCCCAAGGAATTTAGTGGAGAATTAACATCAGAATATGAAACATGCAGAGAAGACATCCACAGTGCTATGAGATATGTAAGGAGGGAGGAGATAACTTAGATCTGGGCAATATTTGGAAGATAATGGACGAGGTGGCGCCTCATATGAGCCTGCAAGGAAGGGAAAGGTTTAGTTTGGTGGGAGATTAGATGGACTTGGCAGGAGTTCATTCAATGCATGGAGCATGATGGGTAAAAAGGCAAAGAGAATGGATGAATCCTTGGAACTTAGCATGATATATTTGGAAATAGAGATGACGTTCTAGATTATTAGTGCACTCCTTTCATTTTACACATAAGGAAACTAAGTAAACAAAAATAAAATGCCTTATGCAATGTCACACAGGTCGTTTGGGCCCAGGTCTTCTCACTCCCAGTACAGCTGTTTTTCTATTCCACAAGGGGATTAGACCATAGGACCATAGATGGAGAACTAGAATGGGGCTCAAAAGGCCATTTAATCTGCCTGTTTTACAAATGAGGAAGCTGAGGCTTAGGGAAAGTTAGTGACCTGCCCAAGGTCACACAGATGGTAGTGTCTGAAGCAAGATTTGAACCCAGCTTTTCTGACTCCATTGTCCTTGCTGCCTTTGACTCCCTGGTTGTCTGCTGACTTAGGATCATTGCACCGATGATGAAGATGGATGATGACGATAACTATGGTTGAGCAGAGCTACTCTGCCCCTGGGCTGTCTAAGCTAGTGCACTAGTCAAAAGCCTGAGGGATGGTCATTCCTCCCTCTCACAGGCTGGCTTTTGAACCTAGGATTCCAGAAAGCTTTGGCAATGACTCAAGTCTTAGTTTTTGAGGCAATTAAGTCAAGTCAATAAGCATTTATTAAGTGCCCACTGTGTGCCAGGAACACTAAGGTTGTCAAGTAAAAAAACAAAACAAAACAAAAAAACCAGCCCTTACTCTCAAGGAGCTTATAATCTAATGGGGGATCCAACATGCATGTCTTGAGGATAATTCCAGGCCTAGCCTATGTGGCAGACATTGCTTAGTCTCCCAGGTTGGGAGGCCAGGCCGTCCTAATCATTTAAGCACATCAAGTACATTTTTGACACTCAAGTGGGGCACGTTGAATGCCAGCCCTATTTCAAAAAAGATAAAAGTGTCTGAGCTAAAACTATTCAGATTCTTTACTGTTCTCTTGATGAAGCTGAGATATATATATGATATATATATATATATATATATTTTAATACATGAATGAGCTCTCTCTTCTTAAATACTCATTTGAGGCGGCGGGACTGGTCTTCACTGTTGAAAGATTCCATTGCTTGTTAAGCCGTTGAAAGGAAAACATTCCAAACAGTGTGTGTAGCCGGCCTGGGGAAAGCTTGTGTTGGCCCTGAAAACCAGCCATTCTGTAGATCTCTTCTCTCTTGGTCTTTCTCTTTATTTATTCCCAAAGGACATATGGCCTGTTTTCAAAAATCAGCTAAAATATGCTGAATGTCTCATGAAAACAAATGGAGAGGAGGCAGAAGTGTATTCATGTTGGTGTATGAATCTATCCTCTTTTCAAGGCTGGGTTTTGTAGCTCTCTATCTAAAAAGAGCCAGGGTTTAAAGGCAGCGACTCCCAGTGAGCTAACCAGCAGCCTGGATGTGCAGAGAAGAAGGTGCTCCCATTCCTGCGCCTGTCATCTGCAGTGTCTCAGCCTTGGAAATTTGGTTGAAGAGATCTGTCAGTCTGCAGACATTTTCTCAAGCCCTTTTTTCTTACTTAGAAAAGTTCGAATGATAGGTCCGTGAATTCTGGGAACATTAGTCACCTCCACACACACACACACACACACACACACACACACACACACACACACACGAAGGAAAGAAGTAGGACTGGGAGAAGGATTTTTATCTTCAGTGACTTATTCAGTAGATCATAAATTTAGAGCTAGAAGGGACCAATTCAGCCCTAAATTCTCATTTTTACAGATGAGGAAACTGAGGCCCAAGGAGATTAAGCGCCTTTCTCAGAGGTCAGACAACATAGGAAATTAAGTGCTTTGCTTAGTTTGAACCCAGGGGCCTCTAATTCCAGAGACAGAGCTCTTTTCCACTGTGAAGCCCAGTTTGTGGCAGGGCCTGGTAGGAGTCTTTTGGCCTGCATTGATCTCCAGTGGATGACTCAAGGAGTTTTCTTCCCTAAACTAAGCATCCACAGTTCCTTCAATGAGTCAACATATAGCAAGATCTCAAGGCCTTTTATCATCTTGACCATACCTCTTGTTTTTTATCAACTTTTTTTTTTGTATGACATGATGGAAGATTTCTTCTAGGTCATTCAGTCTAGCTTCTTTAACTTCTGTGGGAGCTGATGTTAAGGAAGACGTGGTGCTTTTCTCTAAGGCCACATTGTTGTTGAGCGGCAAAGCAGTATTCCACTCTAATATCTTGACCAGGGCTCTCTTCAACCAACCAACCAATCAACAAGCACTTCTTGAGCTCTTATTATGTGCCAGGCACTGTACTAAGGACTGGGGATAAAAGCTCAAAACTGTCCCTGCCCTCAAGGAAGTTATATCCTTTTCATTACACTTTATTTCCTGCTCTCTAGTCAGCTCCAGAGACTTGTTGTTTGTCCTCTGTTCTTGAAGAGGACCATGACATCAGGGAGATGATGCCATGACATATAAGTGAATTGGATTTAAGTGAGGGAGAACTATGCAAAGTCACTAGCCTTCCTTTCTCCTCCTGAGCCATCTGGGCCCACTAGTGAGATATAGATCAGGATGACTGGAGATGGCCCCAGATACAGTGGGAGACCTTGGCCTTTTTAAGCTAAGGTCTTTAACTGGTCTCAGTTTGACTGAGGCAACACACATTCAGTGATTAAGGCTAATAAGAAAACAGTAAATAGACTAAAGGAGACCTTAAGGGTTCTCTCGGGGCAGCTAGGTGGTGCAGTGGATAGAGCTTTGGCCTTGAAGTCAGGAGTTCCTGAGTTCAAATCCAGGCTCAGACACTTGACACTTACTAGCTGTGTGACCCTGGGCAAGTCACTTAACTCCGATTGTCTCATCAAAAAAGCAAAAAATTAAATTAAATTAAATTTAAAAAAAAAAGAATTCGCTCTAAAACATCATCATTCCATTGCCTTGAGTCATCTAATGGAGCTATGCTGCTGTGATTATAGAGCATCTCTTCTCTCTCTGAGTAGTTTAGTAGTGTGCCTTCCTTTCGAATGCCCCTGTGAGGCCCATGATTTTTACTTGCCCCCATCAGCCCTGAAACCCTGAAGCAGGGTGTATTGGGAATGAAATAATGCCAAACCTAGTTTGCATGTATATTGGGAAGGGACTCATCAGTCAACCTCGAAGAAGAGGAAGGTACATAAGTAGGTGTTTCATGTTTAGTGAATTGAACTAAACCTTTAGTCCAGAGTAGTATTTCAACTGGAGTTAAAGAGATTTTAATCGATAAGAATGTATTCTCTGTCTACCTTCAATACATTCCCAGTAGCCTTGGCTGCTGGGAATTCCAAAAGCAATATCAGACTTGGGCTCTGTTACTACTTACTCTGTGATCTTGGATGAATCAGTCAACAAGCCTAATAAATGATTACTGTGTGCCAGGTGCTAGGACACAAAGAGACACCTCAAGGTGCTTACATTCGATCAGACTGCCTTCTCTTCTCTTCTCTTCTCTTCTCTTCTCTTCTCTTCTCTTCTCTTCTCTTCTCTTCTCTTCTCTTCTCTTCTCTTCTCTTCTCTTCTCTTCTCTTCTCTTCTCTAAAGCACCAGTTTATCTGTGAAGTGAACGGGTCACTGTAAGTGTTCTTCATGTGTATTATCAAATTAAGAAATCAGCTCAGTGTTTATGAGCCTCAGATCATAGAGTCAGAAATGGCCTCAGAGGTCACCTCGTCCAACTCTGATTTTGTAGGTGAGCCAGTAGAGCCCCTGAGAGGCCAAGGGAAGGTCATAGAATGAGTAAATGACAGAGCCAGGATTCACAGCCAGGTCCCTGGGGCAGTATCTAGAGCTCTGGGCTTGGAGCCAGGAAGAGTTGAGTTCAAACCCAATCTCAGACACTTACTAGTTGTGATGCTGGCCAAGTTAAGTTACTTAACCTCTGTTTGTCTCTGTTTCCCCATCTATAAAATGGGGTTGTGAGGATCAAATGAGATAATATTTGTAAAGTGCTTAGCCCAGTGACTGGCACACAATAGGTGCCATATAAATGCTTATGCCCTTCCTCTCTCTCTTCCCCCTTCCCAAGTCCAGCACCCTTTGTATTGTATCTTGCTGTGCTCTGTCTTCAAAGAGTATAATGAGCTTGTTGGGAGATGACTTAGCTGTGTGAATTAATCTTAGAACTAGTCCCCTATGTATAATAAATGCTAAATGTACATCGTTTATAGGATAGCTTCTGTAGTAAAAGTTAGCATTGTGAGCTACTTGAGAGCAGGGACTGTTTTTTGCCTTTGTATCCCCAGTACACAATGCCTGGCATATAGTAGGTGCTTAATGACTAACAGTAGGTGCATGACAGCATGCTTGGTGACTTAATTTGTATAAAGCCCATACACAGTGAGGGGTGTGTGTGTGTGTGTGTGTGTGTGTGTGTGTGTGTTTATGCACATATCTATATACGTATATAGATACCTATATATATATCCATATACACAGATATGTATGTATGTACACATGTATGGTATATATGTGAATATGTACACGTGCATATATATACAATATATAGCTACACACACACATACACAAACACACATATACACACATGCTTTTTAAAAAATCTGAACCTTTGATTTCATCAGTATGGTAAATTCCCACCTGGAGACTCCATTTACCAATGTAGATCAGCAACTTGTCTATAAATTGCAGTCTTAGAGCTTGGCTTCTGACTCTGGTAAAGTTAAGTGACTTGTCCATGGTCATTCAGCTAGCATGTGTTGGACCCATGACTTGAACCCAGGTCTTCCTGTTTCCAAGGCTGGCCCTATATTCACTACACCATGCTGCTTTTAGTATATATAATAAATGCTACATCTGGCTGTTTTTTCTTTTTTCTTTCTTTTTTTAAATATGTGAGTGCATAGAAGCTTATGTATAGATATTTTTTGAGGGGCCATTGGATCTGTAATTTCCTTATGCAGACAAGGGAGTTCCCTGGTGAGAAGATGATCCCCCTGTGCCTATGCAGATGAAAACTGCTAGGAGGCTTTTGGCCTTAGAGAGTTGCTTGGAAGCCTATGGAAAGTAGTATGCAGTATGTATACTAAGAGCTGTGTGTGTGGTGTTTGTGTGTGTGTGTGTGTGTGTGTGTGTGAAATCCATGCATAGTAAATACTGACTCAACACAGGGGATTGGGACTAGATCTGTCAGTTCGTTTGTGTTGATTACTTTCAGAAGAAACTCCTCTCCCAATGCTGGTCTGAGCTATTACTGCCATTTGAAGGAGTGCCCAGAGCCCTGGGGGAGGGGGTGTTCTGGTGGGTTGTCCTGGTTCTCACTCTCATGTCAATATACGTCAGACACAAGACTTCAAGCCATGTCTCCTGGCTTTGAGGCCAGCTTTTTACCCACTAGACCATGCAGTCTCCTGTTTTCTCTGTCTCTCTGTCCAACTCTTAGTAAATATAGTAGGTATTGTCGATGCTAAATATACATGGTATCTCAAAGGTCTTAAGGCAGTTGTAAGCTATTAAAGCACTTTGTATTTGTAATTTATGTATCCTATATGCATAAACATATAGCAAATGCTAAATTATACGATGGGGATAAAATCACATAAAATAACAAATCAACTGTGCCTAAGCTGTGCTGAGAAGGTAATCTGATGGGGGGTGGTTATTGAGCTTCTAACTGATGCTTTTGGTATCTAGGTCTTCCAGCTGACTCTGGAATTTAAAGATAAGGGTCAGAACACTGACTTGGATTTGGAATTGAGCCCACGCGGTATCAGGGGACTTGGTCTCTGGCATGCTTTGCCACCTCATCTGGAGGGGTCATTAAGTATTCCAGGGGGCCCTCGGGAGCTATTAAGAGTTGTGCTCCAATTTTGCTTGCTTGTGTCAGCAAGTGCCAGGGACTGTCATTTCTGAGCATTTGTTGAAAGTCACCATTTTGGTCCTTTCAGAAGCAGGCATTCATTTGATAAAGTAAAGATTGTTTTGTTTTTTAATCTCTTCGGTAAAGCAAGGTGAATTCAGAAATCTCTTGCGTGCGATCTGCCGATGGCTTCTTTCTCTCTCTCTCTCTTTTCTCCTTCCCTCCCTTCCTCTCCCCCCAAACAGTTTGACAAACTGTGTCAGTGTTTTCAATAGAGTGATCAAATGAGGTTGAGAAAAATTAATTTGTCCAGGGGTTTGGCTTGGTCTCGCTGAAGAGCTGAACAGAAGATTGGAAATGTGGAGTTCTGCAACTTCTCCCTAGTTTAGAAGAGCAGGGAATGTTTGGTGAAATTGATTTATGTGCTGAAACCTTTCAGAGGAGAATTTACTGGGATAGATCGGTAAAGAGGAGTTATAGTCTAAGCAAATTCTCTTCCAAAAATAACCCAGAGAAAAGGAAATGTATATACATTTCACCAGTGCATGCAGAGGAGAGAGTGACTAGGTATTTTGAATGCTTTGAAGCTGATGCATAGCAGTCTTGAAGATTAGGCATTCCAAGCATGCTGTTGATCATAAAGCATTATCCAAGTGTGAGTCAGTATCATTGCCGCCATCATCATAATTATCCTCAGACACTTGACCAATACTTCTTTCTCCAGTAATGCCTTTAATGCTGTAAGATTTCTTAGTGTTCCAGTGATGGGGATGTCCTCTGCACTCATTCTAAGCTTTCCAGATTTGAGAATTTCCTTACTTTGACCATCATTCTTCTTACTGGCTTCTGAGGGGTTGACTTGCAGAAATAACTTATAATGATAATTCTATAAATTGGAGAAGCAGCTTAATACAGCAGATAGAAAATTGACCTCAAAGACAGGAAGGCATGGGTTCAAGTCCTGCCCCTGAAACATATTGACTTTGTGAGTGAGGGAATGGCTGACTGAGCCATTCTAGCATTCTGGGAGACTCTTGAAGATTCTAAGTTGTAGAGAAGGTGCCAAACTAATGATAATGGGAGTTTCCTTCTCTGAGAGTTTCTTATACCTTATGAAATCACAGATTCACCCTCTATCCTTAATTACACCTAAATAAGAGGAAGCATGGTATCGTGAAGAGAGGCTGGCCTCCAAGTCTGCATGAAAGTGGGCTGGGGATGCACCCAAGCATGTGATATCCGGTCCCCTGATATAGACACACACAGAGACACACACACATACATATTTATGTGTGTGTGCACATATATGTAATATGTTATATGTATGTAAAATACATGTGTGTTATCTATATCACATAATCATCCATATACCCCATACCTATCCCACTGGAATGCCATAACAATACCATCAAATAGGAATGCTAAACATCCTGTTTCCTTTCTTGTGGCCCAAAGATTCTTCATCTAGAGCTGGAAAGGACCTCAGATCCAACCAAAGGACCTGGTCCAACTCTTTCATTTTGCAGATGAGGAAACTGAGTCCTAAAGAGGGGAAGTGACTTGCCCAAGGTTACAAGCAATACAGATGTGATTTGACCCTGGGTCCTCTGACTTCATATCTTTTTTTTTTATGGTTACCATTAAAATTTTAAAATACTATTTTATTTTCCCCCAATTACATGTAAAGACAATTTTTTTTAACATTCATTTAAAAAAACCTTTGAGTTCCAAATTTTTTTCTTCCTTTCTCTTCTTCTTCCCTAAGACAGTAAGCAATTTGATATAGGTTATATATGTGCAATCATGTAATAATCTATTTCCATATTAGTCATGTTGTAAAAGAAGAAACAGATCAAAGGAAAAACAACCATGAAAAAATAAAGAAAGTGAAAAATAGTATGCTTCAATTTGCATTCAGACTCCATCAATTCTTTCTGTGAATGTAGATAGCATTTTCCATCACAAGACCTTTGGAATTATATCGGATCATTGTATTGCCGAGAATAGCTATGACTTTATAGCTAGTGCACTTTCCACTCTACTGTGCTGCCCATGACTCCCTTCTAGCCTGTTAATCTGTGGTTGTGCCCAAGTTTTGTTTTTGTTTTTGTTTTTGTTTTTCTAATCTGCAAAATGAGAGAGTTTGGCTTAATGACTTCCAAGGTTTTTTCCAGCTCCATGGATCAGGATGCTCTGATCCTTCCAGTGATCATTAGATTTAGAGTATGTAGGACCTAGGCTTTATTCCTACCCTGGCAACTCACTTAAACTTCTATCAGTCTCAGTTTCCTCATCTGTGAAATGGAGAGAATAATAGCTTCTACTTCCCAGGGTTGTTGTGAGGATCAAATGGGATAATATGTACAAAATGCTATAGAGATGTGAATCATTGTCCTCCCCCTCCTTCTCCTACTCTTCCTCTTTCTCCTCAGTTGCCTCTTAGCCTCTGCAGAGGCTCTCATAATTCCAATGTTTCTGCCAACCCCAAAATTTGAACTTCACTCTCAAAGTATACAAGCTCGAATGTTCAGTAGGCATTTGTTTTCTGAATCTCTCCCCAACACTTTAAAAGTTCTTGGGAATTATTCTACATGAGATACAATCACTGAGAGAATTGCACAAGTGTCCAAAAGCCATTACGAATTTGGGATTGCCTTTTTTAGCTTGTATAGATTATTTGCTTTAATAAACCCTACGTGCTAGAAATTTGAATTTCATAATCATATATATTCCCCTCTACAAGGGTCAGGTACAAGAACCAGCCAAGAGATGCAGATGACTTTTCCTTGACTAAGGGTCATGACTAATGCCTATATTTAACAATGCCCCTATTCCAAAGAGCTCTGAATGCCTTGTTCCTAAGGGAGTAGCCCTGTTGCTGATATTGCTTTTTCTTGAATGGTTGCTCCTCTTGGTATGTCTGACTTTAATCAGAACATCAGTAAAGACCAAATGTACCTCTTATTATCCCTTTATAGACTGCTGAATTTGAACAGTTCTGGGAGTTTTCATGAGGCAGAGCAAGAATGTTGAGCTAAAACAAAGCCATCTGAAAGTGTATTCTTTTATTACTTAAAATAACATTTCAGCAATGGTCAGAAATAGTTTTCCCATTCCACATAGACTCTGACAGGAACACAGGCCAATAGAATGCCATAAAAATGCCAAGTCCATTGTATTTGAGAGCCATAGTGCGCAAGAAGTCTCTCTTACGTTGGAAGAGTGCATTGGTCCAGTCTTTGGATGAAAGTAACATTTTTAAGGTGAGACTTATCTCCTATTTGTGGCCAAGCAGAGCCAATTTTAATTGACTGGGGATTTGGGACTATTGCAGCTTAGTCTGGGTAGCAGGGAATAGTAGTATTTGGAGTCCAGAAGGAAAAGAGGGATTCTTAGGATAGGTGAATATGAAAGCACATCTCTTGCAAGATGGAGGGTGATTGGTGGCTAGAGTGAGCCTAGGTCCCTGAATGACAGTGAAGCTCTCTCTTTTGTGCAAGTGGAATTTCTCTTTATTTGTATTTTCAGTGTGTTTAATTGTTGTTTTCATGTTTTGTTCTTATGTCATGATCATTACTGGAAATATCCTTCATTGTGATGAAGAAGGCCGGCTGAGCAAAACACCTGGTAGAGTGAGTGAGTGTGTAGGATGTGGTCCGGGCTCTCTGCTGGGAGGGGACAAGTGGGTTTCCATATTGGTTATCTACCACCATCACTGGTTTTTCAAATCCTCATTTTGGTTTCTTCTGAATGGCCTTTTTTTTTTTTTTGTGAGGTAATCGGGGTTAAGTGACTTGCCCAGGATCACACAGCTAGTAAGTGTCAAGTGTCTGAGGCTGAATTTGAGCTCAGGTCCTCCTGACTCCAAGGCCAGAGCTCTACCCACTGCGCCACCTAGCTGCCCCTGAATGGCCTTTTGATTTACATTGTTGTAGTCATCGTGTGGGAGGCAGCCCCAAAGTCAGAACGCTCTGAGTTTCATGCCTTGCTCTTGATGTATCTGGCTCGGGGTTCCTCTGCCAGTCCCTTTACCTCTCGTGGTCTAAGCTCTTCTCCAAGGTCATTGTGTGTTTCGTTCTTTTGATTCATCTTAGGCTTTTAGATCTAGAATAGGAGAATGGCCCTCAGAGGCAATCTCATCCCACCCCACTTCCTTTAAAGAAGAGGAAACTGAGACCCAGAGAATTTAGGTTACTTGCCCAGAATCATGTAGGTAGTCAAGAGAAGGGGTGGGATTTCAATCAAGGTCTTTTCACTGTGGGACCCAGGATTCTTTCTACTGTACTACTGCCCCTTCCTTCACAGTTATCCATGCATGGTAGGTGCTAAACAAATGCTCGTTGATTGATTTTACCTGAATGCAGGCAGCTAGGTGGCTCAGTGGATAGATCACTGGGCCTGGAGTCTGAAGACCTGAGTTCAAATCTGGCCTCAGACACTTACTAGCTGTGTGATTCTGGACAAATCACTTAACCTCTGTTTGCCTTAATCCACTGGAGAAGGAAATAGCAAACCACTCCAGTGTTTTTGCCAAGACGACCCTATGGACGGCAAAGAGCTAGACGTGACTGAATAACTGATCAACAACAATGAATTTCTACTCATCTTCCCATATTTCTCAGAATTCCTTCTCTTTCTCATTTTCTACTGCCAAATAATAGCATTCCACTCCATTTCTTGACCACGGATTATTCAGCTGTTCCCCAGTCTGAAGGCACCCACTGTTTTCCAGTTTTTTGATCCCACAAAATGTACTGCTATAAAAACTTTATGTATTGGACCTTTTTTTTTGGAGGTTGGTGGGGGGCAGAGTAGTGGGGAGGAGATAGGCACAGTTACCATTCTTTTCTGAAAAACAAACAAATAAAAATGCATTTCCATGTGGGCATGCATGCATAGAGACAGCCCTGGCAACTGATTCAAATGACTCTGTTGAAGAGAATATTGAAGTGACCTATAAATAACATTCCCAAATTAAAAACCATATAAGCTCCATTGATTTCTTCATCAGATGTGTGAACTCTTGTTGCAAAGTTAGATGAAAACACATTGTGGTTCATAGTAATGTGCCTGGGCAGAACTTCTTAGAAACATGGAACATCAGAGGAAAGGATCAGGAGAGTGAAAAGAGACTCAAGTTCCAAAGAGGCTTTTAGAATGGAGGGAGAGAGGGAGGGAAGAAAGAAAAGAAGAAAAGGAGAAGGGAACCAAGCAATGAAGGGAGGAAGGAAGAAGAATGTAAGGGAGGGAGAAAAGAGGGAAGGAAAGAGGGAAAGTAGGAATAAGGGAAGAAAGGAGGGAGAAAGGAAGGAAATAGAGTAGGGAGGAAGGGAGGGAGAAAGGAAGGAAGGAAAGGAGGGAGTGAGAGATGAAGGAAAGGAAGGAAGGGGTAGGGAGGGACTAAAATAGGAAGGCAGAAGGAGGGAGGGAAGGAAGGAAAGAAAGTGCTCTCATTGAGTGCTTCCTGTGTGAAAGCTCTGTATTAAGAAAATAAAAAGAAAAGTTGAACTAGTCCCTACTGAAAGTTTGTGTGTGTGTGTGGGGTGGGGGAGACCACAAATGGGACATTTTCACTGCAAATCAGATGAAAGGCCCCTTGGTCCTTAGGATGCAGCACTGAAACAGATGGTAATGTGTCTTCTTTAATATCACATTCATTAATAAAACCGTCTCCATTGCTGACGCTGGATCATCCAGCCACAGACTTTGGTGGGAGAGAAAACCTTTTCCTGGGCTTCAGCTGCTGCAGCTGCAGAAGCAGTTACCAGCTCTCATCTGTGTCTAAGCAGGGTTGCTTCTTGGGATTGGACAAAACAGCCAAATCAACCTGATTTTTGACTCTACGAAGGGAAAGAAGAGGTGATAGCCTCTCTCTGTGAAATGTGGCCTTGTTATTACCTGTATGACCTTTTGCATTACCTATAACTCTCCTCCACAGGTGTCAGTTTCCTTATCTGTAAAATGTTTGTTCTAAATTACCTCTGACACCCCTTTCAGATCTAAATCTATTATCCTATTAAGTGCCTATCATGTGAAAATGAAAAAAAAATTTAAGGAAAATAAAAAGATCAAGCTGAATTTCTACTGTTTGCGGTCTAGATCAGGACTGGTTTTTATTGGCATGTCCAATTCCACAATCTTTAACCTTTTACCAGAATCATCCTGCTGCCCGGGACGTTAGAGGGGTCCTTAATCCATACCCCTTGCTTAGAGCCTGTAGTACTTTTGAATTCCACCAGGCAGGTCCTCGTTGGCTCCATAGTCCAGTTAGCAGCAGCATTATTGGGCATTGAGGCAGATGCTGGGATGTGAATTTGACCTCTGAATCACCCACTTGGGTGGTTTACCATTGGAGGTTTCCATCATAACCCTCTTCCATTTCCACCCTAGTCCAATTTCAAAGGCCGACCCTGTTTGTTTGTATAAGTCACTAGAGTGTTTCACCACCAGGTCCTTGGAAAGTTCCATCTCTCTGCAAATCCCCTGGCCAGTGTTTGTACAGTAAACATGGAGGCTATGACTGGAAGCCAAATCTCTCTTACAAGAATGTAAGAGAAATATGTGCTTCACTTTATAAAAACCAAATAAGCAAACACTGAGCTGTAACGGCCACACAGTTTCTGACCTTCCAAGTCAACCCGTGTCTCTTAGAGCCAATCCCTTCAAGGCTCACACGAGGCTAGATTATGCTGTTTGAAGTCCTGATGATGTCATCCTTGGCGGGGGTAGATCTAAGGGACAGTGCTTAAAGCAATGTTTTTTCATCTGCACTCCCTTCTTCAAGTCTCATTTTCTTAATTCTCTTGGCTGTCTGTAGTGGGATTCAGAGCTTCCCATTGCTTTTGCCCCATGGTGTACATATTTATTTAAAAAGTGATGTATAAGGCGGTCCTGTAATGGAACGCATCAGTACATGCGAAATTGTAACAGTGACCAATCACCCTGGTATGGGCAAGGAAGTGGCCTGGGCTGCGTCCATGCTCACCCTGTGTTTCAAAGGCACAGGATTCATGTGCAGTCATCCTTTCTTGGCCTAATTAATAGGAGGGATCAAAAAAAAATTTAATCTGTAGTTGTTTCCCAATAATTTTTTTCTCCCATTGAATCAATCCTCCCTTTGTTGGTTAATAAACATTTAGTAAGTACCATCTATGTGGGAGTGTCACTGCGCAAAGCACTAGAATACAAGATAAGACTTCAAGGAGCTTGCAGTCTAATGGGGACACAAAATGCAAATAACTGTGTATGAACAAGCTATTGTTTAGTTGTTTTTCGATTGTATCTGACTCTTCGTGACCCCATTTGGGGTTTTCTTGGCAGATACTGGAGTGGTTTGCCCTTTCCTTCTCCAGCTCATTTTACAGATGAGGAAACTGAGGCAAACAGAGTTAAGTGACTTGCCCAGGGTCACACATCTAGTAAGTTGTCTGAGATCAGATTTGAACCCAGGAAGGTGAGTCTTTCTCACTCCAGGCCTGGCACTCTACTGCGCCACCTAGCTATGCACAAACAGCATACAGGATAAATCAGAGATAATCTGCAGAAGGTTTGACAGCTAAGTAAAACCAGTAGACACAGCTATCGTAACTAACAGGGCATGTACCATTCAGCATCTGTAGCCCCTCACCTTTCTACCTTGTATTTCGTCATTGATCCTCTGGGTCCAAGATTAGTTATTTCATCTGAGTTCCAGTGTCTTTTACCATTTTTTTTTGTTTGTTTTGTTTTGTTTTTTAAATTAAAAAGAACATTGTTTTAATTGATGCCATTGTAATCATTGTCATTACTAGCCATTGATGTTCCATGAGATGGGGACTCCACATTTTCCTATTGGTTCTTTTCCCTACAAACTGAACCAGCACACATAGTAAGCACCGATTGTCTGCATCGTAATGCAAGAGATGCCAGGGATAAAACAACAAAATGAAAAACAGCCCAAGCTCTTAAGCAATTTACCTCATGCATTCTACTAAGTTGGCATGTTTTCTGTTTATTTTGGGGATTTAAATGTATTAATTAAGTGAAAATATTGTAAGAGACCAGTGGGCTTGCTTGTGAACATATGTAGCTAACACAGATCTGAAAGCGTCCCTCCCATATCATTTCCACAGCTGTCACCAGGTTCCAAGTCTCTATCTCAGTTGTTTTCACCCAGATTTTCCCAAGGGCCCCATTCTAGTGCATGAACTAGGTGGTCTGTGACTATTTTCATACTGCCTTGCATGAAATTTGCATATGATTTGCATGTCGCTTGATTTGCGTGTTTCCTCTCAGGAAATGTTCGGATTAGCATTTGACCTCTGCCTCCAATAAGGTTACTTCTTGATTCTATTGTTTCTTCTGGTCTTTTCCTCACATTCCCATTCTGGGATCTACATGTCCTCAAGTTAGAAATGTCTAACAGCATCAGGGAGCCCCAAGATTGGTGGTAAGGTGGGGGCTGGTCAAATGCAAACCACCCCCCTCTCCCCTGGACGTCTCTAGGCATAGTATGGAGGACATGATCTCCCTTCAAGATGTGAAAGGCAAATTTGACTCCTTCTTCTGAAGGAGGTTGGGTTTGGGTCCTTTATCTCTGAGGTTCAGACTCTCAAGGCCCTCGTAAGGGGAGCCATGTTTTAATTTTGACTCTTTTTCCGAGGTCCTATCTTAAGAAGTTACATAAGAAACCAGTAGAGGATTATTGATGTGTTCCGAGCTCTCCTAACTAGTCCCAGAGGTCTCAAAGCAGGATTGGCTTTGAACACAGTTGGAAAGGAAATGAAATTGTTCCTTATCGTCCGGGTATCTTTCTTCTTTCCAGGACCTCTCCCCAAGTTCAGATGCCTCTTGCCTCTTTTTTTTTTTTTAATTTTCAATTTTGCTTGATTTTTTTCTTTTATACTTCTCTTACAACAAAGTAAAATAGTTTGGTAAAACTAAAAACACAGGGACCTCATCTGAAAGTGCGTGGATCAGGTCACATCGGTACACCCTTTAATTTCTCTATTTTAAAAAAAAAAATTTAACAGAATTCTGTTTTCTTTCACTCTCTCACCCATCCTTATTTGGAAAAGGGAAAAAACAAAAAAAAAACTCACCTCCTTTTCCATGGCTCCCTAGGGTGCCATGGAAAGAAGGCAAGTTTCTAGTAACAAAGGAAGGCAAGCTTCAGTAAGAACATGACAATAATAGTAATAATAATAATAATGGCTATTTTTAATATATGCCTTTAAAGTTTACACACTCTACTATCTCATTTGATTCTTATCACTCTGTGATATAAGTGCTCCTATAATCCTCATTTTTCATATGAGGAAACTGAGGCTCAGAGAACTTTAAGTGACTTGCCCAGTATCACACAGCTAGTGAATGATTGAGGCAAGATGTGATCCCGTGTCTTCCTGACTCCAGGTCCAAGGCTGTATATCCACCATTACCACCTAACTGCCACGTTTTTTGTATAGGACCTCTTTGGCAGTCTGAAGCTTATGGACCCTTCTGAGAATAATGTTTTTAAGTACATAAAGTAAAACACAAAAGACAAATCTAGTGGTTCATGCCTCTAGTTCTTGCTCCTGGGAAGGAGAAGTTGCCAGATCCCTTCAGTTAAGGAGTACTGAGCTGCAATAAGATTAGAGCCATTTGAGTGTCTACACTGTCTGGCTCCAGTAGACTGAGGCCCAGGATGGGAGAAGGGAAGGTCAATAACAGACTGCCAGAGGAAGAGTAAACCTTCCCTGGTTGTAAGCAGAGCAGGTTAAAACTTCCATGCTTGTCTACAATATGGTTGGGCCTGTGATTGGCCACTGCACTTCCAGCCTGGTCCAAATAGGGAAATCAAGTCAATAATACTAACAACAACAACAAAAATTAAAAAGGAAAACAATTATGTTGGAATACAGTTATCTATCAATCTACCTGTCTTTCAGATTCATGGGCCCCAGGTTAAAACCCACTGTGAACCTATATGAATATGGGTAGCACTTATTAATCTGCCCTACTCACACTCTTGAATTTTCCCCTCTCTCTTTCTTATCCCACCTACGTCCCCACTCTATGAGAGTCTTGTTGTCCGCTAAATGATGGTTGGCTAGTTGGTAAATATAATTTATGTTTATGAAGTTTATTGTCTTCAGGCAATGTGAGATTTTATATAGGGATCTTCTGGAACTTTGGTCTTAACTGAAAGGAATGACTTTTATGGAGGCAACATTGAAAGAACTGACAGATATGAATGATTAGTTGCTGTGAGTGATCTTTGTGAGACTTTGGAGAATAAGAGAAAAAGAGCACATGATGGGAGAAGGGCAGATGTTATATGCTAGTGGGGTTGATTTTAATTGTTGGTACAATTCCATTAAAGACTATTAAAGTGGTGCTTGGTGAATATCTGGAAAAGGGCATGGTGACCGTTGATATCCTTTATCAAGATTTTAGCAGTGCAGTTAACCAAACCTGTTCTGTTTTTATCTCTTGTACTATTTTTGTGGGAAAGGTAGCTCATGGCATCATAGACCTAAAAGAGATGTCAAGAGGCCATGTAGTCCAACCTCCTCATTTTACAGATGAAGAAAATGAGGCCCAAGAAAGTCTAAAACTTGTCCAATGTCTCCCAGGTAGGCTCAGAGGCAGGATTTGAATCCAGGTCCCCTGGAAAAATTCCTGATAAAACCCCAGTGCTCCTTCCTCTGTAATATAATAGAATAGTTGGTGGTTGAGGATTCTTCAAGTGGCTGGACCCAGTGAATTTGATGTCAACTTAGAAGCAGTTCTCCAGAAGAGTGCCCTAGGTATCTGTGCCTAGACTTAAGCTATTGAACATTTTTTATCCAAAGATGGAGAACATGCTTATCCAAGTTGAAGATTTCACAAAGATGAGTTAGATAGGGAACATACTAGATCACATTCAGGTTTCAGAAAGATCTGAGTAGGCTAAAACTTTGGACCACATCTAAAACAATGAAATGTAATAGGAATAAATGTAAATTCTTCCATTTGGATTAAGAAAAAGTTGACTTCATAAATGAATTTTCATCTGAGATGGGCTCCCTCCTATCAGATGAGATAGCTGGTATAGTGCAAATGATTTGGAGCTCAGAAGATGTGGGATCCAGTCTCATCTTTGACTCATCCTGGCTCTGTCAGCTTGGGCAAGTCTCTTAAGGTTTAGGGCTCAAGGCAATTCTCTAAGACTATAAGTTTTAGAGAAGGTGGCAACTTGCATCCGTCTCATGAATCTTCCATCTCCTACTCTCCATGGACACCTTTCCATCTGCCTGCAAACATTCTCAGGTTTCCCTGATCCTAAAAAAAGCCTTTCCTTGACACATCTGTCACATCAGCTACTATCCATCTGTCTCTTCCCCTTTAGTGCAAAACTTTTGTAAAAAAGTTATTTTCCACAGATTCCTCTACCTTCTTCTTCCCTTAACCTCTTACTAACTGGTCTCCACTGCTACCATACTACCGAACCTGCTGTCTCAGAGCTTGCCATGAGCTCCGAATCAAAATATCCAATGAAAAATATCTCAACATCCTTGACCTTCATAGTGTCATTGTCTATGTTGCCAGAATCAACTTGGAATCTGGGTTGGACCAGATGGCCGTCTATGATTGTGGGATTTGGAATTAGAATTTAGCAGAGTACCCTGCATACAGTAGGCACTTAATGAATGTTCTGGATTGACTCTTACTTTGTGAGGGGACAGGGAATAGACCAAAGTATGGACAGGGAAGTAGGTGGGACAAAAGGTTTATGTCTTCTGAAGTCTTTTGACATATCAATCAGTAAGTATTTATTAAGGGTTTACTATGTGCCTGGCACTGTGTTAAAGTCAGGGATACAAAGACAAAAATGAAAGTGCCCCTGCCTTCAAGGAGCTAATGCAGTGCTGGGGAAGACAGATATGCATATATGGGTACAGACAAGTTATATACAACATAAATACTAGATGGTGGTTTTTGTTTTGTGTGGGGTGGGGGTGGGGAAAGACGTGTTCCTTTAGTTTGTCTTCCTAACTTAGAAACTCCTTAGTGGCATGTACTCCTTGTTCTACACATACACATAAAGCTCGAGTGAGTAACTTAGGGACATATTCTTGGGAATTTTCCAGGCTTTATGGAGTCTATAGTGATTTGATTGATTAATTGGAGTGGAGGTGTAGATCAGAGGTAGTCATTTTTATCCATATTATTCAATTAACACATATTAACTTCATTAGAAGCTATTAAAAATACCTTCAGGTTAAGGCAGTTTGTGAAATTTTTTGCCTTAATGTTTGCTGGCCATTTATACTTTTTTCCATCCATGGAGTATTTACTGTATAATGCTTTAGTCATTAAAAAATGTTGATTCCTGCTCATTATCAGAGCTGATACTAAAAAGAATCACAACATTAGGCTGAAATTATATGTGATATGGTAGCTTAATTTATTAGCAGATAGAGTACAGCCTGAGAATACAAAGCTTAATATATTTAAAAAAAAGTCATATAGATAAATATTTCCTAAGACATTCACTCCATGAAGATGGTAGTGGAGAATCTCATGGTTAACATTTAAAATATTATCTCTTGAAGGGGCATGGTTACACAAGTCGATAGATCTCTCTCCATGGAGTCAGGAAGATTTGGGTTCATTTTACTAGCTGTGTGATTTTCGATAACTCTGAGTCCCAGGCAGCCCCATCAGACTAATCTGGTGGGTCATAGATGAACATCTGCTCCTAAAACCTAAATAGTATTTTGGATCAATTGACTACGAGAGTAGACTCTGTTCCATTTACAACATATTGCTCAGTTCCCCATAGGGCCTTTGGGAAATAGACCAAAATGGTCAAATGAGCCTTCCCCTTATCTCTTTATGGAGCTGTGTCCCCTGGATGCAGCCATTGTTGCATGATAACTGGGGCTTTTTGTTGTAAATTCAAATACTGTTTCTCAGCAGTACTTGGTTTACGTGAGGATTATTCCATGATAACCTGCCAAGACTAGCAATTTCTTCAGTTGCAAGAAATGGATTTTAGAGTGTCCAAGTTTAGAGTTCTTGATGGGTGAGAAAGCTACCCTTTGGGTCTGAGTGGGGCCAATTCTTTTTTTGGCATTTGGTATAAATGTTATACCATTTTTTAATAATATTTTATATTATAATGCCATTTGGTATAATTTATAATAATAATATATTGGCACTGTTCATGTTCTTTCCAAGTGAACTCACACCTATGCCTATAGAGTTAAGTAAACTATTTCACTAGTTTCACCTAAGCCGATGATAAGACCTTGCATGTAGCATACCACTTCTTTATCTAATTCAATAAGTATTTGTAAAGTCAAGTCAACAAGTGTTTTTAAATCCCCATGATGGGAATGGACTCCCCCATGACCTTTGTATCCTAGAATCTTAGTATCTTTCAAAACTCAGCTCAAATCCTAGAGGGAAGATACTATCATTAAGAGGGATCAGAAAAGACACCTTGCAGAAGGCAAACTTCTAGGTAAGTCTTCATGGAAGTCAGGTAAGGTGGGAGGCAGATGTGAGGAGAGGCAGAATTCCAGACATGGGGCACAGTGAAAATGTAGGAAGTCAAGAGATGGATTGTCTTGTTGAAAGGAACAGAAAGGAGGAAGGGCCTGATCATACCTGTGCTTAATAATAATCATAAAAATGATTGTTATTGTTATTAATAATAAGAAGAATTATTTTTGACAACTGTGTGAAGGATAGATTGGAGACATGGAGAAAGAACTGAGAACCCAGTAATATTGTCTTAGTTTAGGTGAGAGATGATGAGGTTCTGAAATATAGTAATGGCTGAGTGAATGGAAAGAAGAGGCCAATGGAATAATTTTGTGGGAGTTTGAGTAGATTTGACAACTATTTAGGTATGGATGGTAAAGAAGAGGGAACAGTTGAGTATAACTCAGATTTCAATGCTTCTTCCTCAAATATAGGATTTAAAGCTGAGAAGAACCTTAGCAATTATCTAGACCAACCTTTTCATTTTCCAGGTATGGAAACATTGACCCGTAAAGGTCCGGTCATATACTTACTGAGTTGAAGAGCTAGAATTTGAATATCAATCCTCTATGTTCCCTACTCCAAAATCCATATACTTTCCACTGTGTCATGATGTCTCTCACCCTACTCTTTTTCTTTCTCTCTCTTTCCTCTCTTTTCTTCTCTCACCCCCATCTCCCTTCTTTTCCTTTTTTCCCTTTCTTTCCAGACTTCCTGTTGTTCAGTAATGTCCTATTCTTTGTTAACCCCATGGTTCATAGCACGCCAATACTGTCCATGAGGTTTTCTTGGCAAAGATACTATAGTGGTTTGCCATTTCTTTTTCTAGTGGATTAAGACCATCAGAGGTTAGGTTACTTGTCCAGGGTCACACAGCTAGTAAGTGTCTGAGGCTAGACTTGAACTCAGGTCTTCCTGACTCCAGGTCCAATGCGCTATCTACTGAGCCACCTAGCTGCTAGAATTCTTGTGCACCTACTTAAATAAAAGGGAATTTTCCTGAGGAAACCTTGAGAATAGAATTTTCGTAAGTGAATGTTCATGTTGTGCACTCTAAACTTAATTGTTTGAGGATGTTTTCTTTCCAGTTTCCCAGTCTCTATCTTAAATGAATGCTAATACTGTAAAATCTTCTATGTACCTGGAGCATGGGCAACCAAAGAATCAAAAAGGAATTGTCTGACCAATCTTAATTCCAAAGGACAGATGAGGAAACACACTGCTTTCTTTTTTGTACATAAAGAATGTTACAGCTCTGATCAGACTTGGTCACTGTATTGGATGGTTTTGCTTAAGGTTCTTCCTCCCCAAGAATAGGTTTTATGGGGGAAAGGAATGTGGTGTGAAAACAAAGGGCATCAATTAACCTTTAAAAAAGAGAGTATAAATGCAAAAGAAGTCTTCATTCAGCAGAAAAATACAACATAAAGAAGAACTTATTTCAGTTTATTTGCAAAGAACAAAAAATAATGTCAGGAAAGAAAGACTTAATTACTATAGTTTCTCATGGAAGTCTTTAATTGTGAATGGAAGGTTTCTAATTATTAATGCATTAATAGTACGATTCATTAGACCGTGCTTTATTTAAGAAGATAGGTAGCACAGTGATGGCTCATACGAATGTAAGTTAAATGGAAGTGTCTTGGTAATATCTGCCAGAGGAGTAAACAAATGTGTGTATAGTTGCAATTGGGGAATAGCTGAGACCTATTGATGAAGTATTTATTAGAGATTATCCTGGCAAAGGAAACTCTCATAGATGCAGACTATCTTGAATTTCAAGATTGACTCTTGGTGACTCTTTTATTTTGTCGGTACTTTTTTTCTCCCCAGAGTTTTGTTATGTTTTGTTTGTTATGCTTTATGTTATGTTCATGTCATGTTATGTTATATTATGTTTTTGTTTTGTTATGTTTTGGAGCATAAGCACCCAACCTACCAAAATAGAACTGCTTTATCAATCTTGTTCACTTAAAAGGACACATGATGAAAGGCACCTCCCTCCTCTTGGTAGAAAAGTGGAGGACAATGGATGCAGAATGTTGCACACATGGTCTGATTTGCTCATTGAATTGGTCAGTCTTGCTTAACTTTTTTGGCGAGAGAAGTGAAAGTTTACTTGATTACTTCCTTCTCCTCAGGTGTACTTTTCTCACGTGTCTCCAGTGTTTTAACTCACACTCTTCTCTGTTTCTAGAATTCTTTCTCTTCCTTTCTGTAACTCCTAATATTCCCCTTAGCAGCTTACTCATCCTTTAAATTTGAATTCAAATAATATATGAGATCTTTTCTGATCCTTAACTTTCCTGGTAATCCTTAATTTTCTACTCCATTTTACATAGCACTTTGAACCTTTATTATGCCCATATCATATGTTATTGGTATCAGGGCAGTTGAGGAAAGACTTCAACATATGGGTGGATCTTCCCACCCCATTGAAGTTCTATAAGAGGACATGAACAAGAGTCACAAAAGATGACCAATCCATATGACTAGAGAAAATACCAGAACTAGAGAGATCACAGATCCATTCATGTATTAAGGCATAATGATTTATTTATATCAGAGTCACCTTTTAAACTGTAAGTTCATTGAAGGCAAGAATCATGTTTTCCTCATGTTTCTTCCCCAACCCCAGTACAGTCTTCTAGACATAGTGGATATCAATTACGGCTATTTTAATGAGCAGATGGAAGTCCTAACTTCCTCTATCTCTCTTTACCACAGGAGACTTATGCACATCTAGCTCAATTTCGTGAACCATTTTTCTTTTCTAAACACCTTCTTTAAGAAAAAAAAATTAAATCTATTCCATATGTTTCAGAGATATCCTGTCAGGTACTTTAAGAATCTCCTCAGATATGACAATCCATGTTTTAGCACATCTAGAAAACTATGGAAATTATTATTTTATCATTTTACTTCCTTTCAAGGTGTCAATCAGCAATTCCACAAACATTGATTGGTCACCTACTATGTACAAGATAAGAGAGAGTGCCCTAGTGTCTACAGAAATGGATTTGGAGTCAAGAAGATGGATTCAGGTCTTGTGTCATCCTGGAATAATCTCTTAACCTCTTAGTGCCCTAGGCAACTTACTAACACTATGACAAACATTCTTCACTTGTGTGTGTGTGTGTGTGTGTGTGTGTGTGTGTGTGTGTGTGTGTGTGATATGGATGGCTTTGGCAGTCTAGTAAAACCTATGGACTCTTTAGAATAATGTTTTTAGATACATAAAATAAAATACATAGCATTACATAGGAAAGCAATTATGTGTAAATGTTGTCAGATATATGGATTGAGAGAGAAGTGGGTAGGTGGATGATAGATGGACCCCACACAAACACACACACACACACACACACACACAAACACACACAGAGTCATGGGACCTAGGTTAAAACCCCCCCACGCTATAATTTATAAAAGATAGTCAGGATTTCACATTGAGAGTCCTCCACCCTAATGAAATCACAGATCTGAGTGAAAAGAAATACAAAGCACTACTCTAGGCACTAGGGAGACAATGAGAAAGAAGAAACAAATCCTGCCTATAAAGAGCTTAAATCCTATTGGAGGGACACTATGTAGACAGATAATAGGTACAAAACACATTAAAAATAATAATTAATATCAAGATGGATGGAATGTTAATAACCAGAGGAGAAGAGCTTTCAAGAGAGGCCTCGTGTGAGGTGAACCTTGACGTGGGTCTTGAAAGAAGCTGGAATTCTATAAAGTAAAATTAAGAAAGGATTGCATACTGGATATGAGACTGCTTTGACAAATGCATGGAGATCAGGATGGAACGTTGTGTATGTGGAATGGCTAACAGGCCAGGTTGATTGGAACAGAGGGGGTATGTGAAGGATATTAGTATAAAATAAAATTGAAAAGATAGGAGGAAGCCAGACAGCAGAGGCCCTTAAATGTAAGGCTCAAGAATTTGTGTTTTATCTAGAAGGCAGTAGGGAGCCATTTCTATTACAGATTCCCTCTCTGCACCCCTGGCAGCGGGGCCATTTTGGACCCTTTCCCCTCAGGATGTCTCCTTCAGTGTCTTTTTCCCGGTCTCTGACTCCAGACTGGCACCCTCCCTACCAGGCTGTCTACAGCTCCACAGAGCTTCTCATCTGGCGGTTGTTGGCCTGGAGTCTAGGGAAAACCCATTAGCCCATTTTACTGGTTTTCCAGCCAAGAGAACAGAACCAGTGCGGAGAATGGAGGTCCCATCCCGGTGATTCGAACAGCAGCTGCCATAGCAACCAGAATGCAGGAGCCTGAGTCAGCTGGAGTGCAGTTCAAGGAAGCTGGTTGCCTAGGTAGGAGGTCTGAATAGAGGAGGAACACTGTCAAAAAGGAATAGCTTGTCTAGGTGGAAAAGAAAAAAAAAAGCGTGAAAATATGGGAGGAAAATTTCAAGTATCAGTCAGAGGGCACTTCAGAATAAAGAGAGAGATAATCCAGGTGTGAGAAAGATAGCATTTGAGCTAATGAATAGGAATGGAGATTGGGGAAAAAGAAAAAAAAAAGATAAGCAAGGCATGGAAAATGTAAGAAACTCATTCTAAAAATTATCTTGAAGTATGCAAGCAAGATTAGGTGGTTTCTTATATAATGTGAATAAACAACATCAACTCTCAAGTACCATAATGAATTAGCAAAATGGCTAAGGATCTTTCTGCTACTGTGAGCTACCTACACTGCCCTAGATCCAATTTAATTATGTATAAAGATGGCCACTCTTTGCTGGGAGACCATATTGTACAGCCGGATCTTGGAACTTTTTGATCTAAGTATTGGGCAAGGGCAGGGGAATGACCAAGATGGCCTTCTAAATTTGCTTCCCCTTTTATGATCTTTCAGTCCAGGTGGAAGGGAGGTAATATGGTAGAGTAGCTAGAAGGATGACCTTGGAGTCAGGAAGAACTGGGACCAAGTTACCCCCCCGACACCTCCGAGCTGTGTGACTGTGGGTAAACTCAACCAGCCTCTCAGTGACCCAAGCAAGACTATAAGTGGGATGTAGTGGAAAAAGCAATAACTTTGGAGTCGGAGGAGATGAGTTCCCATTTCCACCACTGTCATGTGTTACCTTTATGACCTTGGGTGACTGCTTAACCTTGCTCACCTTCGATAAGATGAAGTGGTTGAACTAGATGCCCTCTGAGCTCCATTCTAGCCCTAAATCTATGAGCCTTTGATTCTAAGGTGCCAAAGAGATCTGCAGCAGGGGAGGGAATTTCCATGAGACCGTGGGAGAGGGCAAGAAAAAATGTCAGCTGAATTCTGTTTATCCTGAGTGCTTGGCTATTTGATTTTTAGTCATTTGCGGAATATATGTATCTGTGTGTGTATAACATGCATACACATAATTTTGTATATGAATAGGATTTTCCAAAAACATGTGTGCACATGTGTATTATATATGTACATCGTATATAACATATATGAACACATACATATTGCAAAAGAATAAAGATACCATATGCATGTATGGATATTGTATGCACATATGCATTTGCATATACATATGCACGCAGTTAGGTGGCCCAGTGGATAGAGTACCCCAGCCTAGAGTTAGGAAAACCTGAGTTCAAATTTAGCCTCAGACACTTACTAGCTATGTGACGCTGGACAAATCATTTAACTCTGTTTGCTTCAGTTTCCTCATCAGTAAAATGAACTGGAGATGGAAACGGCAAACGACTCTAGTATCTTTGCTGAGACAACTCCAAATGGGGTCACAAAGAGTCGGACACAGCTGAAAAAAGACTGAGCCACAATGGCAAATGTGTGTATGTGTATAATATGTGTGTATATATATATGTGCACACATACATACATATATGTAAATACAGATTGATAGATAAATGGACAGATTCCTTCAGGTCTGTCTCCCACCTCGCCCCACCTTTTTTTTGAGTAATGAAGGACAAAGGAAGGGAAATGTAGTGGGTCTCATTTTTTTGCATGTAAAGTGCACCCATAATTGTATTCTCAAAACAGCTCAAGTAGTGTTAGAGTCATGCAATTAAATTACAAATATGGAATGTGTAAAATTAGATGCTGAATTAATTAGCTTTAACTTGGTATTTAGACATTCTGAAATGCACTGCTTAGATTCTGTTTTAATAGCTATTTTTTGTTGCTCAGGTTGGGGTTTTAGCTTCCATGAATTGGCAAATCTTGGGGGGGGGGAATTGGGGAAAATGCCAATTCTCTGAAATGATGTAGGTAAGGTTATTCACATGACTTTCATGGTGGTCCCCAGCTTCTCCCAGGTTGGGATCATCAGGGCTATGGCTTCTTCGAGTAACAGCATTCAGTGATACCAGTCCAATCCTGCCCTAGCCTTAGGAGACTGAGAGGTTGAAGGGGCTAGCTTTTCGTGAAAGCAGAGTAGCCTCAAACATGTTGGGTCACACCAATCCCCTAGAGCTGCTCTTGGTATATGTGGAGTTGAAGCAGTGGGTCAGAGGTGAAATTAGCCAGCCTTTAGGCCTTGGAAATTGAGAAGGAGTTGGTGGGCTAGGAATTATGTCCCATGTGATTTGGCTTGATGGGAGACCTGAGAGAATGATATTCAGTCTAGGGGACAAAGAGTGGTAATGTGCTGAAACAGAAAACGGGCCTCTTTGGACCAGGGTTTGGTCTCCATTTGTATGATCTTGGAAAAGACTCTAAATCTCTCTGTGTTGTAGTTTCCTCTTTCATAAAATGAATAAATTGGATGAGATGACTTCTGAGGTCATCTGAGGCGAAGGTGTAGGCTGCATAGATTACCCAAATTAAAATGTAATTGGGAAATGTTTAACAAAATAAATAAAAGAACAGCATGACGTAGATAATGTTAATTTGTGGTTTTCTAAGTCACAAGGATCCTGACACCATTGATATAGGGAACTCCTTCCAACAAAGTGAATCAGCTTTGGTATTTAAGAGATGGCCCTTGTTATATTTAGAAATGTGCTGGCCTGGGAGCCTGGAAGATCCTGATTTATACTCTGCCTCAAATCTGCTAGCTGTGTGATCCTGGGTAAGACGCTACCTCTTGTACCCCTGTTACTCATTTGTAAAATGGGGATAATGATAGCACCTTTCTCACCTAATTGATATGAAGGTCAAATAAGATATTGTATATATCTTGCTTTATAAACTCTAAAGTGTTGTTTGTTAACCCCCTATCTCTCTCTATATGTATGCACATGTATACGTGTATATATACATATATGTGTATACACACGTGTACATACACAGATATATACCTACACAGGATACCTAGTTGGAGCTTTGGATAAAGTGCTGGACTTGGAATTAAGAAGACCTGAGTTTGAATCCTGCCTGAGACACATACTAGCTCTGTGACTCTGGGAAGGTCATTCAATGTCTTCAGCCTCAGTTTTCTCATCTGTAAAATAGGAATGATAATGGTAATAATAATAACATATACCTCTTTTGCAAGCTCAGATAGGTCCTCCCAACTCCCAAATCTCCAAATATAAGCCTAATAATAGATTGAAAGTCTCTTATCCAAGGTCAAGTACAGAAAAACTCATCCCCAGCTTGGTTCTGGGGACAGTTTTTCTAGCCTCAGTTTTCATCAGAGACACTGCACCCCACCATATGGAGGGATTGTCATCTTTGACAGTGGCACGAGCATCTATAGGAATGAAGTCACAGAGGTTTAAAGTTGAAGAATAGCTAGGTCCTGACTGGTGCAAATAATGAAACCCCTGAAGTGGTCTTACTAATTGAATTCCGAATGCATATTTCCATTGGGCTGGAACCAATTACCATATTTTACACAATCTTAACTTTAAATAGTGTAAGTTTGAATATACTTAACTACTCAGAGGATTCACTGTTCTCACTAATTGGGGACTAGCTGTTACCATTAGCAACAATAGTTACTGAACTTGACCTTAGAGTTCTTGAAAAAAAACTAGAGTTAAAATAATTCTTCCATTTAGAAAATATTTATTAAGTGCCTACTATGTGCTTAGCATTGTGTTAGATACTGACATACAAAAACAAAAATGAAAAAGAAGCCCCTGCCCACAAGGAGCTTGCATTCTATTAGGAAAAGAACTTATATACATGATACACACACACACACACACACACACACACACAAACACACACACACACGAAGTAAATACAAGATATACAAGACAAGTATATGTGTATATGTATGTATGTATATGTATACGTGCATATACTCACACGCTTGCACACACAGCAAATACAAGATAACTTGAAGGGCAATACCAGCAGCCAGGGTAGGGGGGATCAGGAAAGATGTCACATAGGAAGGGGCATTTGAGTTGTGCTTTGAAGGAAATTCATCATTCTAAGGGGGTGGAGGTAAGGAGGGAGTACATTCTAGGCATGAGGGATGGTGATGCCAAGGTAGGAGAAGGCTGCTGAGTTGGTGGAATTGTGATTAGACTAGATCGGCTGGAAAGTGGAGCACAGGAAAGAAAAGAATGTGAAAAAGTCCTCTAAAAATAGACTGGATTCAGATTGTGAAGGGTTGTGATACCATATGGAGAGCCTGACATCAGATCCTAGAGGTAAGAGGAAGCCACAGAAGTTTATTGAGCTGGGGAGTCGCATTGTCATATCTGTGATTTAGGAATATTTGTTGCATAACTGCTTAGAACAGGAACAAGGGTTCTTGGCTTTTTTGTGTGTGGTGGAGCTGAAAGCCTATGGACCCTTCTCAGAATAAATTTAAATAATTGAACGAATGGCAAATTTCAGTTAGAGATTAGTAACAATAAAGATGTAGTGTTTATTTTCCCCACCCAAGTCCATCCACAGATCCTCCGAAATCCAACTTTAGACCCCAGATTAAGAATCTTTGGCTTGGATGGATTGGAGAAGGGAGAAACTGGAGGAACAGAGTCCCTTTAGGAGATTATGACCATCATCCAGATGAGAGGCAATGACAGTGTGACGTAGGTGCTGACTGTATGATTGGAGAGACCAGGGTACATGGTAGAACTGATGGTCGACTTGGTAAGACCCACCGTTCTCTGGGAGTGATTTCAAAGCTAAAGAAAAAAGTGGCATTCCTTCAAATATGCGGTTCTGGCATCTTTTCTATAATCTTTCAGTTCACATGTGTTTATAGGGATAGAAAGCCTCTTGTTGACTTCTTCTCTGTTGTAAAAAACAAAGTATGTAACGAGGGAAAGCACATATCCTTTGAGGAAGAGGGGCAGGGGATGATTTATCACTTAAGAGGAATGTTATTAGATAGCTCTTTGGGATTTGTTTTTCTTCTGAAGATACTAGTATCCCCAGTATTTTGTGTTCTTGAATAGCTGCGCTTGTGGGTGGCAAATTATATTAATTCTCAATTTTAGTGACCTATTATTGTACGTAATGCTTCAAGGAGGATAAATCAGAGTGTGAAAATCCTAAAAGACATTTCCATTAATATTTCTTTTTTTAAAAATTGTATTTAATTTTACTATTTTTGTTTAGTACTTTATTTTCCCTAATTACATCTAAAAACAATTTTTAACATTTATTTTTAAAACTTTTGAGTTCTGAATCCTCTCCCTTCTTCCCTCCCTACCCCTCTTATCGAAGGCAAGCAAATTGATATAGGTTATACATGTGTAGTCATGCAAAACTATTTCCATATTAGTCATGTTGTAAAAGAAAACATAGACCAAAAAACTCAAGAAAAATAAAGTAAATATATATATGCATGCTTCAATCTGTATTCAGACACCATCAGTTTTTTCTCTGGATATGGATAGCATTTATCATCGTAAGTCCTTCAGAATTGTCTTCAATCATTGTATTGCTGAGAATAACTAAGTCATTCATAGCTGATCGTCTTACAATTTTCTACCACTACTATGACTACTACTACTACTACCATTAACACCATCACTACTACCATCACCATCATCACTACTACAACTACTACTACTACTGCTACTACTACTACTATTGCTGCTGCTGCTGCTGCTGCTACCTTACTATTATTTTAAAAGTTTTACTTATGCCTTTATCTAAGAGTGAATTTTCGGATATAACTCCACACTCCTACCCAGCCTTGACTTTTAGCATGAAAAGACAGCTAATCTGTGAATGATCTGCAATAATAGCTAGCTTTGAGGTTTGCAAAGTGCTTTATAAACCTTTCATCTTCACAGCAACCCTGGGAGGTAGGTTTGCTATTATCCCGATTTTACATTTAAACTGAGGCAGCAGAGGTTGTAACTTTCCAAGTGTCACATACCTAGGAGATGCTCAAGGCATTATTTGAACTTAGTTCTTCCTATTAAACACATACTACATGGAAGGCCTTATACCTGATACTTGGAACACAAGGACAAAAACAAAATAATACGTCTCACCCTTAAGGGGCTTAATGTTTGTCCTTCCTTCTTGAAGAGGACCATGATATCAGGGAGGTGATGCCATGACTTGCAAGTGAGCTGGATTTAAGTGAGGGAAGGCTGTGCAAAGTCATCAGGACAAAGGCCTCACTTTCTCCTCTGGAGCCGTCTGGGTCTAGTGATGAGATATGGAACAGGACAACTGGAGAGGGCCCTGGATGTGGTGGAAGACCTTGGCCTTTTTAAGCTAAGGTCTTTAAAGAGTCTCACTTTGAGACTCAACACCTGTTCAGTGAGTAAGGCACTTAAATTCTAGTGGGAGAGGCAACAGATGATAGTGGCCTCAGTTCCCCACTTTTCTAATGGAGATAATAATATTTCCTATCTCATTGAGTTCTTATGAGAATCAAACAAGACAGCATCTGTACAGTGCTTTGCAAACCTTAAAATGCTCTATAAATGTTAGCTACTATTGTTACTATATTTTTGTTGGGGGGAGTCAGGAAAGGCTTCATGTAAAGTGGTATATGAACTACATCTTGAAGGAATGAAGGATATCTTTGAGGGGCAAGTTGGAGGGGAGAGTATAAGCTTAAGCAAAACTAGGTAAAACAGCAACCACATCCGAGCAATTATTTGATATCTGGCACCCATTATTCCCCTCCCCCATAGCCCTAGGAAAGGATCCCAGATCCAGGACTGGAAGGGTCCTCAGAGATCAGCTAGTTCAGCCCCTCGTCTTACATATGGGAAAACTACGGTGCAATGGTTTGCCCCGGGTCACCCAGGTATTAGAGACAGGCTTTGACCCTCTGTCTCCAAATGAAGCCCTCTCTCCACTGTCCCAAAGGACATTCTTCATCTGACTGGTGGATCTGGCATCACTGTCACACTGCATTCAGTGCGGGCTTCGGGGAGGAGTTTTTTTGGGGAAAAGGAAGAGAAGCATCAGAGCTTGGAAAATCAGTCTGCCTTCTTCACACACTGAGGGTGGGCTGCTTCTGTTGGCCTGCTAGGCTTCCACACTGCTCCGCTGCATCTCCATTTCCAGGGGTGAGGAAGTCTTCCTTCCTGTTAGCAGAGATCTGTCACTGGCATCCTCCAGTTGATGAAGTAGAGAAAGGCAGATGATTACCAGGTGAATGGGAGCCTGGAATGGAAGGCATTGCCACGATAGTCTCCCGGTTCAGAGAGCTATTGACGAGGGCATTTATGAAAGTGGAAGCAATGAGATTGCCTGAAAGAAAGTGGGAACGGGCCGCTGTAAACGATGCCGCTTTTCAAGGTGCGATGGCAGTAAACACAACCTGGCTGAAAGGTTGTGGTCTCTGCTTATCCTCTAACTTACGAGATGTTATTTGCCACCGGCTTGTTGACAATCTGCTGGCCTTGAGAAGCATCGGCGGATGGTGGATGGGGAGGGTGGGAGGAAGGGGTTGATGTACCAGCCTCTTGCTCTCAATGCACAGAAGTTGAAAACAGGAAGAATGGGTCCAGATGTGTCTCTTTCTTTGGGTGAATGGAATGGAAAGAACATGAGTATTTAACTCAGTAGATCTGGATTTGGGGCCTTGCCCCAAGAGTTCTTGGGGGATATGGCAGTGGACTTTTGGAGCCTCAGTTTCCTCTTCTACACAATATGGAATTACTCACACTACCCACCTCATGGGACCATTCATTGTGAGAGGAAATACTTTATAAATGGAGTCTATTTTATTCAATCAATTGTATGGGAGAGTGGATAGAACCCTGGCTTTGGAGTCAGAGAACTTGGTTTCAAATCCTGCTTTTGATTATCACCTTCCTCGGCCTTGATGTCCTCATCTGTAAAAAAAAGGCCTCTGGACTAGTTGATCCACCATTTCTCTCTCAATCTGTTAACCTAAGGCCATAAATATTAAGCTTTCTTCAGTTGGTACTCATTTCCCTTTGTCCCCTTCATAGCTTCCAATCTTTGGGAAGTGATTTTCATTTCCTAAGCAGTCTTTTCTTTCCCATGGCCACACTGCTCCAAAGTCACAAAGTTTCATCTGATATTTCCAATTATATCTGCTGATGAATACAAAACAGGTCTAGTCTGGGAAGTTAGGTTGCCCAGTGGATAGAGCACTAGACCTGGAGTCAGGCAAATCTGAGTTCAAATCCAGCCTCAGACACTTAAGTGGGCATAACTTAACCTTTCTCAGTTTCTTTATCTGTGAAATGGGGATAATAATAACACCTGCCTATCAGGGTTGTTGTGAGGATCAGATGAGATTTTATAGTGCAAACAATATAAATTACACTATTATATACATTTAGAAACTTTAAAGCTCTATATAAATGCTATAATTAGTAAGGATAATGATGATGATAAATCAATTATTATCATTATACATCTGTGTAAATGATAAAATGATTCTGGTTTTGCCTTCCAAAACACCTAAACATTCTCTTAAGGGCAATAGTCTTTTATATTTTTTCAAATTTGCCCCACATGTATAGCCAGTGTGTAAAAAAAAGAGTCAGCCTGTTCAATGATTCTTCTTGTCCAGAAGCAAGAGGGCTTTGGGTTAGATTGTGTGGACAATTCAGATTTCCCTTGGCATGCCAGGCATTGAATGCATTGATTGTTTTCAGGTTTGAGCATGCATCAAAGCAGAGTTATTCCGCTGACATTTATTTAATCAGAAAGTTTGTTGGGGTTATCTTTGGGCAGGGAAAGGGTTCCCAGACAATCTGTCTGTGGAGCAGGTATATAAATTGTAATGTCTGTTCTAGAGAGAGACATAAACTTTAATGCAAAAGTATTTCTTTTTCCTTGAAAGTGTTTAGATTATTCATTTAGAGGGAAAATGAAATAACCAATGTTCTAAATATGTTAGAATTATGTCTGTTTATCTTTGCCTCTTTGTCTCTGTCATCAAAGTCTACACAGTATTTCTAATTGTGCTTAGTGTGTTTGTGGTTTGACTTATTAAACAAAGTTGAAGAAATTAGTTACTAAAAGTGCTGGACCAGCAGGAAAGCAAAGAGAAGAGAAAAAAGAAAGAAAGAAAGAAAGAAATCAGGAAGAAAGATGCTCATCTCATCCAGTAAGCATTTATTAAGCACCTTCTGGATGCAAAACACCATGCTAGGATGAGGATGTGAAGACAACCCCCAAATCTCTCCCTGCCCTCCAGGGTCTCTCATGGTCTTATCCCAATGTAAGTTCTTCAGGGGAGGGACTGTTTTATTCTTCATATTTTTTTTTCCCCTCAGAGACCAGAACAATGCCAGCACACAGGTAGGGGCTTAATAAATGCTTATTGATTGATTCTCTTGGAGACTAAGACTTAAAGCTGTCTTTTCTGCCTATTCCTAATGTTCTTTAATCAGTCAGTCAATCAAGTAGCCTTTACTGAGCATCTCCTATGCCATATATGTGTGTGTGTATGTGTATATGTATGTGTGTATATATATATATTAAGCATCCCCATGCCATATATAGATATAGATATAATGTGTGTGTGTGTGTGTGTGTGTGCGTGCGTGCATGCATGCATGCAATAGGCCAGATTCTATATTAAGAGCAAAGGAGATAAAGAAAGGCAAAAGACAGTCCCTATTCTCAAGGAGCTCACACTCAGGCTAAGGAGGAGACAACATACAAAATCTATGTATGACTAAGACATGCAGAATAAATTGGAGATAATCAACGAGGAAAAGCAAGAGAACAGAGGCGTCTTTATCCCACTCATAAAATGGAGATATGGTAATCCCCCCTAGAGCAGGGATTCTAAACCTGGGCTCCATGAACTTTGGTATTTCAATATAAGTGATTCCCCTTTAATTTCATGTATTTTAGTTCATTCATTTTCAAACATTCTGAGGACTCTGTTGGCTTCGCCATACTACCAAAAGGGTTCATGAAACAAAAAAACAATTAAGACTCTGTCCTTGGAGAGAAGCCACCTCCTCACAGCAACATCTTTTGTCCTTGCTTTTTATTCCCCCCCTTTCTGATCATTCATCCCAGGGCTTTCCTGTGGTCAGGGTGAGTTACACCTATAGAATGATGCATATTGCTGGAGCATCCCCAAGGAAACCTGAACTAGAACATTCCACCCTGGTTGTTTGGGAGTATCTGAAGAGACCAGAGGCTCCCTTTTTGTTGGACTGATGGAAAGCAAGCGCTGCTTTGCTAGGTCTAATGCAACAAGCGTTTCTTAAGTGCCTACTATGTGCTGGAGGTAGCAATACAATATAGGGGAAAAAATCGTTCCTGCCTCCAAAAAACTTACATTCTATTATTCTATGTCATTCAACCTACTCTAATTTAGAGACAGCTAGGTATCGTGGTGGACAGAACGCTGGGCTTGGAGTCAGGAAAACTTGAGTTAAAATCCCA
The DNA here is from genome assembly GCF_900497805.2 of Vombatus ursinus. Lineage (NCBI taxonomy): Eukaryota > Metazoa > Chordata > Mammalia > Diprotodontia > Vombatidae > Vombatus > Vombatus ursinus. Next base: position 11,884,060 of record NW_020954551.1, on the reverse strand, counting down.
CTGCAGACACCTACTAGCTGTGTGACCCAACAAGTCACATAATCTCTGTCTGCTTCAGTTCCCTCTGTGATATGGAGATAATAATAGCACATCCCTCCCAGGGTTTTTTGTAAGGATCACATAAGATATTTGTAAAGCACTTTGCAAACAACAGCACTATATAAATGCTAGTTCTATCGTTATCATCATCAGCTCATCGTCTTCGTCATTGATTCGTGCATTCCATATAGTTTGAATGCACAGCTTCCATAGGCCAAGGTTGCATTCATGTTTTCCAGCAGGCGGGTAGGTCGTTGGGCCTCAGCTGATTATGAAGGTTCCTAGGTCATAGCAGACATCACACACTCATTAGGGAAAAATTGCTATGTGAGTCTACAAGCTATGGCTAACTGATGACAAGTTAAATAACAGAATTGAGGTGGAATAATTGAGCAGGCAGCACCAAAAAAATAAAGATGAGTTCTTTCATCATGATCTGGGGCAGCTGTTTTGATTGAAAAAGGGCTGGTTCTTGACTCTCCATCAGTGTGTCAGTGGGGCTGTGGATGCCACATTTAAAAAGTGAGCAGTGGAAAAGGAGGGAGGCATTCCAAGGAGGATTGCTCATTGACACCTGGGAGAATCTCCGGAGGAACACTGCCCTTGTGAAGTATTTGATGAGCATCGATCTCCCAGCAAATTTGAGTTGATTTCTTGGTCAGTAAAATGCACTGTGTTATGAAAAATACAAGAACAAAGTCATTTTCAAAGTGACTTGTCAGACAATGTCATCTCATAGTAAGATACAGAAAAACAGAGTGCTGAGTATTATCACAGTGCTGACTTTCTGATATTGTACTTGACTTAAGTCCTCCCTTCCTCTCTCTCCCCCCACCTTCTAGGTCCCCTTTGTGTGCTATCTTCCCCCATCCTTGAAGGCAGCAGCTGCCTTACTTGCTCATATTAGTATGTGCTGGGCACATAGTAAGTGCCTAATAAATACATCATCTATTGCTCTGTCTTTGCCTTTTATTCGACACCTTCTGTGTTCTTCCTCTATATAGGGCATGAGATACAAATTACAGAATCATTAGGTGATTTGTCCCAGCTCTGCTCCTTACCACCTGCTGTGTACTTGGCCAATGTATTCACTTTTTCACCTTGAAAAAGGAGGGCATTGGCCTAGGTGGCTACTAAAGGCTTTTCAGGTGCTAAATCTGTGAGTAAAGTCTAAACTCTTTGCCTTTATTTTCAAAGTCCTTAATCTTTCTCTTCATAGTCTATCTAAACTTAATCTTGCACTATTCCTTACCCAAAACAGCCATCCTACATCCCCCAGATTCACTCACTTGTATACACATATACTGGACTCATTTGTCGATTTCTATGGTTTTCCTTTCAGCTCCCCTTGCTAATAATGCCTTCCTCAGTTTTCTGTGTGGTTGGCTCAGTCTTCAAGGCTTAACTCATGTCTCACCTGCTCTATGAAGTCTGCCCTTTCCCCCCCCCCCCTTTTTTTTTGCAACATGGCTAATAAGGAAATATATTTTGCATGATTTGACATGTATGATTGATAACATTTTGCTTGCCTTCTCAATGGGTAGAGAGAATTTGAAACAACATTTTAAAAAAAAGAATGTTCAAAATAAATAATAAATTTGAAAAAAAAAAAAAGGCAAAAAAGGACGACCCTGTCTCTGAACTCCTATAATGCTACATTGTCTGAATGTCTTTTGGCACGTGCCCATACATTGTCTGAGATTCTTGAGTTGAAGAAAATAAGATAATATGTGTAAAGCACTTTGCTAACCTTAAGGCGCTATATAAATGCTAGCTATTATTTTGTGTGTTGACTTACTTCCTCAGAAGGCTTATTGGTTATTTCTTTCTTATATGCCCTTCCTATGTCTGGTGCTGAGTATAGAACAAACTCTCAATAAATACTTCTGTAATTGAATGTAATTGAATACATGTGGCAACATCACTTTGAATATCTCTTTAGCATTGAAGCCTGTTATGTTTATATTTCAGGGGCAAACTGGGATGTGTCAGTCTGTAGTGTCATATGTAACATCATCCCTCCAGAAAAAAACCCCATTGGTTCAAGTGTATTTCACTTGACAAATACAGAGGATGCGGTGGCCATCTGGTTTATATTACTCTTGAGGACCCTACAAGAGCACTGGGGCAGAAGCTAAAAATGGGACATCCATGGTAGATAAAAGGAACATTTGCTTTACAGGGGAGTTTAATACCAGATTGTATTCTTCTCTGGAGGACTTTGGGTTTCCTAATGTTTGGTTAAAAGATTAACATTGAACAGTAATATAACCCACTAAACTTGCTTAGTAACTATTTACTTTTAAAATAATTAATTTCAGTGTATAAAGTATTATCACATTTTTTTTTCAGTCAGAGCTCCTAAGTCTTTCTCAAGATTCTTTATTCATTGATCCTGTTTCACATTTTTCTAGTTAGGGTTTATTCTGTTGTTCTACTTTTTTTTTTAAATAGAGATTTTTCCAGATCTCTTTGTATGCCTCATATTTGTCTATCTTAGCTGCCTTTTGGGATTCTTTCATGTTAAGGCAGCTCAGTTTATTCAAACATTTCTTGGCCTGTTGTTTTCACATTATTGTTGTTTTTTTCCCCCAACTACATATACTATTACTATGAAATTATTTGTATAATTAGCTCTTTTTATCTTGTTTTTAATAAAACTTTTGAGGCATATTACCAATAATAAAATGATTTGGTCAAAGAATATAATTTTTTTTTGTAATTTTTACTGTGTACTGTTAGATCACTTTCTAAAAAGATTCTATCAGCTTGCAGACCATCAGCATTGGATGAGTTTACCTTTTCTGCTACAGCCTCACCAGCATTGAACTTTATTGTCCTGAATGATGTTTGTCCAGGTAATGGGTAAACAATGGAGCTTCAGTCTTATGTTCAATTTGCATCTCTGATTATTGGAGTCTGGACATTGTTGTCAAGTGATTATTACTATGTGTTTCCTCAAGAAGACTGTTGGGGGTGAAAGGGGTCTTATTTATTTTAATTGACTTAGGCACAGCTCTTTGGGGGAATAGCATGAAGGGTACATAGCCTTCTGCTAGTCTCTTTTGTCCTTATATTTTTATTAATGCAAGCCTTGTTCGGTGTATTTCAATGAACATCTTAATGTGTAACTCACACATGACGCAGGATGTATTTCTTAGCTAACTTTTCAGAGAGATTTTCTGCCACCTCTTTTTTCATTTTCTTATGGCTTGGCAGAAATTACTTTGAGATTGATGACTGCAGCTTTCTAAATTGATTTATTCTAAGCAAGTATGTACTTCTTTCCTTGAAGTTTCGTGGCCACAGGGGTTCCACTTTTAAAGCTGATGTGTTGTCTGTCTTACATTATACTTAAAATCAAACCATATGGAAGTTTTAATTCACTCTTGGATCATTCGTCTGCATGAATATTGTAATTTTATGTTTGTTTGGCCCCTTGAATTTCACCACCTCCCCGTTCTGTTGGAGATTGACAGACAGCTTCATGTTTGTTCCGTTGATCAGAAGACCCTGTTGCACAATGTTACTCCCCCCGCTACTTTCAACTTCTTTCCCTTTGCACCATATTGCATGGCCTGCTGCTTCAGTACCTTGCCAGGGCTGCTTTGGAATGCCAATGGTGTTTCCCTGCCTCTTTTTGGTCTCCTGGATCTATAGCAAAATCACATTGGGAATGCACATGATGGAGTCTGCAAGAATTTGAACTTTATTTATTAACACTTAAATGCGTCTGTTGGAGGGTAGTGATGAGATTAATTCTTGTTTTTAATATTTGATTTGAGTCTGATGAACAGCAGGAAGCTGCCGCTGGGGCATAACACCAGCCAGTTGATGTATCTGGCAGGCTCACAAGATCCTGCATTTGGGGAGGAAGATGGAAGAGGTCTGTCCAGGTGGTCAACTCACAAACCGCAGCAACATGGTGCACAGGTGGAAATGGAGTGCTCAGATAGTGGGGAGATTGCTGGAGAAGAAGGATGAGCAGAAATGTCAGTGGACATAACGAGAAGGAAGTGTTCATGCCTTGAGAAGCAGGATTTCGAAAGCTACTTTCTCTGCAACGTCAAGAAGGCTAGAGGTAGCTGGGAAATCACAACAACCCTGGGAGTAGGTGCTGTTATTATTTCCATTTTATAGTTGAGGAAACTGAGGCAAACTGGAGTTAAGTGACTTGCCCAGGGTCACATAGCTATTCACTGTCTGAAGCCAGATTTCAATTCAGGTGTTTCTGAAAAAGCCAAGGTTTCCCATTGCATCCGGGGCCATCTCCAGTTGTCCTGATCCGTGTCTGGCCACTGGACCCAGATGTCTCTGGAAGAGAAAGTATGGCTGGTGACTTTGTGCAGCACTCCCTCACTTAAATCCAGTTCGATTACATGTCATGGTGTCACCCCCCTGATGTCAGAGTCGTTTTCAAGAACAAAGGACAAGCAGCAACCTCTGTCCATTTTATCCAATCATAAGATGGTAGATTTAGAGCTAAAAGGGATGTTGGCAGTCATTGAGTTTAGCTGCCTAATTTTACAGATGACTAAATTGAGGCACAGAGTGGTTCAGTGTTTTGCCTAGGGTCGCATGACTGGTTACTGTCTGAGGAGGATTTAAACACAGGTCTTCCTGACTCGAGGTCCAGTGTTCTATCCATTATACCATCCCTTCCTTTTACAGATGAGGAAACTGAGAATCCAAAAGCTTAGGTGACTTTGCCAAGGTTATACAGCTACTAAGAGGCAGAATTGGATTTGATTCGAAGCCAAGTTATCTATAGCTACGTCTATCCAAATCATCTGTCTCCATGGAACACCTGTCTCCGTATAACACCTGTATCATCCCTGTCTCTTTCTCTATTCATATCCAAATCTACATCCTCCATATTTATATCTATATCAACTATGCCTATGTCTATATCATCTGTATTTGTATCACTTAGGTCTATACCATCTATGTCTTTATTATTTATGTCATGTATACCTATGCCTATACTTCTATTCATATCAATTTTTATATCTATAGCATGTATCTACATATATATCTATGTGAATATGTATGCATAGGTGAATATATTTTCTCATCACCATACATTTACATCTGAGAAAATTATGTTTCTAAAATATATTTGCCAGATTGTAGAATTTCAAAAGCTCTCCCTGGATTTGGATCATGTCTGTCATCACTGAGAGGTGTGAAATGTCGCTGTGTTGGAGGGATTGTCTTCCTTTATGAAAGTGCTTTCCTGAGCTTGCCATCTAAAGTGCTCATGTGATCAAAATAAGGACCTTTGGTCAGACCTAATGGGATTTTCTTCACTGGAATTTCATACTGGTGCCATCTTATGTTCAGTGCCAGAGGGAGAAGGCATGAACCACTGAGTGGGATGAGTTGTGGTTTGAACTCTGTTTTTCTTATCTTGTTGGCCAACCTATTTTGAGAAGCTCAAGTGCAGTGTCTTATATGGACCAAACCTCTACTTAGTTCAGCAAAGATTTATCGAGCACCTACTATGTGCCAGTCACTGATTCAGAGACAAAAATGAGATACTCCCTGTCCTCAGGGAGCTTGCCTTTTACTAGGGAGATAAAATGTGTAAAAAGATATGCAAAATAATACAAAGTCATCTCAAGAAGGAAAAAGCGTTACTGCCTGGTAGGAGAATGGCAGTGGAAAGACCCCATGGAAGAAAGACGGTTCATAAAATGTCCTTTAAGGACCTGCACTTCAAACATAGAGGTCCCCTGTGCTAAGGCAAGAGTGTATTGTAAATGTAAAGTATAGGCAAGTGTACTGTCTGACTGGAGCGGAGAGTCTGTGAAGAGGGGTCATTGGATTTTTGCAGAAAGGGAGGTGGGAGCCCTAGTGGGGAGCCATCATTAAGTCTTCCTATGCCATTCCTGCATTGTTGCAGGAGATACCTAAAGTCCCCTCCTCCAGTTCCTCAGGCAAGGGCCACATTTCCTATTTTAGCTAGAGAACTCAAATGGGTCTTTGTTGAGTGCTTTTCCCATTGTGCTCTGGTGGAAATGACGTTGGCTTGGGAGTTAGAAGACCTGGCTCCCAGCCTGTTTCTGCCCCCTGCATGACCTTGGGTGAGTCATTTAACATCTCTAGACCTCAAATCTTCTGTGAAATGAAGAGGTTGGACAAGATGACCTCTGAGGCCTCTTCCAGCTCAAAATCTATGAACATTATGCATTATATCATTGTTGTGGGAGGTTTAATTGCTACTGTAAAAACAACACTGCTCTGATGTGCCGCCACGGGTCAAACTGGCCTTCCTGCAAGCATTGGAAGTATTAAATATATGGCTTGAAGTTGGTAACGGCCTATGATGTAGTAGAAGTGTTAAAATTCTTTACATTTTTTTTTCTTCCAGTTGCTAGGGGGGTAGTTTTTCTTTTTCTTTTTTCTTTTTTTTTTGTTTTCATTTTGTTTTGTTTTTGGATTTTTTGGGTTTTTTTTTTTTTTGTCAGTTTTTGTCAATAGTGGGTAAGGGGCTCACCTTTGAGTCAGGAAGACTGAGTTTGAATCTTGCCTCTGTGAGACCTCAGGCAAGTTACCTAACCTTTCCCAGCCTCAGTTTCCTTATCTGTCAAATGGGTATAATAATAGCAACTACTTCACAGGGCTGTTGTAGGGCTCAAATGAGATGACACGGTTTGTCCACTTTAATAGCTTTTTAAATGGGCTAGCTGTTTTTCCCCATTGTCCCTAGTGTCATCAAAAGTACTACAATGGCCATTGTAGACCTGAAGAATAATGAATAGCATGATGTACCCTGGGGGTGATTCACTGTGAATCATGTAAAGGTTCAGAAAGGTAAAAAAGCAGAAAGCATTGCCATAGCAAGCCATGAAGATTCTTTCCTAAGGCAAGAATAAGGCATGGGGGCTTCTGATGCATTTTGGTGAGGGACATCCTCACACAGACAAAATCACAGCTCCTTGAAGTATTAAGACCCATAAGTACCTTCTCCCATTAGGAGAATAGCATGTGTTCTCATTTTCACTTTCACAGCCTCCAACCCTCCACATCGATCCAATTTTAGCAATTTATTTCACCAACAAAGAAAAGAGAACAGTCTATAACCTGCAGATACAACTTTGTTTAGGCAGCCACTATCATCCACAAAGGGTCATGTAAGAAAAAAAAATGTTTTCTGTTGTTTACATCATCAGTTTCCTCATTTTCAGCTTAACTCACAAACAGAGCTACAATAACTGAATATTCCTCTGTTTGCCTGGAGGAAGGGCTTGCCAGAGCATGAATTTGGTAGGACTGGGAATGAGACTTGGGTTTTTCAAATGAACTGTCATTGTGGTTCGTTTTTGGTTTTTTTTTCCCTTTTTTTTCCACTTAAAATGTAAAAGACATACAATTCATGTAATGGATCCTGCAGCACCGATTAGTTCTCCATTTTACTGGTGTGCTCAGGATTGTTTTATTCTTCTAATAAAACATTTTGGTCATTTTGCATTGTGGAAAAATGAGTGTTACTTAGTCTATATCCCAAAGACATCCAAAAAGAAAAAGGGAGAAAAGACTTATTTGTACAAAAACATTCATAGCAGGGGCAGCTAGGTGGTGCAGTGGATAGAGCTCTGGCCTCGAAGTCAGGAGAACCTGAGTTCAAATCTGGCCTCAGACACTTGGCACTTACTAGCTGTGTGACCCTGGATGAGTCACTTAACCCTGATTGCCTCACCAAAAAGAAAAAAAAAACATTTATAGTGGCTCTTTTTTGTGGTGGCTAAGAATTGGAAGTCAAAGGGATGCCCATCAATTGGGGAATGGCTAAACAAGCTGTGGTGTATGATTTTAACAGAATATTGTTGTGCTATAAGAAATGAAACGCAGGATGGTTTCGGGAAAAAACCAGAAAACTTACATGAACTGATGCATAGCGAAGGAAACAGAACCAGGAGAATGTTGTACACTAACAGCAATATTGTTTGATGAAGAACTGTGAATGACTTAGCTAGTCTCAGCAATGCAATGATCCAAGACAATCCCAAAGGACTAACGATGAAGCATGCTATCTGCCACCAGAGAAAGAATGGATATTGATTGAATATAGAATAAAGCATGTTATTTTTCACTTTCTTTTTTTTTCTCGTCTTGTACAAAATGACTAATATGGAAATGTTTTGCATGATTGTACATGTATAACCTATATCTGATTGTTTATCTTCTCAGGGAGTAGGGGGGAGGGGGAGAGAGAAGAGAGGGATGGAATTTGGACTCAAAACTTTAAATAAAAATGTTTAAAAATTTTGAAAAAAAAAAAAAGAATGAGTATCCATTTCAGGACTAAACTTTCCCATAAAACCCCAGTCCAACATGGCGCCATGGGTTAAGCATATGTGAACCTAGAAAAGAGAGCATTTTCTCTGTGTTCCTGTCTTAATTAATTCAGTATTTCCAAAGGGAGAAGTCTGCCTGTGTATCTTTTCAAAGAGAGGTTCAGTTTGGCCAAATTGCCTGTTGTTTGAAAGGGGAAGGGGCCATGAACATTTCATCCCCCTTGTTTTGGAAAAGAATCCACAGGAGAATGAGCTGAATCTCCCTTAGGGCAGAGCTCATGGATATCTAGGTTGTGGTACATGACTGTAATTCATTTCCAAGTTCAATCTTCTTTCCTGCCCTTTTAATGCCTCCCTCTATTAACGCCTCCTTTGTTCTGAGGGTTAGTAATAAAATATGTATAACATCCTAGGAGAGGCAACTGCAAGCAGCCAGTGCCAGCCTGACTTACCTATTCTTCTTTAGGTCTTTGTAACCATTTCAACAAATATTCATTCTACACCTCCTGCTTAAGAACTTTCAATGGCTCCCTATTGCCAGTGGAATGTTACTATTTCCTTAGCTTGGCATTTGAAGTCCTTTCTGATGTGGTTCTTGCTTACCTTTCCACACTGTATTCCAGTCTGTATTTCAGCCAAGCCAGCTCACTTGCTATTCTCTGAACTCTGCCTCTTTTTTGTTTGTTTGTTTGTTTGTTTTTGTTTTTGTTTTTGTTTTTTGTCTCCTTGCCTTTGTGTGGGCTGTAACCCATGCCTGGAAAGCTTGGGAACCTCTACCTGTTCCAAATCCCTCTTTTCCCTCAAATCCCAGCTCATGATTCCCTTCCAACTGGAAGCTTCTCCTGATCTTCCTAGGTGCTCGGGCCCTCCCTCTCTTTCCTCATGTGTATAGTTTAATTTACCTGTTGCATTCCCCAAGTAGAAAGCTTCTTGAACACAGGAACTATGGGTTTTTGTCTGTTTGTTTGTTTTGTAATTATCTTTGATTCTCTGGTGCCCTGAGCAGAGTAGGAAGGAAAGGGGAACAAATAAGCATTTATTAAGCACCTACTATGTGCCAGACACTAAACGCTTTACTGATATTATCTCATTTGATCATTAATAAATGCTTGTCTGTACTGTGAGGAGCTATCCTGGGCATTAAGGATTCAAAGGAGAAAGTAAAAACAGTCCCTACCCCATGGGGAGGGGCATTGCTATGTCTCTTAAGAAGGATCCCTTCAGAGGAATGACTGAATGCAGTCCTATCAGCTGCAAAGCTGCTGAAATTTTGGAAAGGCAAGAGGAGATAAGCCCAAGGGGAAATAAAAGCCATTACAAAGGAATTAATTTTCAAAATACCTTCTTGGTTTTCACAATTCAACTTGGCTTGGTTTATAATCCTATAAGAAGTTAGGAATGCATAGAAAATAAATGACTCCTTTAGGTTTGTCATTTCCAAAGGAAAGGAGAAAAATTTTTGATTTGAGTAAATGGCTGTCTATGAGCAGGAGCAGCATCTCCCACTTCTGTATCCCACAATGGCAGCCACGCGGTAATTACTCATTGTACACTGGGTTACAGTTAAGCAAAAGTTTTGAGCGTTCAGCATCCTTGACCATGGCCTAGATGAAATTAGAAACCTCAGGGAGTTCTGAAACAAGAAATGAGGTTTGAAAATGGAAATTATTTGTGTTAAGGAACCTATAGCTGCTATTATTATACCTATTTTATAGATGAGGAAACTGAGGCTGGGAGAGATTAAGTGATTTACTCATAGTCATACAACTGCTAAATGTCCGAGGTAGGATCCAAACTCAGGTCTTTCCAAGTCCACTGTACCAAATTGCCTTTATTATGTGTATATTTTATATATATTGTATGAATTTATATTTTTATGTCTTATATTCTATCACTCCCCCAACCCAGTAGAATATGAGCTTCTAGCAGACAAGGCCTGCTGTGTTTTTTGGTTGTTTTTTTTTTTTTTTTTGGTCTTTGTCTACTTAGTACCTAGCATAGAAAAGATGCTAAATAAATGTTAAATTGAATGGAATTTACACTCTTCTCTTAATTTTAAGTGAGAGAAATGGTACCTCCATCCATTTATGAGCAGGTAGGTAGGAGACGGGCATGTTTTTGTGCCACATTCCTGTGGCAGTGGAAAGAATATTGGACTTGGGGTCACAGGTCCTGGTGTCTATTTTAGGTCTATCACTTTTTGTGTTACCTCATCTGGAAAATGAGGGGTTTTGACTAACTGGTTTCTGAGACTCATTCTGGCTCTAAACCCCATGATCTTATGATCTTACTGTATCCTTCCCTTTCAGTATAGGACAATCCAAGGGGTCCCTCAAACGTTTGTCCTGTGCCCTGTGTTCTTATTGGCAACGGTCAGTGTGCCAAGAAAACGATGGTAACTTGTATATGGGAAATGGAGCACAGAATAACATCTTTTTGTAATGAGGTGATCATAGCCCAAGATAAGAGCCACAGAGAGCAGTCCAGTGTCTGAGGCCAGGAAGGCTTTGTAAGTGATTAATTAGAAGTTTTACTGACAGGGAAGTGAGTGTAAAAGAAAGTTAAGGTACCCCAGACCTGAGTGAAAGCTTCCGCGTCCCCCTCATTAATGGATTGATCATCCTTTCTCTGTGGCTTGTCCTATACTTATATTCAGGATTTATACCCTTGATGATGCTGCAATGGCATTCAAATTCCATCCTTCCCACAACCTATGCATCTTTCAGTTTCAGAACCTGCCTTTTCATGGCGAGACACCCATCTCCATAAATGGCTTTGGCCATCTTCTTAGGACATTCCCTTTCTCTTTTCTCTTTCCTTCTTTCCTCCAACCCTTCTCTTCCTTCTTCTCTCCTTCCCTTTAGTTATGTATCTCTGTGTTTAAAATCAGAAGGAACAGGGGTATGATGGAGCCAGATCATATAGACTGGAGCCCGTTGTTATATTTTCGATGTGAACATTTATACTTCAGAAATTGGCAGCTACAAATCATCATTTTGTTGATTATCTAGACTTAAGAATATGAATGGAGAAAACATTAATAGCGTAGATTAAATATAAAAGTGTCCTGTGTACATTCCTCCTCCCCCTGCCGCAGAGCTGATTGTAAAATAATTTACCAGCACATCCCTATGAACAAGGCATCATAAATATGAATACATTGTTTCCTAATCAGCAGTCTTGAAAGAAAATGGAAATTAAAGCTGGTTGATAGAGGCAGGACATCAATAATAGGGGAATGTTGAATATTGAAGTGATATTAATTTTATCTGAGGATCAGATAAACAAAGCAGTGGGTTTAAATGAGAGCATGTTGGGCTTTAAGATTAGATATTAGAAATGTCATTTTTTGTAATTAAAATTAATCAAGAGATTAATAATTAGCCATGGGGGCATATGCAGCACTGGGACCCTTTGTCAGGGATGGAACTTCATTTCTGGGAGAGTTTCTGGAAACCAAGGAAGGCAGGAATTTTCTGATTACTTATCTGAAGTCTTATTTTAGGTTTAGAGGAGAAGAAACTCCAAATACTTTTTTTCTAAGATCTCTTGCCATCCTGGGAATATATAAAATCAGGGAAAAAGCAAGATGCCTTTCCTCCCCTGCCCCATTATGATAACATTGTTTTGTGCACCACCAAGTTCAAATTCAAGCTGGTGCTTTCTCTCTGTTGATACTAGTAGCATCCACCTTCTGGGGTTGTTGTGAAGATCAAATGAGATAATATCTGTAAAATGTGCCTGGCACACAGTAGGTACTATACAAATGTTAGCTATTATTATTTATTATTCCCAATTTATCCTATCTATATCTTGCTTGTAGAAAGTTCACATATTGTTTCCTCCATTAGACTTTGAGATCCTTACAAGAAGAGACAGTCACTTTTGCCTTTCTTCATGTGCTCGACACATAGTAGGCACTTAGTAAATGCTCATTGACTGACTGATCACAGGAAGAAATCAGCACTTTTCTTAGCATGATGTTGTGGGGCAAGAGTACGAGACATCTGGGGTTGACCCACTGTTCCTTTCATTTGCTATCTCTGTGACCTTGGACTAGTCACCCTTATCTTTGTGTCAGTTGTCAGTTTCCCATCTATAAAATGGATATGTTAAGGTTCAATCTGTAAAAGTCATTGAGGAATTACTTATATTCATGCCGTCAGTTCTAATAATTTGTTAGAGGTAATCTTTTTTCCCTCAATTATACTAATGTGTACACTCCAATAAATTGCAGTATATTGTAATGTATTAAACTGACAGCTATATGAACATTTATGCGTTATGCCTTACACAGGAGAGTCTCAGGTTCAGTCAATTTATGCCAGCCACAAACAGCACTATTATATACATAAAATCTCATTTAAGTTAACAAATGATTATCTTTTCTAGGATAAAGGATAAGCAGTACTTTAATTTGTAATTACGCTAATCTTTCTTCCCTGCCCAAGATATCAGTCTTTAGCTGTGAAATATACATGTATAGTAATAATAACTGCGATTTCTGTAGCACTAAAATATTTGCACAGCATTTTACATAGATCATCTCATTTGTACCTATGCACACATATGCCTATATTTATCTTTATGTGTATGTTCACACACATATACCGACACACACACGGGTATATATCTTAAGGATTACTACTATAATTCAGGCCCTGATGGCCCTAGTATGGTTGCTTCTTAATTGCCCTTCCTGCTTGCAGTCTTACCTCTCTTCCATCCAGCTTCCTCAGAGAAGCCAAAATAATCCTTCTAAGATGCCAGGCTGATCATTTCACTCCTGACTGCTCAGAAACATTTCTTAGCATCCCATTGTCACTGGCATAAAACCTAGGGTCCTCAAGGGGTTTGAGGGATATGGTGGGAAGAGCATTGGACTCAGAGTCATTTATTGTATAAACCCCTCTGTATAAATCTCCATCTTAAAATTCCTCTATTGCCTTGCCTTTGTTTGTGGGAGCTCACAGTGGAGATTATATTTAAGGAAGCCTGGAGGCATAAGGTATGTGTTCACATCTTATTGTGGTGCCCCCTATGCTTTAAAGTTTCTCATGTTGGGGAATTTGAGGACAAAACTTGGATTACAAATTGGGCTCATACTTAAGAATGTGATGTGTGCTTTTCAAAGGCGAGCTGTGATTCCCGTTGTATTATTTAGATGTGGAAGAGAGTTTGATAGTGGGATGCCTCATCTTGAATCACTCTCTATGCCAAAGGTCTTGACATTAAAGATGAGATCTGTGAACAAAATTCCCAGGGCTTTAGCATCACCGAAGTCTCTATCATTGACAGCTATCTTGGGGGTCATCCTCCACAGATAAATGAATGAATGAAAAAAAAAACTTTTATTGAGTTTACTGTGTGCAGAGCACTCTGGTAAACACTGGCCAAACCAGTATGAAAGAGTGCCCTCAAAGAGCTCACATTCTATTAGGGGAAAACAACATATAATGTATGGGGAGTGAGGGAGGGTTGTTTTAGTTTCGAAACTCAAAGGGGCAAGTGGAGCCATGGGACAATCCATTATCATAATCTTTCCAGAAGCATTGCTACTATTGACCTGAGTATTGTTGTTTGTCCTTCATTTTTGAGGAAGACCAATGACATCATGAGTGGTATCTTAACTTGTGTGTGAATTGGATTTAAGTGAGTCGGAATTGCACAAGATCATCAGCCTCACTTTCTCTTCCTGAGTCATCAAAGTCCAGTGGCAACAAAAGTTGAAACGACTGGCGATGGCCTGGGATGCAACGGATGGCCTTGGCTTCTTCAGTGACCGACCAACGTCGTAGCCGTTGGAACAAATTGTTCTCATCCACCCATTCCTCAAGGGGAAGTTTTCACATGCTTGGGATACACATCCCCCTCTCCCTTTCCCCTTACTCAATAATAGATTTGAAACATGTTGGTTGCCCTCAACCTGGCTTAGTCTTTTGCCTAGATGGTTATACCGGGTGTGACCACTGCACATATTATGGCTTCCCGGAGCCACAGGTTAGAGTTGGGTGAATCAGGTGGACACCAAAGGTAGATGAGCAGCCCCAAAAAGGGCTTGGCCGTCCTTTTCACCAGAAGTGCTAGTCCTCTCTGAACACCCAACTTGACTAAGACGTAGAAAGGACAATGTGCTTTACGGGTGGCTTTGGGAAGTTTGGGCAGTCCATTTTTGTTAAAAGAAGTTTTGTTTCTTTATGCTCCTAGATCTAGAGCTCTCCTCCTGCTGCATTGTTATTTTAATTGCTTTCTTTTTCTCTAGGTTTTTTTTTTCCTTCTTAATTGTGAAGAGGCCTTGTGTATAATGAGATGCTTCATTCTAAATAACATCAGGTTTCATCACTTTTGCTGACAGGAAATCATTTATTCTGTAATTTACATGCAGCACTAGCTGTATCACTTGACATTTGTTTCTCTGTGCGCTCATTGCTGCATCTCAGACGCAAACCCAACAAGCTTTCAGTTTTGAGCAGAAATATACATATGTGCAATCGATCTATTTTAGAATTTACATATACGTGTGACAAGATAGATCGGTGCTTTTCAGTTTCCTTATTTTCTTGCCCTGCCTTTGAAAAATAAACAAAACAATTATCCTGAACCCCAAGGAATTATAAATTTATTTGAAAAGAGGGGTGGCATCAATGTCAGAAGCCTGTATTGTAGTTTTAGTGATTTGTGTTCATAAGGTATGTGCAGTATTAGTAATCAAGCAAGTAATGAGGCTTTCAAAATGATTGAAATTTTTTTTCCTTCAAAGCTATTCTGGGCAAAACCCTCCAATCCTAGGAAGCACAGTAGTATATTTCCTAAGATGGGAAGTGACAGTGTGATTTTTTTTTTTAAAGAGCATCGATCATTTTTAAAAAGAAAACAGTATAGCCTACAACTATTGGAACTAGGAAAGAACAAGATTTAGAACAACTGCTAAGGAAATACATCCCTGAATTCCACCACAGCCACCCCCAGCATCCATCAGTTCCCAACCTGGTCACATGGTTTTCTTTTAGCTTTCATGTCTATGTTTTGGTCACTAATCTTAATTCCTGGAATTTAAGGCTTGAGTCCTTGGGTGTCAGATAAATGTCTCCACTGTGTTGTAGCAGCTTCCTGTGAAAGGCTGGCTGTCTTACCTCCCCCAGAGATGTTTTCTGAGTTTTTTTTTTTAAATCATCAGCAAACGTTGATTTAATCAGAGGTATTTTTTTTAACCTTTCCTTCAAAACTGGAGGAATCACTGGCTGATGACTGCTCTCAGGAATCTCTCTGATTCCCAGTATCCTAACTTGGCAGCTGTTTGAAATGTAGATCAAATGATAAAAGCAGAACTTGCCTTTGGAATTGATCATTTAAACAATAAATATGGTTGAATATAGTGGAAAAAATATGGTTTCAGATTGTCATTCAATCCGAAGGAACTAATATTTTGTGCTTTGAATAAAATAAAACAAGTTTAATAAAATTTTTTTAAAAGTGGAATTTTTTTCATTGCATAATTAGGTGGTACAGTAGGTAGTAGGTAGAATGCCAGGCCTGTAGTCAGGAAGACCTGAGTTCAAATCTGGCCTTAGATATTTCCTAATTGTGTGACCCTGGGTGAGTCGCTTAATCCTGTTTACCTCAATTTCCTCATTTGTAAAATGAGCTAGAGAAGGCAGTGGCAAACCACTCTAGTATCTTTGTCAAGAAAACCCCAAATGGGGTCACGAGAGTCACACACTACTGAAAAATGACTGAAAACAACAGAAATAATTTTTCAGTGGAATTTATTCGACAAATGCATCAAATACTTTATGTGCCTACTAGGTGACAGGGCCCTAAGGTAGCAATGATGAAAAATGACAGTTCCTTGTCTTCAAGAAACTTCCAATCAAATAGCTTTATATGGATGCCATGTGCCCACTAAATTATTTAAAGGAAACACTTGATTCCTATTATTACCTGCAGAGAATTCAGCGACAATGATGAGTCATTGTGAGCAAGGCAGAATGTGGTAGTGACCGTGCAAGGATTCAGGGAAATTTCTTTAAGAAAATCTGAAGAGACACAGGCCATTTTCAGTTGAGGGGATAATTGGGAAATCAGGAAAGGCTTCATAAGGATATGGCGGCTTAGTTCAGTCTTGAACAAAGGAAAAGATTTTCACCAGGTAAGAAAAAAGGAAAGAGGACATTCTAAGCATCTAGTTGGCATATACAAATACATTGAGATAGGAGATAGCAGAAGAGAATCAGGAAATAACTCCTAATCCATTTTGTCTAGAATATAGATGTAGTAAGAGAGAATAACATGAAATGAAGCTGGCAAAGAAGTTGGAGCAAGATTGTGGAAATCCTTCATTGTCAGGCTAGCTATTTATATTTGACCCACTGGGCAATAGGGAGCCAGTGAAGGTTTTAGAGCAGGGGAGTGACATCACCGAAGTTGCATATTAAAAATATTATTTTGTCAGATATGTGAAGGAAAGATTAGAGAGAAGAGACACGAAGTAAGAGAGTACGGTAGGGTGGCTGTTTCATTAGGCCAGGTGAAACGTTGAGTCTGAATGTGGAGGGAGGGGTGTGTAAGTAGACAATAGGGGACTGGTATGAGAGAGATGGGGAACAAGATGAAGCAACTTATTAGACATAGGTGGTGAGGGAGAGGGAAGGCAATAATGACTCAAAGACGACATCTTGGTTGACTGAGAGATGAGCAATACTATCAAAAGAAATACTGAAGTTTGGAGGATGGGAAATGGGTAAGGTCATTGATTTAGAGCTTGGATGACTCATGGAGACCTATGTTTTCATTTTACAGATGAAGAAACTGAGGTCAAGAGGGATTAAGTAATTAAGGTTACATTCAAAAGTAAGTGGTGGAGTCAGGATTTGAACCCATGTCCTCTTGATCCAAATCTAGTGCTCTTCCCACTGTTCTACCCTGCCACATGATTAATTTAGTATTGAGTTTGAGATGCCAGTGGAGCACCAAGGTAGAGGTGTCCAGTAGGCAGTTGTGAATATGGGACTGAAGTCCAGCAGGAGAGATCATGGATGGATGTATGGATAGAGAATCATCTACACTGAGAAGATAATTGAAATCATGGGAGTAGATAAGTCTGCCTACATCTGGCACACGGAGAGATGATAAAAGCTACAATGAATGTAAAGCTTTAAGGTTTGCAAAGTGATTCACTTATATTATCTCCTTGAAATAAAAGAGGGCTTCTGCAGAATTTTACAAGTAACGATATTAAAAGTCAGCAAACATAGTTTAATGAGCAGTTAAAAGAGAATTGGATGACATGAGCCAATAGACAAGATAAAAAACACAAGAGAGCCAAGTCATGAAAGCCAGTGGTGGGAAGACCCCAAATGAGAGAACAGTCAACAACATCAAATGTTATAGAAACATCCCGGATCATTTACCCAAGTAGCAAGCATTGGAAGTGGTGGGATTTGAACTCACAACCTCTAACTCCAGAGTTGGTGTTCCTTGCATTGTACCACCCTGACCAGGGTGAAAACAGGAAGAACAGGGTGGGGAAGGGACTTTGCTGGAGGAGTTCTGTATTTTGGCTATGAAATTTCTGGGACTTTTCCTTTCAGTATTTCATTCAGGAAGTGATCCATAAATTCTTTCTACCCTTACTTTGCCCTCAGGTTCCTGTAGAGCTGGGCAGTTTTCATTTAAAAACTCTTGCAATATAATGTCCCTACTTTTCTTTTAAAAATAAATAAATAAGTAAAAATTTTAAAAATGTTTTTTGAGGGATTCTGATGATTTAAAAATTATTTTTCCTTGACTTGTTTCCTGGGTATGCTGTTTTCTCTATCTATCTATTTTCTCCCTAATTTCAGTCTTTTGATTCATGTTGTTCATGTCTCTTCTCTCCAAAAGTATATTAAGGGTAGAGCCTGGCCCTGGCTGAAAATCTCAATCCTGATAGAGAGATAAGTAAATCAAAACACCAGTCATCACAAAAAAAATGATTGAAAATTTAACCTCATTACAACTTTAAGACTCAGAAGAAAAAACAATGAATTTTCCCAAAGGACTACGTAAAAACCTAGAATAAATGAAGCTAGAATTATTTTGAAAAAAAAAAAAAAGGAATAAAACTCTGAAAGAGAATTGGAAAAAGAATAAGTAGCTAAGAAGAGAACATGATAAACTTTACCTAAGAAATATATTCCTTGAAAACTGGACTAGACCAAATAGAAATCAATGATTCCATCAGAGAGCAATAAATATCACAACAGAACTTTTCAGCCCTTCTCCTTCCACCTCAAACTGAAGGTTCATAGTGCTGGATCTGTAGGGCCTGCCCTGGTGTCTCAGGATGGAGTGATAGGGACGAGGGTACCTTTGCGCCTGGACCGTCCCAGTTCGAGGGATGCGCCATTGCCATACCATTTTGCTGTGATTGTGGACTTCTCTCTGGAGCTTCCTCCACTCTTTCAGCCTCTTGCCACAAAGCCTTGCATGCTCGGTGTAGGCACTGGCACCATTTTTTCTCAGAGGGGTCTTTTCTTATGCTTCTCGTTGACTTTTGGTGAAGTTTTGGGGTGGAAGAAATCACTTTCAGGACTTTCTCATCGGACTTCATGATCATAATTCTTGTTTTTCTCAAGCTCACCCATTTTAGTAGTTAACTTTACCAAGTCACGGCCTCAACTTATCCTCCAATTTATCCTCAATTAATTTATCCTCAAATTATTTATGGATCTTTTCTTGCCATTGATATTCTATAGCTATTAGAGGTTTAGAATTTGTCTTACAATTTTCTATTAATCACTGATTAACCAACAAGAACTTATTAAGCATCTTCGGTATGCCAGGTACTGTCCTAGCCTTTACAAAGACAGAAATGAAATAGGCCCTGTCTTCAGAGCTTACATTTCATCACTGTACATTATATTCCTCATAGCACAAAGTTTATATTCTGTAAGGATATAATGTATCCCTCAATGCCTACAGCATAGGGACATAGTAATGTCTTTTGAATTGAATTAGTCATTCATTAAATGCCAAGTTGTCACATTTCCAGTATTATTCTACACAGATCAGAAAGCATGAGTTTTGATGAGTGAATCAGAGAATACTTTGATGAATCATCTTTAACAAATTCTTATTCATGGAGTTTGGGACCAGAAATGCCCATGTTTGGGCTGCCCATCAGTGTTACCATGCTCCTGTCACCAATAAAAACATAATCGGTTTGGGGGATGCTGGAGGTATGTGGCATGTGATTTCCACAGATGGGAAAGAGCATTAGCCTCAGGAGAAGAGATTCCAAAAGAGTTCTCCTTCTGCTGGTAATAGCCATCATTCCCAGACCTTGTCTGGATGGAGGAAACAACGCTTAGGTGCAAGAGCAGTTGAAGGTCTGTGCATGATGGACTGATTATGTGGAAATTTTTCTGCAGCGTAATGAGGCAGAAGAAGAGTAAAGTTGGGCTAACATGCTTAGAACTTTGCATAAAATTCAACACTGGACTTTGGGAGAGAGAATGTACTTGTATTGTAAATCTTTTTTGAGCTTCTGACATGATTTGCTCAGTCCCAAGCACCAGTGCAGGCTTTCACAATGGACTAGATCTTACAGAAAGTGAAAGTGCTTCAAAGCGGAGCTTGATTGTTAAAGTACAGGCATTTTAGCAGCTCAGTGAGCTTTAACTGAATAATAAAACTGGGCTTTCATTTCAGCTGCGCCATATTGATATGGATGAAGTCCATGATAACCTTATTGAAAGTCAGCACTGATGTTTATAAAGGGAACAGTGCAATCTCTAAGAGGATACACAAAGTTTCTACAGACATCATGCCTTAAAAAGAATTTTAAGCTAGCATTGACTCACTTGGTGCTGTTGAAAACAAATTATTTTTAACATTTAATATTTTGTTCAGCCTTTGCTGTAAGTATGGGGGTATATCTAATAGCCTGTATTTTGTGTGGGTTCCACATGTCTCTGAAAGTCCTTGTGACGTTGACAGGATGTTAAATCTGGAAGTATTTTCCACGTACGAAGCTTATTTTTACTTCTCAGTCCAATCCTGTTCAGAAAATTGTTAACATTATCCTAACATCATTCTCCTCACCCGCTATCGTATCGTGAGGGGGAGGAGGAGCTGTTTAATAAAAAATTGTATTCTAAGTGCCTCCAGATACAGCTTTTACAACTGAAAGTGATAGAGCAGTTTGTTATTAATTTTAAATTTGCTCAATATGTTAAGTTCTATCTAAGACATCGTAATAAAAATACAAGTAATTGAAACAAGCTTGATTTAACAGAAGCCTGAGTGCTATAGTCATCTAGTATTCTGCCTTATCTAATTCATCAACTAGCCAACCAGTGGGTCTTTATGGAGAACCTCCTACATAACCTAACATTTTGGGAGGTCAGTAGGATCATAAGGGAGTATGCAGAGTCTAGAATAAAGATACTTTGTAATCCGGCTGTGAACTTAAACCCTGCACACGTATTCAGAGCTAGAATGGATCTTAAGGGCCATTTTATACATGGGGAAACTGAGGCCCAGATAGGTTAAATGCCCTGTCCAAGGATACAAAAGTAGGGACCAGTCAGAATATTTGTATGTAGAATTCAGCCTTTTCCACTGTGCCCCATTTTCACCTCTGGTTCAGAGCCAAATATGAAAAAAGAAGACAGTATGGAAGAAAATACTCACTTGTGGGATATGGGCAATCAGGGTATGACAGTAATGATTTAGTCATATCCAAGAAGCATTTGTTAAGTGACTCTGGTGTGCAACCCACTGTGTTATGTGCTGGGGATGAAAGAACAAAATGAAAAACATGTCCTGTCCTCAATGAGCTTATATTCTATTGAATAATAATTGGTAACATTTATAGAGTGACTTGTGACCTGGAAAGTGCTTTATATGTATATTATGCCAACCAGTCAATCAAGAAGCACCTTTTAATAAAAATAGCTAGCATTTGTAAAGGGAGTTTCAATGTCTCAGTTAAACTGAGACTTCTTCTACTCCTTTGTGACTCCATTCACTATTCCTATGACTTATCAGACCAAAATACCCATCTCCAGGCTACCACCCCTCTATATATGTTGTCTCCCTCAGTTAGAATGCAATAATTATGAAAATGATGATAATTATGATGATAATGATAGCTATATAATAGCATTTAAGGCTTACAAAGGTGTTTTGTATTCTATCCTATTTGAGCCTCACAAAACCCTGGGAGGTAGGTGCTATTAGTATCTCTGTTTTATATATGAGAAAACCGAGGCAGACAAAGGTTAAGTAACTTGCTTGGTCACTAGTAAGCATCTGAGGAGGTATTTGAATTCAGGTCTTCCTAATTCCAGGGTCAGCTCGCTATTCACTAAGCCACCTAATTGTCTGAACTCTTGACTACACGGACACTAGTGAGTTTTGTATTTGTATTTTAGCTTATCATAGTTCTTCATGCATACTTATTGTTATTGTTGTTTGTCCTTCATTTTTGAAGAGGGCCAATAAATGACATCACAAAGTGATGTCTTGACTTATGCAAGAATTAAGTGAATAGTAAGTGGTTAATAAATGCTTTGCATTCATCCATTCATTCTTTTTTGTTATTAATTTATGAAATAAAACAAGCATTTCCATAAGATAGTAGAAAAATGATGATTGTACATGAAACTGCAAATTTATTACGTGCAACTTGCTATTCCTTTTAAATATGTAATAAAGTTATATGTTTCTTTTGTTCCCCTTTTTTCTGCCCCACCCCACCCTAGAGATGTCTATCATTAGATACAAATATGTGTATATGTGTGTATACATACATACGTATAAAGTCATTCTCTGCATACTTCTGTTTATCAGTTTTTTTTAATTATTGTATATAATATTTTTCTTGGCATAAAATCAACAGCAAATAAACAATATATAATAACATTATGGCACCACCTATCAAAGCATCTGTCAGTGGCAGCATGTCTGCTCCTCTCTAGACTCCAGGAGTCATTATCTTACCCTGAAACCTGCTCCTTTTCTCAAGTTTCTTATTACTGTTGAGGGGACCACCATCTTTCTAGTCACCCAGGCTTACAAATTCAGTGTTATCCTTTATTCCTCACTTTTTAAGAAAATGATGATGAGGATGACGATGCCAGTAATGAAAATGGAGAAATTGGAAAAGGATTTCATACAGTGATTTCCACGCAGTTCAAAAAGACTTCCATAGGCATGAGAAACTTGAAGTAATGTTTATGTGGTTTGAATGGAAGGATGTTTGTTTTGTTTTATGGAGTTCAATTCTGCATACATAGATGCTTCCCAGGTGTAGACATCCTGCCCTAATCTCTCACCAGAATCTCAGCCACACATTTCTTAAGATCCTGCTGGACTTTTTTTCTTAGATGTTCCGTTGATTCTTCCAACTCAACATAAGTGATTTTCCTCTCCCTTAAACCTGTGCCTCCTTCAAGCTTGCTTATGGCCATTCAGGATGCTACGACTGTCATGCTTGGCTTCTCCCATGGGCCATCACAAGTCCCTCACTGTCTGGCCAGGACTGGATCTCAATGCCCATTTGAACAGAAATGTTCATTTCTAAAAATAACTTAGATGGATCCTGAAGCACCAGTCTATTGCTTGCAACCTTTCCTAATCCCTGAGCAAGTCCCTTAACTTTTCTTTGCCTCAATTTCCTTAAGTGTAAACTAGGGATAATAACATCTATCTCCCAAGGTTTTGTGAAGACCAAAGGAGATTATAATTGTAAAGTGATTAGCACAGTGCCTGGCACACAGTAAGCATTAGATAAATGTTGTTGTTGATAAATATGAGGCAGGTTTAGAACCAAAGTCCTCTGACTTTGGAGCCAAAGAAGAACGTTTCATTAAGGAGAAGCAGATGCCCTTTGCCAGGAGTGGATGTTGCTGACTCCCGCTGTGTAGCCCTAACAACTCACATTTTATTTTTGTTGTTATTGCTGTTTTTCGCTAACATTTCTATAGCTCTTTGAAGTCTACGACGCACTTAACACGCATTGTTTCCTTGTCACCTCATGACCACCCTTTTTGGTCCCATTAAATCATGAGCTCTTTGAGAGCAAGGACCATCTTTTGCCTTTCTTTGCATCCCAAAGCACTTAACACTGTGCTTAGCACACAGTAGGCACTTAATAAATGCTTACTGTCTGACTGATGGACTGATAGATTCTACTGGTATTCTTCTTCCCATCTTACAGATGATGAAACCAGGACTTAGGTAGGTTAGGTGACTTGCCCAGGATTACACAGCTTCTGAATATCAGAGGTGGGATTTGAACCCAGATCTTCTAAATCTAGTGCTGTAAGCTCAGGCTTATAGCTAAAGTTGAGAGTTTCCACCACAAATGAGGGGGGAATTGACAATTCTGTGTTTAAGAGCAGTTTCGGAAATCCAGTCTGGCTCCTTTTACAAGAGGATACAAGGCAGACTTTGAAAACAAATACAAGAGATCACCTCGTTTCCAGTATGAAACCTCCTAAGATGCTGAAAGAATAACAGGAATCAAACAGATGCTTGGAATATTAGTGTCACATGTGGTTTAAAAGCTACTCCAGCGCCTCAGCAGCAAAGATGCTGGCAACTGGAGGGAGGAAAGCTGTTTCAAACTGCCCATAAAACAAGTGTAGCTGTGAATGGCACAGAACTTTTTTTTTTTTTTTTGGCTCTATTGAGGAAAGCTTGCAATTAAGCCATGCTGGAACTGTATTTCTCTTCTTTAGATGTAAGCTTGATGCCATTATAGGATTACATGTGTGTTATGAAACAGAAATCTGAGAATGGTTGGTGAGGGGGGACCCACACCTCCATAGGCGGGGATCTCATTTCTCTTGGCCCTCATCTCCCTTTGTAGCTAATCATTGTAGAAGAGGCCAGGGATAAAGGCTACTTGTTCTCCAAAATCCATTACTATCTGTCATTTCTCTTTCACTTCTGCATGACGTCAACACTGATTCCCTGGGCAAAATGGTACCACTATATAAATGCATAATTTTTTTCCCATGATGTTGTTTTCCATTTATTAAATGTCTGAACTCTGGGTACAATGGATCCCTTTTTTGCATCCCTGGTTGTATAAGGGACGGCATTCCCAACCCTCCTCCCCAGAGCCCCACATGGGCTGGCCTGGTCTTTCACGACCTGATGTGTTCTATATACTGCTTTTTCAGGAATCACACTTGCCCCCAGAATACATGAGAATCTAGGCATTTTGCCATATTCATTTCTTTCTTTCTTTTTTTTAAAAGATTTTTTTTTAAAGTAAAATGAGCATCGTTATCCCATGTTTCCCTCAATTTTTTATGGTCTGGAGCAAAGTGATAGTGTCTCTTCACACCATCTGGGACTCACCATTTTTTTTCTACTCCTTTCCTCTTGGGCTAACACCCTCTGTTTCCATACTCCGGGCTCCCACGCCTGCAGAATGCAGATGAGCTGAGTCCCAGAAAGAGAGCCTCCCACTGGTTAGGCCATCATGCGGGTAGAAGAACATGCTGGAAGCAATAAAGGAGGCTTATAAAGGCCTTCCTTTACTAACTCCTGCAGCTGTGCTTATGGTGCCAAGCAGGAGAAAATTTTCACCTTTTGATAGGGACATAAAAAGAAACAGGGGGAATGGCAAGAGACATTTTCCGTGTTTAAATTTCCACTATTCACCATGACAAAATGCATATGATCTACTCCACATGCAATCCACTCCACATGCAATCCACGCTTAAAATGGTGCCTTTCTGAAATTCCTTGACAATAATAACAGTACCTCTGCGCTAAGCGGCTCAGCTTGAACATTGGAAGCAAAAAATGCAGAGGAAATGATAGGATTTGGTGGTGGTGTTTTGTTTTGTTTTGTTTTGAAGCTCAATAAATGTTCATTTCATGGCCTAACACAATTTCCTGCCTGCATCCTTCAGGTGTTACTTAAGAGCAGATGAGATATAATATATAATTTGGCATTTGAGGAACAAGGGAGGAATCAAAGTTCATTTTTGACATGTAAAATAATAATCACAAGTTTGAAAATATGTCCTAATATATGTTAGTATCATTTAAAATATGCTTTTTGATCTTCCTAGATAGTATTTTTAGTGTTGATGGAGCCATTGATTTGAGGCTGCAAGCAGGGGTCTTTTGTCACCTACGAGTACAAAACTGCCTTATTTCTACTCAGTGCTCAAAGGGCAGCCAAGCAAGAATATGTAACTGACTCCAAATAGTAACACTGACTAAGTACCTGAATGGGCAGCTAGGTGGTATAGTGGATAGACTACCAGGCCTGGAATCAGGGAGACCTGAGTTCAAATCTGTCCTTAGACACTTTCAAGTTGTGTGATCTGGGCAAGTCAGCTTAGCTTTGTTTGCCTTAATTTGTTCATCTGTAAAATGAGCTGTGGAAGGAAATGGCAAAGTACTCAAGGATCTTTGCCAAGAAACTCCAAATGGGGTCAGGGAGAGTCAGACGTGATTGAAACAACTGAATAACAAGTATCTGAATCGCTCAGTATTGCCCTTTTACCCCATTCTGTTTATAGCCATAAAATCATGAATTCAGAGCTAGAAAAGACCTTAGAAGTCCTCTAGTCTGAGCCCTTCATAGCTGAGGATTCTGAGGCCCAGATAAACGAAGAGACTCACCAGGTGAGATTTGGACCTAGGTCCTCTGACTTTTTCTTTTAGGCCACACTGGTTATCTTCTAATTCTATCCTCAAAATCAATTCATCTTTTCTGTGTGAATGACAGTTATCATCAATGTTGACTCACATTTTTTGCTGTAGGACCATGCAGCAGCCCTAAGAAGTATGTAGTGCAGATATAATTATACCCATTTCACAGAAAAAAAACTAAGACTGAACATTTAAGTGACTTATATCACACAGTAAGTGTCTGAGGATGTTCAAACCCAAGTCTACTGACTTAAAGTCCAGGGCTCCGCACACTGTACAAGACTTCATACACACACACACAAACACACACACACAAAAACAAACACACACGTATATATATATATATATATATATATATATATATGTGTGTGTGTGTGTGTATATATATGTATATATGTACACACATATATACATACATATATATGTATAAATATATATATCTTTTTTTTTTTAAGCAATGCTTCTCTAGGTGATCCCCATATATAGCAGTTTAGATCTTTCCCCATAGCTATTTAGTATTATTGTTAGTGTGAAAAATCTTGGACAGGGTTGTTTGTATATTTACTAACACATAGAACCCATGAGTTCATCAGCATGGGAAACTCCCTCCTTTGAAGTGCACCACAACCTGTCTATGATGTATCAAATAAATCCTGCTGGATTTAGTAAATTATTTCCAGAGAATGACTTGAAAAATACATAGAAGTTAAATGATTTACCAAGGTTCCTTGACTAGTTAAGTGTCAGAAGCTGGGTGGGGACACAACTTTTCTTGACTTGCAAGCCAGCAGTCTAATAGAATAAGTGTTTTTTGAGCATCTACTCTATACCAAGTCGCAGCAATACAAAGACAAGACAAAGAACTGCCCCTGTCCTCCAGGGACTTATGTTCTACTGGGAGAATACAACATGTAAATAGATAAGTGTACAGGTAATAATTGGAGGAGGAGGAAGATGAAGAAAAGGAGGAGAAAAAGGAGGAGGAGGAAAAATAAGGAAGAGGAGGAGGAAGATAATGAAGAGAGAACAGTCAAGTAAGGCTTCCTTTTTTTCTTGTTGTTCATCCTCAGTTCTCAAAGGGGATCATTGACATCTGGAGGGTGAAGTCATGACTTGCAAGTGAATTGGATTTAAGTGAGGTAGAGGTGTGGGAAGTCATCAGCCTCACTCTGTCTTCTGAGTCATCTGAGTCCAGTGACAGGAGGTGACAAGCTCAAAGAGAAAGGGAATATTTAACCTCGAAAACCTCAAATTGACATTATCTATGTTATGTTGTATTTTTAATTTATTTTGTTGAACATTTCTCAGTTACATTTTAATCTGGTTCAGGCAGCCCTCCAGAGTTTTGCCAGCTCCTGCTGCCCGTGAGACATGAGTGATTGGGCTGTAAGACATAACTCCACTGTAGAACATCACACGCAAGCTGAACCTTGAAGGAAGGCAGGACTTTTAAACTGCAGAGTGAGGGACAGAGTACCTTCTAGGCATGAGGACTGGCTTGTACAAAGTCACAGAAAACGGAGATGGGGTGTTAAGTTCAGTGGCAAATTAGCCACTCTGGCTGCAACATCGAGGAAGAGGAGTTTTGTGCAATAAACCAGGAGAAGTGAGCTTAAAAAATACCAAATGGCCCCAACTTCTTTAGAGTGTGCTTGGATGGCTGTCACCTACAAAGTTCTGTGGTTGTGAAGAAGAAAGGTCTTCGATGGGAGCCCTTCCATTTCTGAATCAGTTTGGAATCACTTTGCCATCTATTTCATCTTTAATTTTAAGACTTTTGTACTGACGAAGGACAAAACAGATCCGTGCTAAACAAATGAGTAAACACTGCTGTCAATCTGGTAGTTACTGTTTGTAAGACTCAGGCACATCTCTTTCTAATAGAAGTCTACTCTTTTCCTACCCAAACCTAAATGATGGTCTGTAGGCCATTCAGATTTTTGTTAAATATGTGAGCAGTATTGCTCCATTGCTCCTCCCACCCCACCCCAGGTATTCCTTTCTGATTCTTCAAACTCTTCCACCAAACCTCACCCTGGAACGTCCCTCTCCCCTTGGGGTCTCCTTCTTCCATTGGTGATTTCCTCCACTTTGAGGAAAGACCCCATGGCTGGCCAGCCTTCCTTCTTCTCCTGGCTCTGCTTCTGACTCTGGTGCCCCCTTCCTCCAACCCAGCACTTTGCAGCTCCTTTTTAGCTGATATCTTCAGCCATTAGAATGTAAGGTCCTTGAGAGAAGGAACTGTCATTTTGCTTGAATAATATCCCCAGCACTAAGCATAAGTACCTAATTCTAATCTACTAAATGAAACCCCCCTCCCCACCCCAACCCCCCAGTTTCCATGTTCTAAGGAGTATTTGCTCTGACTTGGGAGGTTGTCACTGCTACAATACCATAGGAAAAAGCACTTCAGATGAATTGCCTTTTACCCATAGGTCAGGATTCACTTGTTCTGGTCTGGCCTCTTAAAGCAATCTGCTTTTATTTCTCAGCGAGGCTGCCCTTTTGCTTTAGTTCCTTTGATCTGATGATCAGCTCTCAGTCCTGCCGTCTCCTAAATCTTTCAGCAAAGGACGATGTCATTGTGGCAAGAGCTGGGAGATGGACATACATTCTAGAAGAAGAGAGATTTCTGATCAGTGAATAGCTATGTCTCTGGATTATGAAAAAAGGTTTAAAATAGTGATTTATCATAGGACCATGAGAGGGTCCTTATACACCCTTCTTGTGGTTTATAGATTTGGAGCTGGAGCGGAGCCAAGATGGCGGAGTGAAAGCAGTGACTTGCTAGAGCTCTCCCCCCAAACCCCTCCAAATACCTGTAAAAATGGCTCTAAACAAATTCTAAAGCAGCAGAACCCACAAGAAAACAGAGTAAAACAAATTTCCAGCCCAAGACAACCTGGATGGCTGATTGGAAAGGTGTATTGTGCCGGGCTGGGAAAGGAGCACAGTTCGGCGTGGGAGCGCAGGCCACAGCGACCCTGGAGCAGGCCTCAGAGGACTGAATCGCGGGCAGCTGTGGCGGTTTCCAGACTTTTCAACCCACGAATGCCAAAGACAACTTAGAAGGTCAGTGGGAAAAGTCTGTGACTGCAGTGAGAGAAGAAGCTAGGTCTCAGCCACCCCGAGGGCAGCGGCTGGCTTTTGAGCTTCCAGCCCACAGACTGAGGGGGAACCCAGTGGCTGATCAGAAGGGGATTGCAAGGATCTCTTTTCCAGTGCTGAAGCAGGAATCTCTTGCTTTACCGGTGCTTGGATCTGGGTCACAGTTCTGAGGGCCGGTCCTGGGGTGAGGAGGAACGCTGGCGTGGTGGAGCTTGTCGTGGCTGTGGAGAGGAAACACCTCGCCCCTTATCATAGCACCTTGGAAGAACTGACACTTTTCAGGTCCCTAGAAGTATCTCGGAAAACAGCTGTACAAACCCCCTAAGCTTGGGACGGTACATTCTCCACATTGGAAACAGACTCTTACCTTGACAAAGAGTTTAAACCTCAAATAATTGGTTGGGATCATGAGCAAGCAGTGCAAAAAGAGTCAGACTATATTATCTTACTTTGGTGACAAAGAAGATCAAAACATACAACCAGAAGAAGAAAACAAAGTCAAAGCTCCTACATCCAAAACTTCCAAGAAAAATATGTATCAGTCCCAGGCCTTGGAAGAGCTCAAAAGGGATTTTGAGAAGCAAGTAAGAGAAATAGAGGAAAAACTGGGAAGAGAAATGAGAGTGATGCAAGAAAATCATGAAAAGCAAGTTAACAGCTTGCTAAAGGAGACCCAAAAAAACACTGAAGAAAATAACACCTTAAAAAATAGCCTAACCCAAATGGCAAAAGAGGTCCAAAAAGCCAATGAGGAGAAGAATGCCCTAAAAAGCAAAATTAACCAAATGGAAAAGGAAGTCCACAAGATTACTAAGAAAATACTTCCTTAAAAATTAGAATAGAGCAATTGGAAGCTAGTGACTTTATGAGAAATCAAGACACTGTAAAACAAATCCAAAAGAATGAAAAATTAGAAAATAATGTGAAATATCTCATTGGAAAAACAACTGACCTGGAAAATAGATCCAGGAGAGAGAATTTAAAAAATATTGGACTATCTGAAAACCATGATCAAAAAAAGAGCCTAGACATCATCTTTCAAGAAATGATCCAGGAAAGCTGCTCTGATATTTTAGAACCAGAGGGCAAAATAGAAATTGAAAGAATCCACCGATCACCGCCTGAAAGAGATCCCCAATGAAAAACTCCTAGGAATATTGTAGCCAAATTCCAGAGTTCCTAGGTCAAGGAGAAAATATTACAAGCAGCCAGAAAGAAACAATTCAAGTATTGTGGAAACACAATCAGGATAACACAAGATTTAGCTGCTTCTACATTAAGGGACCGCAGGGCATGGAATATAATATTCTGGAGGGCAAAGGAGATAGGATTACAACCAAGAATCACCTACCCAGCAAAACTGAGTATAATCCTTCAGGGGAAAAAATGGTCATTAACTGAAATAGAAGACTTTCAAGCATTCTTGATGAAAAGACCAGAGCTGAATAGAAAATTTGACTTTCCAATACAAGACTCAAGTGGAACCTGAAGAGGTAAATAGGAGAGAGAAATCATAAGAGACTTATTAAGGTTGAACTGTTTACATTCCTGCATGGAAAGATGATATTTGTAACTCATGAGACCTTTGTCAGTATTAGGGTACTTGGAGGGAAAAAATTATATGTATGTATGTATGTATATAGATAGATAGATGGATAGATACATAGATACGTAGAAGGCACAGGGTGAGTTGAAGATGAAGGGGTCATATATGGAGAATAAAATTAAGGGGTGAGAGAGAATTATACAAGGAGAAGGAGAAAGGAAAAGGTAGAACGGGGTAAATTATCTCACAGAAAAAAAAATAACAGAAAAGAAAAGTCTCTTACAGTGGAGGGGAACTGGGGAAAGTGAGAGGAAATGAGTGAATTTTATTCTCATAGGATTTGACTTAAGGAGGGAATAACATACACACTCAATTAGGTATGGAAATCTGTCTTACCCTACAGGAAAATAGGAGGGGACAGGGACTAGAGAGGAGGGCAGATTGGGAAAGGGGGTAATCAGAAGCAAATACTTCTGAGGAGGGACAGGGTCAAAAGAAAGAATAGAATAAATGGGGGGGGGCAGGATAGGATTAAGGGAAATAGAGTTAGCTTTTCACAGCATGTCTACTATGGAAGTGTTTTGCATAACTGCACTAGTATAGCCTATATTGAGTTATTTGCCTTTTCAATGAGGGTGGGTAGGGAGGGAGGAAGAGAAAAAATTTGGAACCCAAAGTTTAAAAAAACACGTTTAAAAAAAATATTTTCACATGCAACTGGGAAATAAGAAATACAGGAAAAGGGGTATAGAAATCTATCCTGCCCTACCGGGAAATAGAAGGGGAAGGGGGAGAGAGATAGCAGGGAAAGCAGACTAGGGGAAGGGGTATTCAGAATGCACGCCATCTTGGGGTGGGGGGGTTGAGATGGGGTAAAAATTTGGAACTCAAAATCTTGTGGAAGTAAATGTTGAAAACTAAAAATAAAAAAAATTAAAGTATATATATATATATATATATAAAAGATTTGGAGCTGGAAGGGATCTCTGGGAGAATCTAGTCCAGCCCCCTCATTTTATAGATGAGGACCCTGGGCTGAGAAAGGGAAAGTGACCTGCCCAAGATCCCACAGTTATCAAGTGACAGAACCATTACATCAATGCGTGTCCTGTAACACCAGGTCTACCAGTAGGAAGGATTAATTTTATCCACTTCTCAGGTGAATGTTATTGGTATTTAGCATTTTTGTTTATTTGTTTCTTGTTTTGGGGGGCAGGGAGTTGGTCAAATTTTTTTGGTATTGACCTCGATCTCACCTGGACTATTGCCATAGTTCCCAATGGGTTTCCCTGATGCCATCTTCTTTCCCCTTCAGTCCTTCCTCTACTTAGCCATCACCTGGATCATCCTCAAGCAACAGGCTTGACTTTGTTACTGTCCTGAACTAGAGTCTCCAGTGGCTCCCAATTACCTCTAGGCTAAAATTCACATTCCTCAGTTCTGCATTTAGAGACTTTTACAATTTGATTTCAGCCTGTCTTGTGCTCTTAAGGGCATTCTTCTAATTTGTTGTTCCCCTTTCCAAACATTTTGTCTTCTGCTTTTGCCTTCTGCCCATTTCAGAAATGCTCTCCCACCTCCCCTCTGTGTTACTGAATTCCTAGTTTCCTTCAAGGGTCATATGTTTTCAAATGCCACCTCCCATTCAAAATCCTGACCCTCCCCGGTGTAATTGTGTTCTCCTCCTCATCCCCATCCACCACTTTTTTGTTTTTGTTCTGTGTTGGGGTTTTCCATCTTAGAATGGAAGCTCCTTCAGTTCATAAGCTGGTATTCCTTAGAACCCAGCACAGTTCCTGGCTATGTGCCAGAAATCCTCCCTTTTTGTTCAGTTGTTTCAATTGTGTCTGACTCTTCATGACCCTTTTTGGGGTTTTCCTCACAAAGATACTGGAGTGGTTTGCCATTTCCTTCTCCAGCTCATTTTATAGATGAGGAAACTGAGGTAAACACGGTTAAGTGACTTGCTCAAGGTCACACAGCTACTAAGTGTCTGAAAATGGATTTGAACTCAGGTCTTCCCGATTCTTTCCCAGTGCTCTATGCACTGTACCACCAAATGTCCAACCAGAAATCCTTATCAAATACTGAGGTTTTAGGTTCGTTTTATATTTAATTCTCTATGCACTGCCTGATACAAAGTAGGTTCATTAATGAATGAAGGAATGAAGGAATTTTATCAGTGTGTGAACTTCATGGTATGAAACCTCCCTTCACAGATGCAGCTCATTTTTAACTGATGGTTTTTGGGGAGGGGAGGGACACTGAGAGGCTTGGTGACTTACCTAGAGTTGAATAGCTAGCTAGTCTGTGAGAGAGGTAGGACAGTGAAGATCCTTCCTTCCTACTTTCTCTTTTTCTTTCTTTCCCTCTCTTTCTGTCTTCTCTCCTTTTTCTCTCTCTCTTTCTCTTTTCCTGCATTCTTCTTTTCTTTTTCTTTCTTTCTCTTTTTTTCTCTCTCCTCCTCCTCCTCCTTCTTCTTCTTCTTCTTTTTCGTCCTCTTCTTTTCTCTCTCTCTCTCTCTCTCTCTCTCTCTCTCTCTCTCTTTGGGTGAGGCAATTGGAGTTAAGTGACTTACCCAGAGTCACACAGTTAGTGAGTGTTATGTGTCTGAGGCCAGATTTGAACTCAGGTCCTCCTGATTCCAGGACTGGTGCTCCATCCACTGCACTACCAGCTGCCCCTTCTTTCTTTCTTTCTTTCTTTCTCTTTCTTTTTCTCTTCTTCCTTCTTTCTCCTTCATTCCCTTCTTCCTTCTTTCCTTCCTTCTTTTTCTTATATTAGTTATGCCTGGCACAGTGCCTGAAATATGGTAGGTGCTTAATAAATGCTGTTTCATCCTAGGTTTTATTGATTCTTCTCACATATAAGTACGGAAATTGATGTTTGGGATATTTCTAACTTTAAATCCCCTTAATTAAATACTTTTCTTCAATCCAGTACCTGTGAAAGTAGTTTAATGTGCATTCATAAATAAATTTTCGCAGGACATGTATGAACTGGATCTTTCTCTTTTTCTTTTTTAAGAGATAAACTTACTGAAAGTAAATTTCAAATGAAGTTTCTCTTGATGGCAGAGAAACTTCAGTTCCATTTTGAATGATTATAAAATTTTGCTTTGGGTTCAAATGACGTCCGTTGTTTATTTCCATTGTATGAAAAGAATGATTACATGGTCCTTATCTCAAGTTCTGTTTTCATTTTGCCAAGATGACATTCTGAGGAAAGAGTGGTGGGGAAATAAAGGAAGAAGTAGAAAATTAAACATTTGCTGTTGGTGCTTTCCATTAATTTCATTATGCTGTTGTTAGATTTTTCAAAATTGCAAAGGGGGTGGGGCACGGTGCATCCATGCCCGGGGGCACTCTGCCTTCCTCATGCGTAGTGCTGAATGCAGTTGGGCTAGCATTGATAACATTCTGTCCATGCCATTTCTTATGACCTCACCTAGTAGAGCTAGGTTGTAAATATGTTGATAGCCTCATGAATGGAGACTCAGGGGGGCCTGGCACCATAAGAGAGCTTTGGCTTGGGCAATAACAACTTGGTGGTCCAGGATGCACTTGTAGCGGATGGTACTTGTGACAGGAGCAATATCTGAAGACATCCTATGGCAGAACAGGCTAGTTTTCCCTGAACTTTTTTTGAGCTTCAATGCATCATGTCTTGGGCCAATCATGCAGCTTTCTAGTTGGTTAACTACCAAAATAACAAGGATATGATGGGCAAGAGCTCTTCTGTTGGGCTTCTAACTGTCAACCAGCAGCATAACCAACAAGGGAATAGAAAGGCATCTCTCAACTAAATCAAGTGTATCTGGAGTCAGCATCCCTTCCTTGATCTGAATGTCCTTCTATTATGGCTAAGGAAACCTCCTTTTGTTAACTATATGATAGACTGTGAGTGTCTGGTTTCATTCCAGTTCTAAACCTGCGGTGTGTGACTGGCCTGGTGAGCCCTCACCTACAACACCACTGAGGCACTGGACCTACTTGTAGGATGTCTGAACAGCACTGTTGGCCTTTTCTGCGTGGTCCAGTCTGGCTTCCGACATCTTGGGGCTAGAGTTGGTTCTCTTACAATCTATAGAAATTGTAGTCTTTTTTTTTTTTTTTTTTTTTGGCAATTGGGGTTAAGTGACTTGCCCAGGGTCACACGGCTAGTAAGTTTCAAGTGTTTGGTCTGAGGCCTGGATTTGAACTCAGGTCCTCCTGACTTCAGGGCCGGTGCTCTATCCACTGTGAAACTGTAGTCTTACACAATGATTTTGTGACATTTGATGCAGGAACTAGAGACCTTGAGCAAAGATGATGAATCAAAGGCATGAGAGATGTTTAGCCTGGACAGGAAAACAGCCAGATTACTTGAGATCTGTCATATGGAAGGGGGAGTGTCCCAGAGGGCAGAACTGGGAACAACCACTGGAGATGGCAAAGAGGTATAAGGAGAAACCTGCTACTTATCAATTAGATTCGTCCCCAAGTGGACCGTGCTGCCTCAGGAAGCATGTTCATTCTAAGTTTTCAGAGGCAGGATTGTCATTTGTCCTCAGTGTTGTAGAAAGAACGACAGGTACAGGTTGGGCTTATGGGCTTCAGGGTCCTTTCCAATCTGCAGATTCTGAAGTCTGGGTCTCCCGTCTGTTCTCTAACTTCCTGGCTTTGTCTGCCTAGTTGGTTTTCCAAGCTATACTGCTTCTTCTGTGTTTACTATCAAGAGCCTTAGCAGGGTTTCCTTATTTCTTAGGGGAGCTTATGTGTGGTATAAGGAAGATCTATATCCTTAACTCTGATGACTTGTGGGAATCTTCATCTCTCCGTAAATAAGATGTTCTCATACCCCTGACCGAAAGAGTAATAGGAGGCTGTGGTGTGCTTCATACTATGTAACTGATGTCTTGGACTCCCTAGCATCAGGAATGTTTCACGGCCCCAAGTGTCCAGGAGAGTCTTATTCCAGCACCAGGTTTTGCCTTCTCTTTCTCCTGGGCTAAACATGGTACTTCTCATGATCCTTTCTTAGATAACTGTGCTTTTATACCTCCTTCCAGACTGTTCCATGCCCAATCCATCTTCTACAGAGCTGCCAAAAGGATATTCTTAAAGCACAGGAATGACCATGTGTTTGCCCTGCTCAGAAAAGACCAATGGCTTCCAGTTCATTCCAGGATAAGATTAAAAAAAAAAAAAAGGATTTCTCTGTTTGACGTGCAAAGAGTTCTTCATAGTCAAGCTCTAAGCTTGTTATTCTAGACCAAAGCTACTTAACCCTTTGTGCCTCATGGTCCCCCATTGGCAGTCTGGGGAAGCTTATGAACTGTTTTTCAGAAGAATGTTTTTAAATGCTTAAAATAAAATATATTGTATTACAAAGGAAACCAGTTCTTTTCAAATACAGGTAACATTTTTTTTTAAGTTTATGGATCCTGTGTTAAGAACAGACAGCTAGGTGGCGCAGTGGATATAGTGCAGGGCCTGGATTCCAGAAGATTCATCTTCGTGAGTTCAAATCTAGCCTCAGACACTTACTAACTGTATGACCCTGGGCAGATCATGTAATCTTCTTTGCCTCAGTTTCCTCATGTATAAAATGAGCTGGAGAAGGAAATGGCAAACCACTCCAACATCTCTGCCAAGAAAACCCCAAAGGAGGTCACTGAGTCAGACCCCATTAAAAATGACTAAACAGCAAGAAAGTTAAGAAGCCCTGTTCTCAACTGATTCCACGTTATTCTCTCGTTATGTGTTCTGTGATTGTGCACATCCTTTCCACCATTCCTGGAAAGCCCCTCTTCCAAACCACCAACTCCTTCCTTCAAGGCTACCTCTTGCTTCAAGCCTTTTCTGTTTCCCCCAGTTGTTAACACTCTTCAAATCCCTTGACAAAATTCACTGGACATCCAATACTCCTTTTTCTTTGCCTCTTGAGAAAGACAGTCAGTCCTCTTAATACTGCAAGGCAATGTGAGCTTCCTGTTCTTTCCAGAATCTAGGCTAATGGCAGGAGTATTTATGGTAAGCATTAAATTAAAAAGCAGTGTGCCATAGTGGTTAGACAGACTGCCTAGGAA
The DNA here is from genome assembly GCF_900497805.2 of Vombatus ursinus. Taxonomy (NCBI): domain Eukaryota; kingdom Metazoa; phylum Chordata; class Mammalia; order Diprotodontia; family Vombatidae; genus Vombatus; species Vombatus ursinus. The sequence continues at coordinate 11,847,330 of NW_020954551.1, read as the reverse complement.
TCAGAATGATCCTACATCAAATCCTGCCCTGGGCAAGATCCTTAACTTCTCAGTTCCCCAGTCAACTTTAAAAGACTGTAAGTTACCAAAAAATTGCCAATCTGGCTTGCTAAATAAAATCATGTTTGGTTTTTTTGGAAAAAAAAAAAAGAAAGAAAGCAAGAGAAAAGAAAAGAAAAAACTCAACCAAGGATTGCCTTGGAGTGGTGTCAGAAATGGTCATTTGAAGTGTCCTGCATTAGTCACTTGCACAACCTGGCTATTTGGAGGTTCTTAACTGATAGAAAGATGGTGATAACTTAAATCTTTATCTGTTGAGAGAAATGGATCATAAAAGACCTTGTCATCTTTGGACAGAGGTCAGCAAATGGCTGTATGCATTTATTCCCACTAGGCGACTGACCATTTCTGGGCTGGCTGAAGCGTGGGCCAACTGAGAGGTGGGCAGAAAGGGGAGGAGCTATGGGGACACAAGTAAATGTGATGAGAGTAGAAGCTGCGAGTGTAGAAAGTTAGAGATCCTGGTAAGTCAGTTCTCTCTGTTTACTTGCAGAACTGAACACTACATTTAAGCCAAGAACAGATTTTGAAAATATTTTTCCATCTCTGTTTTGTCAAATGTGTTTCGTTGGCACATTATGCTGGGGTTGGTTCCTCTAAAGCTTAGCAGCGCCGTCTGTTTGTTCAAGCGGATTTGGCTTTCACAACTCAAACACTAGCCCTGTGCTTTGGAAGAGAAGCCGTCTCTGGAGACAGGCTCGAGCATGGACCCAGTCTCCAAGCAGGTATTATCAAACAGATGAAAGACGGGAGCTTTGGGGGTTTCATTCCCAATTTTTCTTCTGGATGAGACTTCTCCTTAGATGTTTTCTTCCCAGTCCTATTTGAGCAAAAGCTTTATTTTTTTCCCTTTCTAGAATGTTTCCCTTAGGCCTGCCTACTTTGATCAAGAACAGAAAAGGGAAGAAGTCCAGTGTAGCCAGTTGGTTTTCATCCTGTTGCCTAAATGAAGTATTTGAAGACCTTTGTGGCTATTATTATTAAATCATTCAACCTACTAACAGCTAACATTGATTTAATGTTGGCAAAGTACGTTATTGAAAAGCATGCATTTATATAGCGCTTTAAGGTTTGCCAAGAACTTCGCAGATATTATCTCATTTGATGCTGAAGACAGCCCTGGGGGAAGTGTTGTTGTTGTTTCTGCTGCTGAGTCCCGTCTGACTCTTCATGACCCCCCCCCCCCTTTTATGTTTGTTTTTTGATGAGGCAATTGGGGTTAAGTGACTTGCCTAGGATCACACAGCTAGTGTCAAGTGTCTGAGGCTGGATTTGAACTCAGGTCCTCCTGCTCTAGGTCCCGTGCTCTAGCTGTATCTACTGTGCCATCTAGCTGCCCCCAAATATTATTCCCTTTCTTCCTTTTTTTTTTTTTTGTGTGTGTGTTGTTTGATTTGGTGTTTTGAGAGACGATCAGGGTCAAGTGACTTGCCCAGGGTCACATAGCTAGGCGGTGTCTGAGACTGGATTTGAACTCAGTTCCTCTTGACTTCGGGGCTAGTGCTCTATCCATTGCACCACCTAGTTGCCCCAGGTTTTGTTGTTTTTTTCTTGACAGATACTAGAGTGGTTTGCCATTTCCTTCTCCGACTCATTTTACAGATAAGGAAACTGAGGCAAACAGAGTGAAGTGACTTGCTCACTGTCACACAGTTAATAAGTGACTGAGGCCAAATATGAACTTAGGAAGAGTCTTCCTGATTCCAGGCCTGGCATTCTATCCACTGTGCCACCTAGCTGCCCCTGGGAGGTAGTTGCTCTTATTATCCCCCATATTACAGATGAGGAAACTGAGGCAGATAGAAGTTAAATGCCTTGCCCAGAGACACATAGCAAATAAGTATCTGAAACAAGATTTGAATTCAGGTCTCCTGACTCCAGCTCTCTAACCACTCTACCACTATTTGATCTTTACAGCCACCCTGTGAGGTAGGTACTGTTATTACACTCATTTTACAGATGAGGAAAATTAGACACAGAAAGAGATTATATGATTCTAGGTCACCCAGTTACTAAGTGTCTGAGATAGGATTCAAACTCAGGCCTTCCTGATTCCAAGACTAGTACACCCCACGGCTGCCTAATCCATTCATAAGTATTTATTAAGAGCATACTATATTCCAGGCATGGGACTAGAGCTGGGGATACAAAAGGAAAAATGAAAATTCCTGCTCTTAATATGTTCCGTCCTGGAGAGGCAATTATGTGTATGAAATGCATATATAAAAATAAATGAAATGTAAATACCAAGTCAAGTGTTGAAAGGCAATGGACGAGCTAGTAATTTGGGGAATCGGGAAAGGCTTTGAGGAGAAGGTGATGCTGGAGGAGAATTTGGAAAGAAATGAGAGCTTAGTGGGAGTGCTGTATGGTGATGGTAATGATGCTGCTGCTGCATTAATGAATATCATCTAAATATGTATAATATGATAGTTAGAGATACTCAAACAACATTTATTATGCTACTACTATGACCCAGGCCCTTTGCTAAGCCCTAGGCATATGATGAGATGAACTGAATCTAAAACTTCAGTGGTATAGGGTACTCCCAGGTGAAGAGAGTCCTTCTATCAATGCAAGTTTGCACCTTTTCTGCAATTTATAATCTCTGAGATTTGCTTAGGGCACTGGGAGGTTAAAAGTGACTTGGCCAGGGTCACAGAGCCAGTGTGTGTCAAAGGTGAGACTTGAGCTCAACTCTCTATTTTCTATGCCATTCAATGTCTTGTACATGATGTGCTATGTGTGATATGACATAACGTAACGTATTATATACATGTTGTCAATATCAATAATATTGATGGCAATACTATACTGATATATTGACATTGCCAGTATACCGATACATTATTACTATCAACTATTAATATCAATGTATCAACTTAGTATCAATAGTTGATAAGATTATCGTTATATCAATAATACATTAACAGAGAGATTATAACTGTAATAACAGCTGTTTATGTTGAATTGTACATTTTCCAAAGTGTTTTACATAAATTATTTCATTTGAAATATATTATACTACAGATAATGAAGTTATCTGGTTTATATGCAGCCAGGGGGCACAGTAGATAGGCTTCTGGACCTGAAGTCAGGAAGCCCTAAGTTCAAATCCACCCTCAGACACTTACTAGCTGTGTATCCCTGGGAAAGTCTCTTAAGTCTACCTCACTTTACTCATCTGTAAAATGGGCATAGTAATAGCCCCTCCCTCTTAGGATTGTTGTCAAGATAAAATGAGATAATATTTGTAAAGGGCTTAGCACAGTGCCTGGCACATAGTAGGTGCTTAAAAAGTGCTTCTTCCTTTCTTCTTATAGACTACTATGATTTCGTGCTAGGTCAGTATCATAATTGGTGAAACATGAACCTCAATACTCCAGTTTAATGTCAGGATGACATGAGTGGATTTTAAAAACTGGAAACATTTTTAGGCATATTACATGACCTTTACTTAAGTACTTGCCTGTTTTCTCAAGGTGTTTATTCATCCTTCAAAGAGGCTTCACCTATTGTGTAACTCAGGCACGTTGTTTAACTGGTGACTGTTGTTCAAAAGAATTGGTCAGACCTAGAGTGCAGGGAATTTCAGTAGGAGATTGACGACTTCTCACTGCTGGTCGACTAATGGTACTTGATAGAACTTTGTGTATTTTGGATATCGGGCTCAGAATCCATCCAAGGTTGTGTATGGAGTCCATCATCAACTGAACTACCTAGTTCGTCAAAGGCCTTTGCAATTGTGCATAGACAGGGGGTCTTCTATTGCTTTCCTCTTTCATCTTGGCTAGCTCTCTGTGGACATTCTGATAAGCTTATACCTTATTGAGCTTTCATAGTCAGGCTCTTGTCTATAAGTTTCCTTCCTTCCTTCCTTCCTTCCTTCCTTCCTTCCTTCCTTCCTTC
>NW_020954551.1:11809635-11843351 GCF_900497805.2 Vombatus ursinus | reverse complement strand
CCTTCCTTCCTTCCTTCCTTCCTTCCTTCCTTCCTTCCTTCCTTCCTCTTCCTCCTCCTCCTTCTTCATCATCTCCTCTTCCTTCTTTTTCTTTCTTCCTTGTTCCCTCTTCCTTTTTTTTTCCTTCTTCTTTCTTCTTCTTTCTTCCTTCTCCCTAAAATGCCCTGAGTCTGCGCTCTCAGCAGGACTCATTTCTTTCCTTGCTCTTTCACATCAATTACAGACAGTTTGAAAGCTTAGTCAGGGGTGGGGAACCTGTGGCCTTGAGGCCCACCCCTAGCTTAGCCGTATCCCACCTTACCCCACCCCTGTATGTTTGATATGTACTCTCCAAAACAGAAATTCCTGACTCAACTATAAACAATGGACAATTTCCCCAGGGAATTGGTGGGAGGACAAGCAGAGGAGTGAGGTTCTGTGGAGAGATATTAAGTTATGGGTCCTTCACCATCCTCTAATCCCTGTTTCCTCCCTCATTGAAATAAGTCAGAGGGCTGAATTCTGAATTCAGCCTCTGATGGTAGCAATTTAAGTGACTTTTAAGCTACTCTTTCCCTCTCTCCCTCCTCTTCAAAAGAATTATTCTCTCTCTTTAAATGTAAATTTAAAAAAAAAAATGTATTCTTTTTAACCTCCCTCCCCCAAACGATAAAAAGCCACTTCAGTTATGGAAGAAGAAAAAGAGCTATGGAAGACTCTGTGAAATCAGAGTTGTTATGCCCTGAATGAATGTTCATCCTGTGAATCCGTAATTTATGAAGTGCCTGTCTCAGAAATCATTACTTTTTGGGTGGGTCTGCCTTGGTGATTATCAATGCAGGAAACTCTTTGTGTGGAGACTCCTTCTTCCAGTGCAGATCAACCGCTGGACTACAGCTCAGAGTCTTATTTGCCTGAGGACATGGAAAGTGCCTGAAATAGGGTCAACATTTTGAAAATGTTTGTTGAATTGAACTGAGTGAGTGACTTGCTTTTTGGTCATGCAGCCAGCATGTGTCATAGAAGGGTCTTCCTGACTCCAAGGCTAGCCCTCTTTTCACCCCTCATATCTGATGCTCTTGACTTGCTAAAATTTAAATTCAGAATAACTTACCTGCATCCAGCAAGTTAAAAACTTAGGTATCCAAAATCATCTCCTATCCACTTTCCCCCTTTTATTTGAATAATGTCAGAAAGCTGTGAGGGCTCTGAATTTCCTTCATGGTTCTACCCTTAACTTGGAACTATACCATATAACTTTCTAAGGTGTGTTCACTATGGAGCTTTGACTCCCAGCTCTCACTGGTTTTTATTTTTATTTGCTTTTTGGCCACTCCACAGGGAGTCTCTAATCTTAAGGGATGCTGTAAAATTTTCTAGACTTGATTAATTTCAGTTTCTAAGAAAATAAACCCTTTTTGAAGGAGGGATTAGATGGTAGAGAACAAAACAGACTTCAGAAGGATGTCACACTTCCCAACCAGGCCAGGCCTCCCTGGAGGAGAAGTAGTGTGTTACCCTGGCCCTTGGACAAATGTTGGAGAGGCCTGTGTTTGGGGAACTCCTCAGTGTGAGAGGTTTGGTGTCTCCGTCTCAGCTTTGGAAGTCTGGCTCATTTGGTGCCTTTCTTCCAAACCATCCAGGTTGTTATTTCAGGAGTATTTAACAGTGGAAATGCACTGGGTGGTAATTAAATGAAAAAGAGTTTAAAACAAACAATCAAAATGTTTTGAATTGTTTGAACTTTTTTGGGGGTGTTGAGAGGGACAAAAGAATGAGTGAGACTGGGGTTATTTGTTGCAGGGACCTGTTAGGTATGATACTGCTGATAATAATAGCAGCCCTGCACTGTTACTTTGCCAAGAGACTTAGAAGTCCTTCCTCAGCTGAGTCAGTCTTGTGTGGTTATCCTGGGCAACAGCCCAGGCCGGTATTCTGGCTTTCCCTTGGGCTCATATGGGAATGTTTGGCCAAGAAAGCATTTGTTGTTGTTTTTAGATGGGAAAGAGACTTTGGATATCATCTACTTCAGGGGTTCCCAGACCGTCGAACATGTTTGGCTTGGCCCCCAGGCTAAGACCTCCTTGCTGGAGGAATGCTTTTCCATATACTATGTGTTAGAAATAGGAATGGATAAATGAAGGAGGCATTTTGGCAATAACATAGGCTTTGATTAGCTTGAGGTCTTAGGCCATGGGGTGGAGGGTGGGGAGGGGACAAATGGCTTATTTAAGCTTTTTATTTTATAGGTTGACAGCTTATTTGTAGGTCTTGGGGAGGGGAAAAAGTCTTTGGGGAATAGGGGAAGCAAGAAACTTAATAGTGGGAAGAAATCCTTGAGATCAATAATACCTAATTGAAACGCCACATCCTTCAATGAACATTATTTAGTTCAATGACTGCCTAGTACAGGATTGTCTCGTGTATATGTGTGGGTAAGTCCTCTACTGACATCCTCCACGTGCCTTAGCATGATGTCAAGGTGACCCTGGGCTCTCTGTAGCTGCCCTGTAAAGCTGAAAAGGCTTTGCATGTGAACTCATTAATGGATTACCCTCCTGTAGCCCAAGAACCAGCCTACTTCAATTCAGAAACAATTGGCCTCTGAGGGTCGACCATCAGGTAATGAACTTGAGGTCTACATTTACTCATGAAACCCCTCGAGGGGTTTCCATCCGCAATGGTGTCAAGGACTCACATAGATAAAATCACTGAGCTCTTGAGGTATTGATATATGTGATGGAAGGCCTTGCGTGAAATACTTATTTAGCAACTGTAGACTAGTTCTCAGCATGGGCCTTTTTATAGTAACCTAAAAAATATTGACTTCATTCTATCCCAAGAAAAATACCATTTGCACATCAAAATATAGCTGTGCAATAGTATACAAAGTAATAAGTAGTCTGACATGGTTGAAGATGGTCACGACAATTGATCCAACCATTTTGGCCAATCATTTGGAATTATTCAAGAAAAATTATTAAACACCCATTGACCTAGTCATATCACTATTGGACATCTGTTCTGAGGAGGCCAAAGACAGGAGGAAAAAGTATAATGTATCTCAAAATGTTTGCACCAAAAGCACTCTTTTGGAGGAGAAAACAAGGGAACAAAGTGACAACTCATTGGATGGGAAATGATGGAACAAATTGTGGTACGTGAATATGAAGGATTGCTATTATGCTATAAAAAACAACAAATCTGAGGAATTTCAGTATACATGGGAAGACTTAAATTAGCCGATCTATTGTGAAGTTACCATAACCGGGAGTCCTATATGTACAACGCCTACAATTCTTCAAATAAGAACACTAATGATGGCTGAACTTTGATCATTTATAATGACCAATCTTGTTCCCAGAGAACAAATGATGACATGTACTCCCTTCCTCTCTATGGGAGGGCATGGTTTATTTATACATACATACATACGTATATATATACACACACACACACACACACACATATACACACATACATACATACACATACTTATAAGGAAAGATTAGAGGGGGGAGTATAGAGAAATGACAATGGGTTTTTTTTTTAGAAATCAATATTTTTGTTTAGAAGATGTCATTAAATATGCCTTAAGACTCAGTTGCTTTGTCCATTTCTCTCTACCTTTGTCTCCTTTTCCTCTTTTTCCTCTTTTTTTCTCTTTCTTCTTTCTTCTCTCCCCTCCCTCTGAAGGTTCATGGTGGGGAGGGGAAGATGGGATATGAGGAAATAAATATCTGATGAAAAAAATGAAAACACCAATGAAATAATTTTTAATGTATAATGACTTGAGGTGACATATTTAAAAGCCTCTATGTGAAAGATGAGATAATGTGTTTTAGGACAAACTTCTTTTGTTCTTGCCTGTTGTTATTTGCATTCTCCTTTCTAAGAAGAAGTCTGGTGCATTCACTCACTTTAAGTGAGTCGGATTCATGCTTACCCTTTGCTCCGTGGGCATGTAACATGTCGGGAGTGGGAAGCCAGTGTGTTCGTTTGGCGTGTCTGGTGTGGAAGCAAAAGATGTCATATGTCTGCTTGCCTGCCTGCTTTCTACTCCAGAAAAATGGCCTCAAGAAAAATGCTAAGCTCTGACCTGAAAGCCATACCAGTGATGAAACCAGCCTGGCAGATGTGACATGCTTGACTTCCATAAATCACTTTTCTTTGTCATGGTTGGCATATGGACAGTGAGTGTCCTAATTATTGGGTGGCTTTTATAGCCCTATTATTTATAATCACTTTGAGATAGCAGCTGGAAGACTGGGATGGGATGGAACAAAATAACAGAGCGTGAAAAATATTATCGTTTGTGGAACTATTGGGATTAGGAATATTTCACAATGATGCCATCTGAGTACAAAGCTTCCAAAATGAGAACTCTTCTACCATTTAAATACTTGGTTCTGGCACAGACAGTTTTCCTATTTCGAAAAGGACCTCATGAAACCCATAATTCCCTTCAAGGCAAGGTTTCAATGCACCTTTATTTACAAGGCCTTAATCTTCCCAATTTTTAGTTCAGAAATAAATACATCATTTGCATTGTGTTTCTTATTTACTTATCCATGTATAAATTATTTCCCTTGCCTAGAATATAAGCCCTTTACAGGTAGGGACTCTTCATTTTTGTCTTCACATTTTCAGTGCCTGACACAGTGCTTTGTACATAGTAGGAACTTTAAAAATGCTTCTTGGATTAGATTGGAGTCAATTGATCATTTTTGTGAGAGTATGAACCTTGACAGGTATTCTTAACTAAATGCATTCATAATATGTTACCTGATAGGATGGCCTTACCAATATCAATAGCCATAGTCCAATGATGCACATCTAATATGCAATTTTTGATGAGGGTAGGATAGCAAGATTTAATTAAGAGCATGGCATAATAAAAATGATGATGATAATAACTACTGTGATGATGAGGAGGCTGAAGATGATGATGAAGAGGAGGATGATGATTTTATTTGAGCGAGCCTCACAATATCTGAATGAGGTAGCTACCATAGGAAACTGGGGTTCAGAGAAATTATATAACATGCCCAGGGACACATAGCTATTAAGTGACAGAAGGGATATTCCAACCCATTCTCCCTGATGTCACGTCTCCCCCCCGCCCCCTGCCACAGGAGGGGTTGCCAACCTGTTTCAATGCCCCTTTAGTAAAACTTTTAGTATGGAGGCAGCTTGGTTGCACAATGGATAGAGCACCAAGCCTGGAGTCGGGAAGATCTGAGTTCAAATTTGGCCTCAGACACTTATTAACTGTGTGATCCTGAGCTGGTCACTTAACCCTATTACCTCTGTTTCCTCATCTGTAAAATGAGCTGAGGAAGGAAATGGCAAACTACACCAGTATCTTTGCCAAGAAAACCCCAAGGGTTCACAGACTCACACAGGACTAAAAATGAGTAAACAACATTAGCAGTATTCAATATGAAAAGAAAATCCATAAATTCTACAGTTTATCACTCATATGCACATAAGAAATAAATGGATTAATTTCAATAGGATAATGCAGTTATTTACCAAATATTCCATGTATCCAGGGCTTGAGTCTTATCTCTCCTGGGGTGTGTGTATTTCAAGTTGGTGTGTTTTACTGAATGAGTTCTTCTTCTGGAGCTGTATTTGGAAGTATTGTAGTATTTGTTGACTCTGAGTCCCAGGTGAATATTTGGGAATTTCCCTCACCAATATTCAAGTCTTCAAAGGTGGAAAGTTGTGCTGTCCTCCCTAAAAGTTTGCCTCTTCAGTATTCCCTTGTTGTCTGAGCTCAGATTTGATGATAGTGTCTTATTAGTGAGCCTATTAAATAATCTCCTGATCATTTTCTAAGTGTGCGGTTTACCTATCACCCACTTTCAGAAGAGGTGGCAAAGCTCTGTGAGACAAATGGAAGGCCTGTATTTCACTGCTGCCTCGGAGGCCTCTTCCATTCACCAAGTCCCCCGATGGTCATATTTCACTGCCTTTCCTGCTCTCAGGCTTAATTTAGGTGTGGATACCTTCCCCCTAGGTAAGCTCCTTGTGGTCACGGGCTATTGTTCATAATTGTCTTTGTATCTCTATAGCCTAACACAATGCCTGGCACAAAGGAGGCCCTTGGTAAATGTTGATTTGATTGACAATGCTTCTCCTTAAAACAAATATTGGTCTTTTTCTGTTTGATCCAATTTAATTCAGTGAACATTTTTCATAATGGTGTCCGAGCGAAGGCCTTGAGTCATGGAATAGATATGGAATGGTATCCAAAGTTTCATAGCTGATGGTCACCCAAAGAGCAACAGGTAAGTTCTCAGAGGACATGAGCAGCAATGACCAGCAATGAAGAATGGCTCAAGGAAATAGTATAAAGGAGATGGGCTGGTCACAGAGTAAGAAAGAAAGCAAATTGATGAATTGACTGTGTGCTTTCCTGGTGTCCACACAAGGTCAAGGTGACTACAGGAAACAACCTGTTGGTTGGAAATGTTGAAGGGGCAAATTTTTAGGGAGGACAGCACAACTTTCCACCTTTGAAGACTCGGATATTTATGAGGGAAATTCCCAATGTTGATGGTACCCTCCATGGAGCATTTACTTATAGGAGAAAATAAATGAGAGTCACCCAGGATGGGGGTACATAGGGTATGGTCTCCATAAGAAATACCCTTATTACTGAAGTAACAGTTAAATAAAATATTTGTCACTTCGATGTACATGAACCTATATAAATCTTTCTTTACCTTCTTGTCTTCTGTGATTCTTGATCTCCTTCCACAAAGGATAATGCCCATCATGATAGAGGCCTTTTTCTAGGTCTTTTAACATCTCATGGATACCAATTGAACGTTCAACTTGTCCATTTGTTGTCAGTCCTTATTCTGGCACACTAAAATGCTTGTTAACTTGCTGACTGTATTCCTGATGAGAAATGGACTCCATCATTTCAAACCCTTTCAGTGAAAATGGCTGCTGGTCTATGGTCTTCTGCTTATGCAGAATCTGGTTGATGTTAGACTTTATGAGATTTCCCCAATGTTGTTTTGAGTCTATGAAATTTTGTCTCCATCCTCCTGCTGCATGGATGTTTATTAGAATTCAGTTTATTACCTAGATGATCAGTGCCAGCTTGAGAGAGTAAATTGGGGAGAACGGTGAGAAACAGTTGCACTAATTACTCTGAATGTCCAGAGTTGTTGAATGCCAGTTGGATTGCAGATTGCATTTGCATGAAAACAGATTATTATTAAACAGAGTAAATGTCACAAAGCTCAAGAGTAAAATGCTTAAATCCTGGGGCTTGTGTCTACAAGAAAGGTACAATGGAGAACATAGCTTATTAACTACTTTCTAGGAATTTAGTGCAATTTTTACATGCCATTTTGATCTAAATATAGAATAAACCTGCCTCCCTTTCCCCATCCCTCAGTTTTGACATCTTAAAAACCTGTATATGGCTTTAATCATAATGCCATAGGTAGAAAGGCTGGGATTTAAGTTGAGAATTTGCTGCACACTGGTAGCTTATTTAAAAAAAGACATTTCTAAAGTGCTTTATACCTTGCAAAGTTTTTTTTTCTCTCACAATTTTTAAGATAGGTAGTATAGCTATTATCCTCATTTAACAGATGAGGAAACTGAGGCTCAGAGAAATTGGATGAGTTGCCCTTGTGGACACAAAAACAATGACCAGCTTTAGTACCTATGCTTCATTTCAGCTACTGCTTTAGGTGCTAAGGTCCCAAAAACCACAACGAAACATTACTTGCCCTCCAAGAGACTACATGGTGTCATGGGAAATGAGATACACACATCTCTTGGTAAATGCAAAGTGCATAGAGGACCAATATTCCTTAATATCAAGAGGAAGGTCCTTGGAGTTGGGGGCAGGGTGTAAGGGCGGAGGGTCAGAGGAAACTCTTCTTTCAGGGAGCACTGGGGAGTTCAATGCCTCACCTCTAGTCGCAAAAAGTGGTGTGTGTCAGAGCCAGAACTTGAAACCAGGTCTTCTCTACTCAAGGGCCACTAAATCACCATGGAAAATGAAAGTTCTCGAACTGCAGACGCACAAACTTGTTGCCACACTTGCACTCATAACCATGGTATGGGAAGTGCCAGAGCTTCCGCTTTGCTAACTTATTAGCCTTTGAGAATCTACGCTGTTACAAGGAACTCTATCCCAGGACTTGCTTTCATAAAGGGTCGGGGGTGGGGGAATATCTTAATTTGACTGAAGTGCTTATTGGGTATGCTGCTACTAAACACTGAACGCCATCATGGAAAATCTGCTGCATGCATCTGTCCATATGTGAAAATTGACATAGCTCAGAAGCACGCCAGTGGAGAGAAAACCAAAGCTATGTCAAGCAAGTAATCATGGATAGGCTTGAAATAACCCAGTAATGGGTCAGTTTCCACCAGTGTTTGTTCACATTTAATTATTGCCAGCTTCCATGCTACCAGTATATCATCTTCTGTCAATGGTAAGACAAGAACCAAATATATAAACAAACCAAATATATAAGCAGATCAGAAACTAATTTTTTTTTTGTGACTGATTCAATGTCACTACCCAAAGCTCATTAGTGTGAGCTCCGAGAGACTAATACAAATGCCTCCCCTTTGACTTCCTGAGGACTGAGTAGAATTGGAATTCTCCCGTAGTGCCAAGTATCATGCTGTGGAAGCTGGTCGTTTTTATTAAGAAATTTCAGACAAGGTAGATTTAAATACATTAAGTTCCCACCAGTTTCTGAGTGAATATATAACTAGTTAATTTGTATACTGATTTACTGTTCTCAGCACCAACCCCGAAACTCGATGCAGCTAACATTCCTTATAAATCTGAGCTGCTGACATGACACAAATCGCTCTGCTTTAATATGGCTACTATCGGATAAGCCCATTTCTTTAGCTTTAATAAATTTAGCATTTTCTAAAACTACAAATGTTCTTGGGAGAAAGTGTGTGCTGAAGCAAAAATCACCTGAACACGTGATGACTTCACAGATCATTAGAGAAATGGTCCCTTGTAGGTAATGACTTGAAAAGGATAGAATGTACAGTGCTAGTGGTAATGAGGTTTCCCTCTCTGACCCTTCAGGTGTGGCAGTCAAGCCATCCAAGTGGACCACACAAGCCACAAGTGTGGTCAAGCCTGGAGACTGTAAGAAATTGGTTATATTTTGTCTTCTGGTTCAAAATTAGATTAGGTCAAGTGACCAAAAGTTTACTCTCTAGAGTAAACTTCATTAATGAGAGAAAGAGAATCCAGAATTGCTTTTGATATAATCAATATATTGGTTTCTACCGGAGGGCATAGTAGATTCAAATACTGGCCCTGAACCTTGTTATGTGACCACAAGCACACTTAACCTCTGACCCTGTCTGCTTTTCCATAAAATAGAAAAATAACAGGGTTGTTCTTAGGTTCAAATGCGATAACTATAGGTAAAGCATTCCACAAACTTTAAAGCCCTTCGAAATGACTGGACTTATGACAAGGAAATCATATCCCTTCACACACCATTACCTAAGAGGTGATATTTCTCATCTGTATTGGTAGGTGATAGCAAAGTTGAAGCAACCTAAATAATTAACTCGTTTTTTGGGAAGGAGAGGAGAATTTTCACTTTAAATCATGACAAGGTCAAAGTAGAGTTCATAGGGTCATAGACTGAAAGTTGGAAGGCATGTTATTGACCATCTATTTAGGCTCGTTGCCTCATTTTACAGAGGGGGAGACTGAGGTCTAGAGATGTGTAGCCAAAGTCATACCCCTTACCAAGAATCAGAGGTAGCATTTGAACTCAAGTGAGAGATCATAAATTTAGACTTAGAAGACCACTCAAAGGCCATTTTATCTTATTCCCATTATTTTGTAAACAAGGAATTTAGAGCCCAGAGTGACGTGCCCACAGTCACTTAGAAACAGGAGAGATGGGATTTGAACCCAGTGCTTAGTCTGGCAGTAATTAAATCTGAACAAATACTGATGGAAATTGACCCATTATTGGGTTGCTTCAAGCCGGTCTATGATCACTTGCCTGACACAGCTTTGGTTCTCTCTCTGCAGGTGTATTTCTGTCTGAGCTGTGTCAATTTTCATGTATGGACAGACATAGGTGGTACATTTTCCATGTTGGTGTCCAGTGTTTAGTAGCAGCATATGCGGGAAGGAGCTGAGCATTTGGGTCAAATCCCACCTCTCTTACTATTATGTGACCCTGGGCAAGCCACTCTGGGCTTTTGGCTCCAAAGCCTTTCTATGTACCATCTTCCTCAATTCTCTCCTTCATTTATAAATGCCAAATTGCCTTGAAAGAAAGCCTGGAGCTTTTTTGGACCACATTCCACTTTCCTAATTTCCTGCTGTATGTTCCCCTGACCATTAACACAGAAATCTTAGATTTCTAAGAAAATGGAGAAGAAGTTATGTTTTTGTGACAAGCTATCACTCTTGCAATTTAATATCTTGTTGGATCACTGCTCTGGACAATTAGGGGAAGATTTATAGAAGTGTCCCCTGAATAATTGGCAATTAATTTCAGATCAGATGCCCAAAATGATGATACTCCGTGGAATGCAAAGGCTGGGATTTTTTTTTCTCACAAATGTCATAGAGCATAGAGTAAATGTTAACAGGCAGCAGCGGTGCTAACTTTGGCCTTTTACATGTCTGTGGTATAGACGGGCTTTAGGGATTTAGAATCATCAACTCTGGGCCAGGTTTCTCGATGCTTTATCCTTCTTTGAAAGCTTCATCACAGTTGGCCCAATGGTCTTTGCTGCTTTCTATACCCTTCTCTGCGTACACCTGGCACATTAACCTGTACATTACATGATCCCAGAATCCCTCGAGGTGTGTAGGGGTACTGAATCAGCAGTGATTACTTTGATTTCCCGACATCGAAGTCTACCATGCAGCTGACTGTATGGACCTTGATTCCTCAGACACTATTGCAATTAACAGTTATTTTTTGAGTGCCTTCTATACATTTGACTTTGCTGTGTGGCATTGGGGAAAGTATAATGTCACGATTTAGAGAAGGCATGGTGCTTTGTCCTAAAGGTAGGGTAGCCAGATTTGATTGGACAGCTTTTGATGAGTGGCTCATCTTTACATATCATTTCAAGGTTTGAAAAGTATTTTGAATACATTAATCTCATTCTGTCCTCAGGACATCTTTACAAGATAGGGGCAATACTTATGTCCATTTAACAGGTGAGGAAACTGAGGCTCAGAGAGGCTACAGGAGAACCGTACTGTAGGATTATAGATTTAGAGAGAAGCAACCTCAGAGGCCATCTAGTTTCACCACCTCATTTTACAGATGAGGAAACTGAGACCAACAGAAGTACCTTTGGGTCAAGCCAAGTCAGTTCAACAATTGTGATACTCACCTTCTCAACTTATCCTCAATTGCCTTTCCCTTCTAATGGGGGACCTGGAGAGTAGAGCATTGAACTTCTCCTAAAGCTTTCCTTTATAGAGGGCTCACAACCTTCCTGGTAACTCCATTTCTCAAGAGCATCTCTGCTTGGCTTCTATTCCACAAAACACCATACTCCCACCCCACCCCCTTTCGCTTCCTATTATATGTTGTCTTCCCCCGTAAGATTGTAAGCTCCTTGAAGGCAAGGGATTGTCTCTCTCTCTTAATTGTATCTCCAGCACTTAGCATGATGCCTGTCACATTTTCCAGTCATTTTTCAGTCAAGTCTGATTCTTCATGACCCCATTGGGGATTTTCATGGAGAAGATACTGGAGTAGTTTGCCATTTCCTTGTCTAGCTCATTTTATAGATGAGGAAACTGAGGCAAACAGGGTTAAGTGACTTGCCCATGGTCACACAGCTAGTCTGAGGCCATATTTGAACCCAGGTCTTCCTGACTCCAGACCCCGAACTCTTTCCATTGTGCCACCTGGCTACCTCATACAGTAGGCATTTAAAAAATATTTATTGAACTGAAATTGAATTGAATTGGAGGGAGGTAAGATCTCTGGAATTCTAGTCTGGAGGGTGCCTTTCAAGAGGGTAGGTAGGGTGGGGGAAAGCATAGGCAAGGTTAATCGCAAGATGTCCATAATGGATAGAATGAATTATAATTTTTAAGTAACTATTATTTAAGTGACATTTCCTTTGGACACCAACTCTTTTGTGTTTCACAAGTTCACTTGAATTCTTGGTTGTTGCAGCCCCTTAATTTCATGCAAAGTCATGCTTGTTACTCAGATCAAACTGGTTGTCCTTCTGCTATACTGGCCCAGTTCTTACCCTTCTTCCTAAAGATTTTTTCTGATTCATGTCATAATGAATGGTGGCTGGACTCTTTATGTTCAGTGATCTAGGATTGAAATGGAATTTTTCATTTTTCTAACTATTTTTTATGTCTGTGTTGGTTTCCCTACAGGAAGTCGACTGAACAAGGATCTGAGACACTATCTCAATCAACGTTTTCAGAAAGGTTCACCTGATCATGAGCTGCAGCAGGTCATAAGAGATAACCTTTACCGCCATGCTGTGCCTTGTAAGTACTCAATGATGTCTTCGGTCTTACTGGGCAAAGGTTGAAGAAGAAGTGAAATTAATGTTTTAGACACTCATCAGTACTTGAGACTGTAGTGCCCACGTGGGAGAGGTGCTGCCTAGAGAAGGATCAGGATGTCTGGTCTTGGTATATTGGTATTTGGAGTAGTTGTTGTCCCCAGTAGGAAGAAGGGGCACGATTGTAAACAGAAAAGGGGTCTAGGACAACAGATTCGAAGTGAAGGACAGATCCTTGAGAATGTGGATAGAGCTGATGCCTGGCAGTCTGCAAAATGGAATTGATGGGACTTATTTAGACTTAAGGTATAGTCAAAATAGAGGCAACATGGTGTTGTAATAAGAGTATTGCATGTGGACTTAAGACAGACCTGGGTAAAAGAGAAGTAAAATAGGGGTTAAAACTCTTTCTTTTCTTCTATCATTCAACATATCCCAAGCATTGGTCCTATCTATGATGTGACCTCGTGTCCTTGTGCACTGAGTGCTGACAGCTAGTGACCCGGATGAAGCATTGAAATTGGAGTCAGGAAGTCCTGAATTTGAGTACTGCCTCAGAAACTTACTGTGTGACTGCAGGCAAGTCACTTAACCTCTTTTGGCCTCAGTTTCCTCATCTGTCAAATGAGGATAATACAAGTTTATTCTGAAGATCCAATGAGATAACTTTCATAAAGTGCTTTGCAAAACTAGCTGTTATATATGTGTCTAACAAAGGAATTCAATTAATTTCATTCTCGATAAAGATGGAAGACTGCAAATGCTTTTGTTGGAATGATTTCCATGGTGGATAGTGCATTGCGCTTGAAGTTCAGAAAAATCAGAGTTAGAATCCTACTTTCTTTCCAATCCATAAAGCGAAAGGGAATGACTCTAAGTAGGCATTTAATGGAGGCATGGTGTCTGGAATTCTAGTCTGGAGGGTACTTTTCAAGAGGGTAGGTAGGGTGGGGGAAAGCATAGGAAAGGCTAATAGCAAGATGTTCATAATGGATAGATATGAAAGTCCTCTAAAGTCCTTTCCATTTCAAAATCTGTCGTTCTATGATTTTACTTATAATCCTCCAACCTTTTCCGAGTCTGATGATTGGAGTGGGAAATTTTGTCTTCAAAACATTGTTATTCACATGCCAAAGGAAGAAAGTGAATTGTCAGCTGACAGTAGTTTAGGAGAACAAAGGCCCAGTGGCATTCACAGGTGGTACTGGGAAATAATAAATGGATGATGATCTTATTTATGAAGAGTTCCTTCAAAAATTTTTTTAAGAAGTAGTGAATTTTTTTTTCCTTTGGTTACCCTAAGAAAAAGGTCCTTTTTCAGAAATTGCATTGAGCCATCAAGTGAGTAACATACTTTTGTTCAACTTTCGAACACAGTAGAATAGGGTAAGTGAGAGTTAAGCATCCAGGTCTTTGGGTAGTTAATCAAACTTACGTCTTAGCTTATAGGCCAGTAATTGGAAAATAGAGTCATTTGTCTGTACAGCGAGAATCCCTAAATTATCAAATTTTACAGGTGGATGGGTGCCCTAAGTCAATTATACTCATCTTGGAACTTCGGAAAATTTTCACAAATAAGTCTGACTGGCTAGCAACTGCTAAAAGCAAGAAAACTTTAATGGTCTTATTTTTAGCTTACACTAGGCAAGGCATAGGTGCTAACATGAGTGGTGGGCAGGAATAGTCAAAACCATCAGTAGGAAGGTTGCTGAAACTTGGATATTTGAGCAGGAAAAGGTTAAGGGTAAGGAAGTGCTGGTTTCAGTGGTGGTCCCTCTCGACTTGATCTACCATGTTCACTAAGTCCTCCATTGATTAAATGGTGAAGATGCCAGGGTCTTTTCTCACTTCTCCATTAATGACAGTAGGCTGGTGGTTTTTCTAGGGAGGGCTTAGTTCTCACTCAGACATCTGATTGATTCCCCATCTCTGATGTCATGGTTGGGGATATACCAAAGACTGACTACTATGAGAGACCTGGACATATGAGTTCAGCACATGGGAGTTCCCAAGTATAGGAGATCCTTGACAAGGGTGACCAGTAGGGTGGGTAGACAGGCTAGAGGACAAATTGTGTCTATGTCAGAGCTGGCATATCACATGGAAGCTTCATGGATCTCAGAGAAACCACCAAATAACCAGAAATTAGAAATCGTTTGTATTTTAACAATAAAGAAACTGAGTGGTTGAGTGAATTTACCAGTAACCTGGTCAGTAGCAGAGCAAGAAATGATCTGAAATCCACTGAGGCAATAAATAGTAGTGGATAGGGTACTGACAATCAGAAAGACCTGCATTCAAATCCTGACCCTGTTACTTACTAGCTGTGGGACCAGGGGCAAGTAAATACCCATTCTGTGCCTCAGTTTCCTAATCTGCTATATCTATGATCCTCTGAACTCTAAGTTCATTCCACCAGTTACTAAGACACATTGCTAACTCTCTGAGGATGTTGAATGTAAGGTTAGACCTATTTCCAGGAATGGCAAAACTGCCTTGGATCAAAAGAGAAGTCAATCTGATGGTGTAATGTGTTGTTGAAAGTTGGGGGCCCTCTGATGGCGCTTGTCTTGAAGCATTGAGTAGGTTTATTAGAATTTCAATTGCATCCGCCATTTCTATAGATGTGTATATTCCTCCATATGCTTCTGAATCCACGACTTCTCATAGCAACCTTGGCATCTCATTAAGCCAGGTGTTCTCATCCCATGTTTACAGCTGAAGAATTTGGGATACAGGTGAGATAATTCATCTGAGGATGTACAGCCAGGTGGGTCAGTAGTAGAAGTGGGGCAACGGCCTTCTAATCAAGTAGTCTTCTTTCCCACTATACAACAGGCTGCCTTTTGTGCTTGCCTGAACATACTGCTGCACCCTTTGAAGCATGTCCTAGATGTCTTAGAAATGGAAGGGACCTCAGAGACCTTTTATTCAATCCCCCAATTATATAGGAAACTGAGGCCCAGGGAGATGAAGTGATTGGTCAAGGTCATAAAGCTATAAATGGGAGAGCCAGGATTCCAATTCAGATTTTTGAAGAAACAAAACTCATCCTCCAGGTTAAAGTATAGAAGCAACAGTCACAGAAACACCTTTTTTTGGGGGGGAGGGGTCTATACTTGGGACTTTATCAGTGTAGGGGTATTGCTGGTAAGGAAACACCCTCTACCAGTGCAGATTAGCAGCCATTCTGCTCTTGATAGTGTTAAAAATAACAGGAACCTTGAAAGGTTAAGTGATTTGCCAAGAATCACTCATCATGGATGAGAGAAATGGGACGCAAGTCAAGATGGGACTGTCCTTTGCCTCTCTTTGTATCCCCAGGGCATCGCACGGTGCCTGGCACATAGTAGGTGCTTAATAAATGCTGATTGACTACTAGCGATGATGATGATTATCTCCAGTTTACAGATGAAGAAACTGAGGCTCAGAGAGATTCAAGGATTTCCCTAAGATGACCACAGCTTTGTGGAATTAGGCAGCTGCAGAATCTTGTTCCTTTTCTGTTTAATTTTTCCTCTCCTTAGATTCCAATTTAAGAAACTAGGAATGAGGCAAAGGAGCAGAAATTCAGTTGCAGCATTTTGGGCGTTGCCAAGGTTACATTCTGAAATGCATTCTATTGAGTCCTTCCTGATTTATTGGACTTGACTCTAAGCTAAACTGCTTGATTTTAAGCTTAGCAAAGCCTTTGATTTCGGAATTGGGTGAAAATGATTTCAGCCTTTTAGAAACAGTGGAAAATATATTTTGCCCATGCATGCATAAGGCCATCTGTATTCGGGTTTCATTTCTATGTAATGAGTAGAAAACTTGCAAAGTCAAAACCGTATCCCTGCTGAGAGGAAAATCAGGTACCATTTCATTTTATATTTCTTTCATCAATTGTGAAAAAAAAAAATTCCCAACAACTCTATTTCAGGTCTGGGTCCACAATCAGCAACACAAGCAGGGAAACCGATGGTTGACTGTCGTGGGCCCAGAGGATCTTCTTGCCACATATGTCCCTTGGTTTGGATTCCTTGACTCATGTGGCTTGTAAATCCTAAAGTTCTTGGTCCATCCATAGGGCTGATGGATTGAGAAGTCTTGTCTTCTGAAAACAGAGTCCCTAGCTTTTTAGTAAATAAGCACAACCCAGGAATACAAGATCACTTAGACTGATAGTGCCCATACTGTTTACTTCCTGCTCTTATGATGTGAAGAGTAAATTCAGTTAAATGAAGGCTTACAGTAGAAAAAACTCTGTATGTGAAGTCAAGGTCTTGAGTTCAGATCCTGGCCCTTGGCCTACTACTACAAGTCACTTCTCTACTTTGGGCCTTGGTTTTTCTCATCTGTATAAAGAGGAGAAAAGATGGACTCAATTACCTCTAAGATTCCTTTCAGCTCTAAAGCTATGATCCTGTAACATACACTACAATGAAGTGAAGCTATCTCATTTTCTTATCCCCTATGCCATCGGACAGATGTTCCCAATCTTTGGTGGTCTCTATACCTTTAGGTTTTCAGTAATTCTTCCCCATGTCCCCCATTCATGAATGCAAGGAAATACATTCTAGAATTTACCATGACACGCACATAAGAAATAAAATAGGTTAATTTTTTAATCAAGAAAATTCGGTACATGACATCAAATACAGTTGTTAACATCATAAAGTTAAATGTTTATCAGAGTAGCCAAAGAAATGAGACTCTTGATTGTGTTTCTTATCAACCAGTGGTTTTATTCTTGGTCAAATTTTTTGTTTGTTCTGTTTTAGTTTTAGTTTTTTTTTCTTTTGTTTTTGAGACTAGGTCTCCTTATGTCACCCTCTAAGTACAGTGACCATCCATGGCCTGATCTCATTGCTGATTAGCATGGAAGCATTGACCTGTTCTATTTCTAACCTGGACCTGTTCGCCCTTCTCTAGGCAACCTGGTGGCTCCCTGTTCCCAGGAACTCAGCGTATTAGTGCTTGACTTAGTAGAGACAACTGATCAGGTCAGACCTCCTGAGCTCAAGCAATCCACCAGCCTCTGCCTCCCTATTAGCAGGGATTATGGCTGTGTACCACCATGCCTAGCTCAGTATAGTTTTAGGAAGGGATACACACGTATCAGATTTAATCTTTGGCTAGCTTTTTGGCTCGGGACATGACAGAAGAGAGGACTCAGAGTCACTGAAATAAGTTGTTATAAATGGAATTAAAGCCTTGTGAGCACATTTAGCAAGAAGGGGATCTGCTTCTCCAAGGGTATGTAGAAAATTTTGTAACTTCATTGATTGAAAATTGATTCAGAGTTTCTGGTTTTTGCAGAGATCAGCTTATCTTTTACTGGGTCACTGTCACTGATTTTTTTCTTGCCCAATAACAAAAGGATTTCATCTCCAAAGCTCGTTCATTTGATTTTACTCAGTAGACATTACTCCTTCAACTGTCTCTTTTAAAATTTTCAAATGCACTATAATCTCCTCCCTCCCTTTCCTACCCTGCCTTCTATCTCTTCACTTTTCTCTCCCTCCTGTCAACACATTTTTCCCCACTTCTGTTGGATTATTTCAAATGGATAATATAGTTATCTACTCAAAAATCTTATATCTCCTTAAAAAGCTTTTCATATCCCAGGTCATGAATTCCTGTGTTAGGTAGCTTTCCTATTTTTAGAAATTAGGAAATGCATCGTAGGATCATTGATTTAAATTTTAAAGCTACCATTAGAATGTAAGCTCATTGTAAATAGAGATCATTTCATACTTTATACTTCGACACATAATAGGAGTTTAATAAATATCGACTGATTGACCATAGAGACCATTTAATCCAAATTCATTAATTTGAGAGATGAGGAAACTGAGGCAGGTAATGTGACTTGCTTGAGTCACAGAGATAATTACTGGCAAAGCTGGGATTCAAACCCAACTTCTGGGAAGCCAAGTTCTGCTGTACCATGCTGCCTCCTTTGAGTCATAATTCTTATTAATACACGAATATTCAAATAATGCCTTGCATTTCCTATAATGCTTTATTACTTTGAAAGCACATTGACACCTATCATTTCATGGGTGTCTCTTGGCAAACCACTAGAAAAAATTCAGGGCCCATGTTATCAACCTTATTTTATGGAGGAGAAAAATAAGGCAAGAAGGATTAAGAAGCTTGACCAAGGTTAACAAACCACCTCTGGTCAAAGTCCATGAAAGTAATCAGGTGTCTGGATTCAAGTGTCTCACAATTTTCTTTCCACTGCATATTTAATCATCTCTACCCTCTTCTCCCAAATAAAACATTGTATATTACTAAGTGACATGAACAGACTTTCACTAAAATCTCATTCCAGTTTTTCCTCATGGCATGGAGGGGACCCTGTGCTCTCTCTCTTTTTTAAAATTGAATTTCATTTTTTAAATTAACAAGCATTTATTTTTGCCCTCCCCCCCACACACTGAAAAAGAAAAAGGCAAAATAAAACACTCATAGCAAACATGCCTAGGTTTTAAATGAATTCCTCTGCTGGCTGTGTCCTACAATGTACGTCTCATTATGCATATTGACTCCATCTTCTCTCTGTCAGGCAATGGATCACAGATTTTGGCAGTAGTCCTTGGGACTCGTCACTTTGATAAGAGTTTTAAGAGTTTCAAAGTTGTGTTTTTTTTTTTAACTGTGGTGTTACTAGAGTAAAAATTCTTCTGATACTGCTCGTTTCTCTTTGTATCAGTTCATACAAGTCTTCTGAGATCCGGGGTTCTAGATAGTTATGTCAGTTGAGTATCTAGCTCAGTATTGAGCTAATATTGAGCTCCAGCAAGTGTGACCAAGCTGGAAAAGCTTCAAGTGTGACCTTCCACGTGTGCCTGGAATACTCTCCTTCCTCACCTCCACTTCCTGGCTTCCTTGGCTTCTTTCAAGACTCAGCCCAAATCTTCTCTTCTGCAGGTAGCTTTTCCCAGTTGGTTCAACTGCTAGAGCCTTCCCTCTGAGCTTACTTTTCATCTACTCAGTCTTTGTCATCTATATACTTTGTTTTTTTCATGTTAGCTCCCCTATTAGAACATAAGTTCTGTGAGGGCAGGGGCTATTCTTGCCTTTTTATCCCCAGTGCTTGGCCTGGGATATAGTAAAAACTTATTAAACGATTGTCAACAAACTTGTTGACTGTCCTTAAAAACCAGCCTGGCTAAGATCAGTGAGCCATATCAGAACAGACCACAACAGCTCATGAAAACTAGCTCGCAAGACATGGAGGGGTCACTGTCCTTATCTTTGAAATAAGAGACATGGATGGTCCCATGCTGCAGAAATTACAGGTGTCATGAGGTATTGAATATTGACATATTAGAAGCATATTTAGAGAACCACATCTATTTACCACTGACTAAGAAAAGAATTTAAACTGAGAAACAAGAAAGCAATCAGTGTACCAAGTTCTTGTCAAAGATGATGGAAAATGGAAAACTAAACATCTCATTGCTAATATTTCACTTTTTGTAGTTGCCAGTTGTGGTCTTAAGACTGTTCACAAAGACATCAAAATTAAGAAATCAATTATTTCTCCCATCCTCAATTTGTAGGTATTTAATTTTACGTACTAATAGGTCCTTAAGATACTCCTTGATTAATACCATCCAGTGTTGTATAATCCATCTTTTTCTAGGACGTAAGTTTCTTCTCATTTTTTTCATTATGCTGTACATTTAGATGAACCTTTTAGATAAATGGATGAAATATACAAATACAGATCATTTATCTTGCTGACTTTTCTCATTCTTCAACATTGTCTGAGTTGTTTGAGTGTGTTGGTGTTCAGTTCAATTCTCCGAGGGTTTAACTGCTTCATAAACCCACCCACTTGCTAAAGATCCTGTTTCTTTTTCTTATTCTCTTTTCTTTGGGTCTTAGTTCCTATAATAATATCTTACTCATTTGAAGGGATATGGTAGTCATGGCAGCCATTTGGCTAGGTGTTTGAATTTGAATTGTGTTTGCTATAAGGTTCTAGTCCTACAGGAAAAAAAGGAGCTCCTTCTAAGTGTTTGACTTCAAAGGGAATGACCCAGGAGAAGGACCTAAGAAGGATTGCCTTTACTTATCATCTGGGAAAAAAGATCCAAATCAAGGGCAAAGGACTGGACACCTATTGGTTTTGAGCTGGTCTGTCCATTTATCGCCCCACCTAATTGCAGCTTAGCTATCTTGGTGCCTCATGCAATGATTGCCCGATTTCAATGTCTTTGCAACTCATGCAATGATAGCCTTGACCTATCTGAAGTGACAACACCTGAAATTCTTGCTTAGGGATGCCCTTCTTCCTTGTGAAGATAAATGCACTATCTGACATGCCTTGTCATTTATTATACAACTGCTGTCAGAACAAGGAACAATTCATCCAACTGGGTACCGGATACTTAGAAAACTGAGGTAATCCTCAAGGACTTAGCCTTCCTTCTTACTTTTCTGGGCTCAGCTGACTACTCTTTTTTTTTTAAATCTGTCATTAGGCCAAGGATATGTAGACCAATCAAGTCTGTATGTTGGATTGGAAGTTAACTAAGTGGATTGTTTATTAAGCCCTACTGTGATAATGGGAATTTCATAATTCAATCCAGTTCCACAAACATTTGTGATGCTACTATGTGGTAACATTGTGCTGGGCCCTGGAGATCCAAAGATAAAAAAGAAAGCCATTCCTGCTCTCAAGGAGCTTACATTTTGAATGGTGGGGGACAATAATAGCACAAGAAGAATAACAATAACAACAATGATACAATAACCACCTCCTAGGGCGGTTGTGAGGACCAAATGCTAGTATATGTAAATTACTTTGCAAACCTTAAGGTGCTCTGTCAATGTTAAGTCTTATAACCATAATGATCATAACATTTATTCATCATACAACTCAAAGGAATTCATTAAAAGAGTATTTTATCAGTATTTTATTGGTAAGATATAATTTGTATTTCATGTGATAAAGGTCTTTTATATGTCTTTATAACCATGTCAAATGGAAATCAACACTTCAGAGTTGATGAAATTTAGCTGACAGTATCATATTGTTTTCTGTCTTGCATGTGAATATGGTGCCAATGACAGAAATGCTTGCCTGGTATTCTTAGTTCTCAACGTCTATGCAGATCCAGTGTTTGCACTTCAGCTAAGCTCCAATAGACATGTGTTAGAGCGATTCCTTGCAGTTAGATCCAGCCACTCAATATGGAGAATTGAGAAATGAGGGCCTATTTATAAATAAAGAGACAAAGGCGATGATTTGACCTTTCATCCTAGGAAGGATGTGTGTGTGTGTGTCTGTCTGTCTGTCTTTATTTTCCAAATTCAAAGTATTCAATCTATGTTCATTATCAGATAAAGATCAGGTCCCAAAAGTCACGGTGGTAAAAGTACCCTGACTTTTCACAGCACAGGTCTGATTGGAGAATCTTTGAAGAGAAGAAAATGAGACTTCTTAGAGCATGTAGTGAGAAAATAAATAATAGATTTTGGAAGGACGAGGCAGATAGAGAGATGAAAAAAAAATGTCAATTCTGATATTTGATTGAATGAGATAATATGTATAAAGCCCTTAGCACCCTTCCTGGAACACAGCAAGTATATAGAAGTAGAAAGAAAGAAGCCAGTAGAAGACATTGTAGGTGGCAGAGTAGAACCAAAGGTTTTGGCAGTTGAAGAGGTTTGTGAATCTTCTCATGAGCCTGGCATGTTCAAAGGACTAGGAATAGGGAGTGGGTTTGGGATTTCATTGGTTTGCAGAACTCCTTGATGGGAAAATTTCCTCCCTCTACCATTGCAGGTCAGTACTTGATTTTTTGTTGTTGTCTTTTGTTCTTATTTCCAAATACATCTCTCTCCCTCTTCAGAGAGAAAGCTGGGGTGGGAGGAAGGGAGAGGGAGAGAAAGAGAAAGAAGGGGAGGGAGGAGGAGAGAGAAGAGAACAGAAGAAAGTAGTACAACAAAACTAAACATGTCATACATTCCTTCTAACTTTTCCAAAGTCTTTCATCGTGACCACCACTCCTCTATGAGTGTTGCCTTCCTATGTTAGAATGTAAGTTGTTTGAACACACGGACTGTTTTGTTTGCCTGTGTTTCTCTCTCCCGTTCTTTGCACAGTTCTTGACACATCAGTGAGTTCTTAATAAATGCTTTTTTCATTCGTCATTCATCATTCATTCATTCATTCATTCATTCACTCACTCACTTATTCATTTATTAATGAACTGCCCATGCTGATAGGCACCTACCTCTACAAAGAAGGGACATCTGTCTTCTCTCTTCTTTGGGTAAAAAGTTGATCATCCATTTTTGATGCTGTTATTTCTATTTAGATTGTGATCATTGTTTGTCTGTCTTTTCTGATTCTGTTTACTTTTCTCTACATACTTCCTAAATCTTGTGATGCTTCTCTGTATTTCTTCATACTCATTTCTTGTGGTGCTCTATATTCTATTGCATTAATGTATCACAATTTGTTTAGCTATTTGCTAATTAATAGGCATCTACTCTGTTTCCAGGGCTGCCATCAAAAAAAAAATTGCTGCTACAAATATTTTGGTGTATATGGGACCTTTCTAGCTTTGATCTCCTTTGAGTAAATGCCTAATTCTTGTATCTCTGGGTCAAAGGGTTTGGATGTTGTAATCCATTTCTTGGCATTACTCTAAATTCTTAGGTTTCATTCCAGAATGGTTAACACTGTAAATATTGTAGTTCCCAAGTATCATGACAGGGATTGAGCTTGAATAGGAGCCTGTGAGCCAGGTTCCAAATGACTTGAAAGCAGAGGATGAATGATCTTGAGGCCAGTATAGAACCAACAAAAGAATGTGGACAGAGTGATGTAGATGAATGGAGTTAACCTCAAAGGACAAGATGTTCCACGGCAGAGCTAAAGTCTGAAGGTGCTCTTGTGGAGTAAGGAGGATGCTAACTCTTCTTCCTGGTCTAATGTACCGGGGGCAGGAGACACTGAGCAATCGTCAGTGGTGAGTGGGACAAAAGATGCCTTGTCCTCCAGAAGAATGTAACCTTCACCAAGATTGGGAAGATGAAGGGTGCAAAAGAATTAGGATGGACGTTTGTTAAAGATGAGCTGGATCATCCAGGGGGTACAACGGACAGGAAGGAACGGCTGGAGATGGAAAGGATCAAGCTGGACAGGAGACTTTCAGGGTGACATCACAGGGGAAAGGAGGTTTTCTTCTGCAGATGGTGTCATTGGGTCACAAGCATTGGTATTGATCCCAGTAACAACATAAGATAGTATCTATATGTACAATTTTCTCCTACCTTTTTTTAGATGATAATGAGGCTCACTTGCCCATGGTCTCATAGCTAGTTAAAACCAGAGGTAGCATTTGAACACAGACCTCTCCTGACTTCATCATACCCAGTGCTTGTCTGCTGGCATAGCCTTTCAAAATCCAAGATCTCTCTCTGCCATGACAAGGTACCCAGGTAGGAATTTAGTGGAGTACTAGTGTTCGGCACCTAGCAGGTGTTTAACAAACACTAGATCAGTTTTTAATAAAGTAATAAGAGTAATTGCTAACATATAGTTCTATAAGGTTCACCAAGTATTTTATATACATTCTAACTTGATCTTCACAATAAGTCCTATTATTATGCCCATTTTACATATGAGGAAATTGAGGCACATTAAAATTAAGTTATTTGCTCATGGTCACACTTTTAGTAAGTGTCTGAGGCAGGATTTGAACTCAGGTCTTCCTGATTTTTAGTTCAGAACTTGATCCATTATTCCGTGCTGCTTTAGTGAAGGTGACTTGTTCTTGAGCCTTTCAGATCCTGGCAAGCCGGCAATCGCTCATTTTGTCTATGGGTAAGGACAGCTCTGTTTGACTCTTCAGGGAACAGTGCTGACACAAAGAAATCAATGACTTGGTCATAATGTCCAGCTCATAAAATCGTGTTGCCGTGTCCCTTGCAAAGAATGACTTTTTTTTTTCTGGCTGTTTTGGTTCAAATAATGTATCTGTCAATGTGACTTCTTTCACTGTGTCTTGTGGAGAGAATTGAGGTCTCTCATTTTCCCTCTCCTTTCTAGTCTCGTTTATGGGATTCCCATTATTACTGTAGGGGATGATGGGCCCAGAGAATTATCTTAGCAGTTGGATCTCTCTGGGAGCCTGGCTCCTGGAGGCAGGTTCTTTATCCCTTTTGTTATTTCCCAAAGAGATGTACTTAACTCAGAACAGGGTGACCCACAGAAGTAAGCTGTGCTGATGGTGTGGACTGGACACAACTTCCCTTTGATGGCTCTCAGTCACTGAGTTACCTTGGGATTCAGGTGGGGTTTGGAGCCCACATTGGTGGTGGTTATATCATTCAACACTGCGTAATACATACAATGGTACATACACAAACACGCACCCAGGGTAACATGTTACTCATTTGGAATATGGAGTAAGGGCATTAGTGATGGGGAAGATTAAGGCATGGCTACAGAAAGAAGTGTTTGTGGCGGGGTGATGAAAATATTAACTAGACAATATTTTACAATATTACAAACACTACAAAACATTGCAAGAGATGGTTTGTCATGACAATGAGTATCAAGAAGTTCTGGGTTCAAATCCTACCTCTGACATTTACTAGCTGTGTGAGCTTAGGCAGGTCGTAATCAATCTGAGCCTAACAACACAAAAAACAAAAACAAGCAGCATATCATATAGACTCACCGGTTTAGAGCAGGAAGAGACCATAGCAGTCATGTGGTCCAGTCCCCCTCACTTTCTAGATAAAGAAACTGAGGCTTGGGGGGAGGGCAAGTGGCTTACAAAATGCTGCACAGGGCCGAAGTGGCAGAGTTGGACTTTGAACCTAGCCCTCTGATCACAAATCCAGGGGTTGGCACATTATACCACACTGCCCCTGTTATGCTTTAGTGGACAGAAGACTAGGTCTAGAGTCTGGAAGAACTGAGTTCAAGATTTGGGCAGCTAGGTGGCACCATAGTGCACAGAATGCACAGCCTGGAGTCAGGAAGACTCATCTTTCCGAGTTCAAATCTGACCTCAGACACTAACCAGCTGTGTGACCCTGGGCAAGTCACTTCACCCGGTTTGCCTCAGTTTCCTCATCTGTAAAATGAACTGGAGAAGGAAATGGCAAGCCGCTCCAGTATCTCTGCCAAGCAAACCCAAATGGGGTCATGAAGAGTTGGACATAACTGAAACAACTGAACAATAACAACAACAAAACAAACCAAATCATTTAACCCTCTCAGTGGTTACAGTGACAGGAAGATTTACCTACTAAGTCACAAGTAGGATGCAGTCAGTTTTGGTGAAAGGAGTTCTCACCTCAGTAAAAATCCTGGGACCTTAGTATATTAATGTAATCAATACAATATATCAATTTTATATACTACATAAAACATTATACAGTATTTATTTTATAGTAAGTGACTTTT
Source organism: Vombatus ursinus (assembly GCF_900497805.2). Lineage (NCBI taxonomy): Eukaryota > Metazoa > Chordata > Mammalia > Diprotodontia > Vombatidae > Vombatus > Vombatus ursinus. Next base: position 11,817,400 of record NW_020954551.1, on the reverse strand, counting down.
AAAACAGTATTGCTTTCAAGTTGGTATCTGGCTGTGCCCAGAAATGGCATTATTGTACTTGCTGAAGACATGGTAGAGATGGCCTTGGGTGCACTTTGGGAAGTCTCTGCATTTCCTCCTTACGTTCTGTCAGCACTTCCATTACTCATAATTATTCAGAGGAATTCAAGGGGAAAATTCCTCACTGGGGCATCCCTGACTTTGTCCTCAACCAATAGCTTGCGGTCTCTTCACAGGTCACTCCTGCTAAGTCTTCCTGGCTCTCACATCCTCCTCCCCCCTACCTTTCAGAAGCCCGAGATTCAGTCCAGACATCACCTCCTTTGGGATGCCGTTCTCAAGTCTTTCAGTTGTTAGTGTTCACCCCCGTATTCCTCATCGCCTCCTCCAACCCTTTCTGTTTAACTTGTATACAGAATGTATTTATTTATCTGTGAACATAGGACTGTAGACCTAGAGCTGAAAGAGACTCCAGGAGCCTCTCATTTCATAGTGAGGAACCTGAGACCCAGGGGATGTTAGTGGACTTGCTCAAGATCATATGCGCATTTGTAATCCCAGTAGAACATAAGCTCCCCGAGGGCAGGAGCTGTTCCACTTTTAAATTTCTATCCCCAGTGTCTAACATGGCACTTAGCATGTAGTAGGCACTGAATAAATGCTTGTCCTCACCTAGGTCTTCCCTAAAATAATGGTTCCGGCTCATTGGCCTCCTACAGTTCCTGTCCAAAATGTACATGTTTATGGACTAACCCCGTGGACTACCCATCCAACTTCATGCCACAATGTAGTCAATGTATGTGTGTGTTATCTATTTTGTAACTCTGGCCAACTCGCTTAATCTCATATAGATAGTGAGGCTGATTTCTTTTGGGTGACCATGGCTGTCATTAAGAGGGTCCTGTAGTGTTCTGGGGCTTCATACAACCAGAACAAACATCATCTGCAAACAGCAGCATCTGGAAAGCCTTGCTGTCAATAGGGAAGCCTTTACCTCTTTGTCCTTTGCTCAGGATGTCCTCCATGACACTTGCAGACCCATCTGGTGAGCACATATATGGTTCCCTGCTTTATGCCTCACTCTGGAACTCATCGAACCAAGTTATCTCTTCCATGGTTGTCTCTATCATGGAACCTTCCATGAAGTCAGCCTGCGTGTGGGAGATACCTCATTGGAGGACAGCCTTTAGGGCTGTATTTTACTTTACCAAGTTAAATTCTTTTTATTGAATGAAGAGCAGATTTTTTTATAAAGCAGTCTTATATTCTCTGTCACTCTCAGTCACCTTTTTGACTCTGAAGATATTGTCTCCTGTTTGAAAAAAATCATCAGCCTGTTTTCTTATGATATTTTCATTTAGAATACATTTGTAGTGTTTATGTCATCCTCCAGAAGATTTTATAGAGACTAAGAGAGAGGCAGATGAGTCAGTATTTACTGATATCTTCTTGTTTTTTGAAGGAAAAAAGAATTGTCTGAGATCTTTTTCAGTATTTTAGAATCTTCCCCTTTTTGAGTTATCTTGAAAATCACTTTCCGATTCCTGATAAAATCATGTCATAGATTTCATATTTGTGTGTGCACACACATGTGTACATGTATATACACATGTGTATTTTACACACACACACACACACACGCCAGCTAAGTGACTTGGATGGAGTGCTGAGCCTACAGTCAGGAAAACCTGAGTTCAAATGCAGCCTCAGACACTTACTAGCTAGTGTGACCCTGTGCAAGTCACTTAACCCTGTTTGCCTTAATCCACTGGAGAAGGAAATGGCAAACTACTCCAGTATCTTTGCCAAGAAAACCCCATGGACAATGTTGGCATGGTATGGTCCGCAGGGTCACAAAGAGTTGGACATGATCAAATTATAACATATATATGTGTATGCATGTATGCATGTATGTATTTTGTCAGGTCTAACCACTCTTCCTGACTTTCTCTTCTTAAGTACCCTGGACATTTCTTCACATAGTACATTGAGGTTATAGAGTCCAAATGGTCGTCCATATTGTCCATGAGAAAAGTTGCCAGAGAAGCCCCAAGAGATCTGTTCCATTTCTTATTTATTTACCAGCCTTCTAGTTTCATGATCTGGCTTATCTGAACTTATCCCCAAGCTCTTTGAAAGCCTGTTTTCCTAATTTTTTTGTGAAATGATACTGTTCATAAATTCCTATCTTCCTTCTATATAAATTTTTGCAGTGTAAACTATCCTTGACCCTGCCTAGCATGAACATCTGCTTGTCAAGGAGGTCATATGTTCTGGTTGAGATACTTTCTGTTCATTGACCATCCTCTTTGTCATGGCGACTGTATTTCATTATTTCAATAGTGAAACTTCTCTAAGAACTGGTAATAGTCAGAGTTGATATTTTTACTTTTGTCCATTTCCCATTTTTTTTTTTAGTCAATAGCTTATTGTCAAACAAGCTGGGTTCAAACTGTTATAATTGCTCACAGTGTAGCATTCGCGTCTTAATTTCTTCTTCTAATTTAATATTGATTTTGACCTTTACTTTAGGCAATCGATGATCCGACTGCACATAGATAGCTGGTGCTAAAATTATTCCCACATTGGAAACAGTTGTTTTCTGTCTATTTAAAATATAGTCAGTTTCATCCTTAGCAATATTATCCAGTGTCAGCTCATCCGTTCTCTCGTTGAAAAAAAAGTATGAAGATTTGAGTACTCTACAAGCCTTGTTCATTTTTTAAAAATCTCAAGTCATATCTTCCAACATTTTTAGCCGTTTTGTCTCTGTCCATTTTCTTATTGAAGTTGCAAAGTATCATAGGATTTCGTGGATATCATCAAGTTCTTCATAAAATGTCTCTTCATTGTCTGTAATAGGCCTATAAGCTCCATTGATTTTCATGGTGCTCTGTTTGTTTATGTCATCAAGTCTCCCATGAAACACTGTTGCTTATTGCCTTTGCCACCTGATTAAACCAACTCTATCTGGGAGAGCCTAGAGCTACTTTCATTCATCTGTAACATTGTTGTTATTTCCCCGGCTCTCATTCACCCCTAAATTCCAACATGGATCAGGTTTAATTCTTCTCCATTGGCTGATTAGTGAACAAAATTGAAAATTAAGAGAACCAGTAGTGCAATTAATCATTGCTTATGACCTGTGAACTTTATGATTCTTAGAATCTTTTGTCTTTGTTGATGCCTTCCACCACCATTACTGCAGAGGTAGGAAGAGGCCACACAAGACTGAAGGGGCTAGTATTTTGATCTGTTTCATGGGTTACCATAGACCATAGCGTTATCCAAATTTCCAGTGTCTGAATTTCTGATAACACCAACCTGGGCCTCAGACCATTCAAAGAGACTGTACCTGAAGTTTTGTTGTTTTTTTTTTTGCATGTCAGAGACTGAAAGAACTTGGACTTTGCTGGCATACATGATAGATGCTCAAGGTAAAGTCTATGATGAGGTAGCCCAATGGGATTTATGTTATTATTGTATAAACATGCAGGAGAAGTGTAGAACTCTAGTGCAGAATCCTGGCTAGGGGGTACAGTAGTCCTCTGAGTCTGGAGGGCCTGGGTTTAATGTCCACTTCTAATACTTACTGACTATGTGACCTTGGATAAGTCACTTAAACTCTCAATGTTCCCAGACAACTCTCTAAGACTATTAATTGAAGAGTAGGCTGTGATATGCATAGATAGAGGGAGTGTTCTGCTTTAGGAGTTCTCTATCCTAATGAAATCACTGGACTAATTTTTTTTTAAAAAAGTAGTGGAAGGGGAGGGAGGGTATGGATGAAGGGGGCTGCCAGATTAGGAAGTATAGGAAAGATTTGTTTTTCTTATCTTCCTCCTGTCTTGATAGAGTTACTTGGGCAAAGATTTGTGAAAATATGACCAGAATGAAAATCCTTGACATTTTAGAGCTGGAAGAAAGTTTATCTATCACCCTTTCCCCCCTCCCCCATTTTATTATTTTTTTTTAAAAATTTTTTAAGGTAATTGGGGTTAAGTGACTTGCCCAGGGTCACACAGTTAGTGAGTATGTCTGAGGTTGGATTTGAACTCAGGTCCTCCTGACTTCAGGGCCGGTGCTTTATCCACTGCACCACCTAGCTGCCCCCCTCTTCCATTTTATAACAGCATTAGGCAGCTGGATAACACAGTACTCTATCCCTTGTGTCACCTAGCTGCACAGGGAGTCAGGAAGACTTGAGTTCAAATCTTACCCTAGACACTTATTAGCTGTATGACCCTACACAAATCACTTAACTTCTGTCTGCCTCAGTTTCCTGAACTGTACAATGGGGATAATAATAACACCTAGCTTCCAGGATCAAATAAGATAATATTTTTAAAGCACTTATCACAGTAGGATTGCTAGGTGGTGCAGTACATAGAGTGCCAGGCCTGGTATCAGAGACACTCTTCTTCCTGAGTTGAAATCTGGCCTCAGACACTTACTAGCAGTGTGACCTTGGGCAAGTCACTTTGCCCTGTTTGCGTCAGTTTCCTCATCTGTGAAATAAGCTGGAGAAGGAAATGGCAGACCATTCCAGTTGTTGTTCATTCTTCTTTCTTGAAGAGGACTGATGACATCAGGATGGCAATATTTTGATGTGCAAGTGAATTGGGTTTAAGTGAGGCAGGGCTGTGCAAAATCATCAGCCTCACTCTTTCCTCCATAGTCATTGGAGTCCAGTCGCAAGACATAGATCAGGATGACTGGAGATGACCCCAGATGGAACAGGAGACCATGGCCTTTTTAAGCCAAGGTCTTTCCCAGGTCTCAGCTTAGTAAATGCTTGTTGCCTCCCTTGGGGAATTTCACGGAGGTGAAGTGATTTCCCCAAGACACTTGAGCTAGTTGGAGACCAAGCCCTGTCTATCCCCAAGTCGTCCCATTTATCTTTTTGATTTTCTTTCAACTAGATCCCCCTGGAAATCACCCTGGAGTTGAAAATGCTCTCCCCCTTCCTACCTGTTTCCTGAAAACTCCTTTTTCTTTCTGGGTTCTTTTTGAACTGAGACTGGCAGATATTTGATGCACTTTCTATGTGAATGTTTCCTTTTTTGTTGTTGAAAAAAAAATCCATTTAAAAAAAAAAGCAACACAGCAATTAGTCCACATTTGCCAAATCCTGACAATGTGCTAGATGCCGTGAAAGAACATAGGGGCAGAGAGTAATAATTGGTGATTTAGCCAATAATAGACATGCTTGGTATGGCATATTCTTTACATAGTTCCAACACCAGCCAACTCCCCAGTTTTCTATTTCTTCTTTTTTTAATCCAGTGTTGTTAACTCCACTGATAGGTTGTTGTACTCATTGTGTGTGTGTGTGTGTGTGTGTGTGTGTGTGTGTGTGCGCGCGCACGCGCGCGTGGTGGGTGTGGGGGGGGGAGTGCGGAAGAGCCCAGTGCCCTCCAGAGTTGTACTCAACCTTTGTGCATGGGAGAGTATACTAATCCTGAACAAGTGAGAATATCAAGAGATAAAGAAGGAAAAAAAATCAATAGAAAAATAAAGGAAAGCCAATTGTATTTGTTCATTGTGGGCACAATTCAAAATCATACTTAAAAAATTAGCTGAACTCTTCTTTCTTCAAGGTCCAGCTCAGTTCTTAGTAATTGTACTCAATCATAATAATATCAAGCATTTATATAGCACTTTAACTTTTTTAAGGCATTATATGAGTATCTCATTTTATCCTCACAACAACCCTGGGAGAAAGGTGTTATTCTTATCTCCATTTTACATTGAGGAAACTAAGGTAGACAGAGCTTAACTGACTTGACCAAGGTCACACAGCTAGTAAGTGTCTGCCACTGGATTTGAACTCAGGTCTTCCTGACTCCAGGTCCAGTTCTCTATCCCCTGAGTCACCAAGCTGCCTTCTGCTACCTTTTTTGATGAAGCTTTCCCGCTTTCTCTCATCTTCCCAACCAGCAAAGCCTAATCTTTAATAGGCCTCTGATCTTTCTTAACTCATTGAATCAGGATTTTTTTTTTTTTTAGTGAGGTAATTGGGGTTAAGTGACTTGGCCAGGGTCATATAGCTAGTGTTATGTGTCTGAGGCCAGATTTGAGCTCAAGTCTTCCTGACTCCAGGGCCAATGCTACCTGTGCCACCTAGCAGCCCGTAGTTATATTTATACAGAAATGCAAGTATCTATCTTATGGCTGTCCCTCCCCAATAGAATGTAGGCCCACATAACAGATATCTGTTGCCTTTTTCGACACTGCTTGCTTATGTTTGTTTTTGTCTCTTGAGGTAAATTTGCTTTAAAATTTTCTATAAATTCTGTAAGATAACATTTTACACAGTACCGTTTGCTCTTTGGATAAGTGCTGGATACTAATATCTCCATTTGGCAGGCAACTTAATTTATTTAATTGCTTTATAATTTTAGCTGACATTTTCCATCAAGATTTGTTGCAAATTATAGAGCAGTTTCCACAGCAATTTATGAAGGAATGTAAAACTTTTCATGGTATCCTTATCACCTGTTAATTATTGTAAAGGGAAATTTTACCAGATTCTCTCCTCTCAAGAATCATATAAATTAGGAGAATATAGTGTAATATAGTTCCAAGAACTTCCCTTATATGGAATAAGGTAAGTGTGCATAAATTGCCAAGGATGTTCATATATTTTATGTATAGACTTTATGGTCAAAGAGAGAATACCTGTGTGTTGGCAGTCAGACTATCCTGTCTGAAGCTGGACAGATGTGACCTGCCTGCCTGCCAAAATTGGATTGTAGGATTGAAAAATGAGTTAATTCAAAAGCAAAAACTTTTTTTTTAATTTAAGAAGTAAAGTTCATAAAACACTGGTTATTAAGAACAGTGAGCTCTTCACCTACCAAACAGTAAGAACTTTGTCTACCTTTTTTAATTCAAAAGATTTTTTATTTAATTACATTTTTGAAGTGCTGAATTAAGATCTTGTTGGTAATTTGGGCAGGTAATGTCAAGATTACTTTATATTTCAATAATTGTATGGTTATCCATGTGTAAGTACTCATTATAGATTCCAGCTTATCCACATTTTCTCATCCTATACAAAGAGGTTATATACTTTTTAAAAAAATCAATGTTATCATATTAAGCCTGGAGAAGAGAATGCTGGGAAGTGAGGGTGGTGGTGGTGGTGGTGGTACATGATAATTATCTTCCAAAGATCAGAAAGCCCAAATTGTGGAACAAGGATCAACCTTGTTCTACTCAGCTACAGAAAGCAGGACTAGGAGGGATGGATAGATATTGCCTAGAGAGAGATTTAGGATTGATGTCTAGAGAAATTTCCCAACAATTAGAGCTAACCCAAAGGGAATACATTACGAGGGTCCCTGCCATGGGAGCTGGTATTTATTTCCTACAAGGCAGGGAAGCTTTTCCTGAAACAATTCATTCAAGGGAACAAAACTCAACTGTCAAAGTCCTTGCTTGCCTGGAGGCATAAAGAGATTAGTCCATGAGGAGACAGTGCTCTTAGACTTTATGGATACCCTACTGCCTGAGAATCACTTTATGGGTATCCCACTGCATAAGCACCATCTGTTCCTAACACCCATCTAACCCAACACATCCTGCTTACCAGGCACATTTCTGTATGGAGATTGAGTTCATCCAATCTAATTTGTGTGTCCAACATTGAGTAGGTACTGGTGATACAGAGCTAATATTTTAGATATGAAGGTGGGGGGGGAGGGAGGTGGAGGAGAGAGAGAGAGAGAGAGAGAGAGAGAGAGAGAGAGAGAGAGAGAGA